>NC_133101.1:30943310-31266986 GCF_022965805.1 Primulina eburnea
ATAGGTGAAGATGAATTTCTCCATGACTCAGTATGCAGAACTCTATATCCGAGAGATAGTCTGATTGCATAGGATCCCAGTTTCCGTTGTGTTTGACAGGGACCTGAGATTTACATCGTCCTTTTGTAAGAGTTTACATGCGGCTACGGGGATGAAGTTGCTATTCAGTACCGCATTCCACCATCAGACAGATGGAGAGTCAGAGCGAGTGATTCAGATATTGGAAGATTTGGTTTCAGCAATAAGTATGGCTCCCTTAGAAGCACTGTATGGGAGCAAGTACAGATCGCCAATTCATTGGAATGAAGATGGTGAGAGATCAGAACTTGGCCGAGAGATACCTCCCAGAGTCGCCAAAAGAGTTATGCTGACAAGAGAAGGAGGGATCCCGAATTTGCCGTAGGAGATCACGTATTCGTGAAGATAGCACCCATGAAGGGTGTTATGAGGTTTGGGAACAGAGGCAAGCCGAGGCCAAGATACATTGGGCCATTTGAAATTCTTGACAGAGTTGGGACACTTGCTAATCGTGTAGCTCTACCGCCGAATCTAGCTGGAGTACACAACGTGTTCAACGTTTCGATGCTGAGGAAGTATATCGAAAATATTTCGCATGCTTTGAGTTATGAATCATTGCAGCTTGCTCCAGATATATCATATGAAGAAATGCATGTCCAAATTCTAGACAGACATGAGCGGAGACTTCGGAATAAAGTGACCAAGTTGGTCAAAGTCCGGTGGCTGAATAAATTAGTGGAGGAGGCCACTTGGGAGGCCGAAACAGATATGAGAAGTCACTACCTGGTGTCTTTTGGTAAGATTTAATTTCGAGGACGAAATTTATTTAAGTGGGGCAGAAATTCTAGATCCCAACACGTAAACTCGTGCATTTATTTAATTGTTAAAGGATTTATTTAATTTTAAAAAATGATTTTAACGACGCATGATTTATGATTTGTATTATTTTAAATTATTACATGTTTATTTGTTTCCCGTTAAAACGTTTTCTTGATTTTTATGTTTCAGGCAAATATTCGATACGAGATCGGGAAAAGAGACTGGTGACAATTTAGGCGATTTTTGAATAATGTGGTATTTTATTTCAAGCCAAGAAAATTGGTATTTTAAATTATTTATGAAATTTTTAAGAATTTTAAAGCCTAATTTAATTTATTAGGTGATTTTAAAATTTTAAGGTTTTCAAAAATACTAATTTGAATATTTGGGCAATTTTAAATCTTGAAAGATTATCACTTGTGTTTTTTATTTAAAATTAGGGGCTATTAATTGGTTATTTGTATTTTTATTAAACTAATTATCCCCTAATTAACTCTCTAATCTATACACACACAGTTACACTTAAAAACAGACACACCCATCGGCACATACACAACACGCACACACATGTTGCAAATTTGAGAGGAAACCTAGGCTTCTTGAGTTTCTCTTTCAGCAGCCACCATCTCAAACCATTTTCCTTGCAAAACTTTAGAGATTTACGTCCCTTTTTCGAGTAAGAATCGTGTATCAAGCGTCTTCCGGTCATCTCCCGTAATCCACCGCGTCGGTATTCGTTATTTCGGGCGTTCTAACGAAAAGGCATGTATATTCTTTTATTGCATCGATCTTGTCATATAAATATTTGATGCATATCGTGCATAAAAATCCGGATACGTTATGCAAAGTTTGAGCAATGATGTTTGAAACAATTTTGAAACATTTTTTAGATCTCAAAAATCGAATCTGCTGTCATTTCGAATCCTGCAAATTTTCGGTCGATTTTCTGGAAAAACTTTCCACACATAAAACGTAGTACTCTTTGTTATCTTCGATTTGACAGTACATTCATAATTCTAGAACAAGAAACGCGTGAGTTGTGATCATTTTTCTTGTTACTGCTCAAAATATATGTTATAAAATGTGTTCTTCATGTTTTCCCGAGTTTTCTTGGTTGCAGGCTTCGTTGGAAACCGCCGAGTGGTCATTTATGCGTTTAGTTATGTCATGGGTTGTGATCAGATGCTAATCGGTGTTTCGTTTCGAGTCGTTATGGGTTTGATTACAATACAAGTAGTAGAAAAGCAAATGGGAGAAGATGACCATTTTTGGGTTTGAGTTGTGCAGGGTTAGCGCCACATCGCTGTAATTGGAGCACTGCAGTGCCTGAGGTTTGTGTCCAGTAGCACCGAGGCAGTTAACCAGCACTATCCTGTAGGCGCCAAGGCGCTGGTCCAGGAATGAGGGAGCTTTAGGTTTAAGTGATATTGCCTCGTTTCGGTATTAATATGTCGTTATGTCCAAACTTAGTGAGGGTTAGATTATTCGTTAAGAAGTTTGGATAGGAAACGTTGCATTATGGTTTAAGAAAGGTTTGTATCTTCCATTACTTGGGAAATGATCATACTCCATATCAAGATTGTTTCGGGGTTCGATTTCTTGGTCAAGTATGATGGTTAAATGTGGTCAAGTCCCAAGTGGTCTAGAAAGTTGCAAGTTAATTACTTCGGAAGTGGGTATGATTGTTACGGTTAAGTTATGAAATTTAATGTGCATGAATAATGTGTTAGTAAGTGCACAGTCGCCCAAGCGAGATCCAAAGAAGCTCTCACGCTATGTCATCATGTTTGACGTGCAAAAAGAAAATGTTTCATGTTTTTGAGGAATGCGAATTGTCTTGTGACCAATTATGATCGGGTTTGGAAGCTGGAGAACCTGTCCAGGGACCTCTCCACCCAGATAAATCGTGATCAGGTTATGATCAGTATTGGTAAGCGGTAAAGAATGACCAGGGACCAATCCACCCGGTAAAGCATGACCGGAGATCTTATGTATGTGGCAGTGGACATCCCTGTCAGCCCAGTACTGTGGTTTAGTCTGATCAGACACATTATATTATGGGTCACTTGCTTTCAAAATATCTCTATGCAAAATGATGATGATTATGCAAGTTTAAGTATGTAATGTATGATGCAGCACGTTTATGAAAATGTTTATGAAATGATGGCGCGTCTATGTTCATGTGAGTATGTTTAGAGTTTAAGTATGTATGTACTACTTTAAAATGTATGTGGATTTATTATGTATTACTTGCTATTATCAGTTTATACATGTTAAGTCTTTAGACTCACTAGACTTGATCGATGCAGGTGAGGACGAGTATGAGGAGGCAAGAGGCGGGGACCAGTAACTTGGCTCGGACTGTGCGGAGGACTAACTCGAGGACCGCTTAAGTAAAAGAATTTTTATGCATGTTGAACTCATTTAATCTGATTTTAGTGAAACCACTTTCTGTTGTTTTAAACAAGTCATTAAACCACTTTCTGTTGTTTTAAACAAGTACTTTTGCAAGCTAGTTTTGGTTGTGACATGATAACACGAACATAGTTTGTACTATTTTATATTTCAAATATTTAGACAATCATTTTATTTGTATTTCATTTTAAGAGTTTATTACTTAATTAAGAAAAAAAATTATTTTCTCTAAATTTTAAGTATTTTTAAAGCACGATACATCACATACTCTCCTTGCCCTGATGGCATCGATAATACTGGCGCTGAAATAAAAGGTTTCTTCAACTTGTCAAAAATTTCTTGTCATTCGGATCCACATATAAACTTTTCATTCTTCTTTGTCAAAGTGGTCAAAGGTACCACAATAGAAGAGAATTCTTTTATGAACTTTCGATAATAGCCAGCTAGTCTCAAGAAACTACGGATCTCAGTTATGCTCTTCGGTACGGGCTGTTTTTTAACTGGCTCGACTTTACTCGAATCAACCTAAACCCCATTTCTAGAAATGATGTGGCCTAAGAACTCCACTCTCTCGAGCTAAAACTCGCACTTGTTGAAATTTGCGTATAATTTCCTATATTTGTAGTATTTGTATTGATGTCCTCAAATGCTGACTACGCTCCTCTTTGCTCCTTGAATAGATCAAAATTTCATCGATGAAGACTATAACAAATTGATCAAGATACGGCTGAAATATGTGATATATGAGATCCACGAACATTGTTGGCGCATTGGTCAACCCAAATGGAAAGACCATAAACTCATAATGCCCATATCGAGTCCTAAACGATATCTTATGAACATCCGTGTAATGCCCCAGAATTTAATTACCGTAATCTGAAATGATTTGGGTATAATTACCGTAATCGGAGATTAATCGGAAATGATTTATTTATTACTTGAGAGGATTATAAACGGAACGGATCAGACCGGGAAAGATGGAAGAAAATCGAACTGGAAGGGCTAGGTGTGCGTGACCCGAAGGTCTCGCGCATATGCGCGGAAAGTGTGCGCGCATATGCGCGCGCCATGTGAATATCCAACAGCAAGTCCAGAGAAGTTCGCGCACATGCGCGAGTGTAGCGCGCACATGCGCGGGAGGTCCCGAACCTTGGGCGCATATGCGCCGAGATGAACGCGCATATGCGCGAGTGAGCGAAGGCGGGAGGCAGTGTGTCTCGCGCATATGCGCGACGATTTGCGCGCATATGCGCGAGTAGTCCAGAAGCTGGACAGCACTTCCGGCGCATATGCGCGGATTTTGGGCGCGCATATGCGCCAATCATGCAGAACAAGGACAAGCCATTTGGCCTAAATGGTGCTACGTGTGTATATATGGATATATATATATATATATATGTATACACGATTCATTCCTGCAAAAATAAGAAAAGGGAAGGAACAAGGAACCGAGGGAAGATTCGGAGATTGTGAACAATCCGTCCGTTTGATTTCAAATCCGACTTCAGTATTGAATTCCTATCGACGTAGGCTACGACTGGACGTAAGTTTTGCTACGTTTTGACATGTTTTGAAATTAAACTATTGTCAGAATTGAATAGGATTCATATATGATGTTCTTGTCATGTTAGACATAATATAATCGAAGTCAGATTAAGGAACAGACTGTTTCTGTAATTGTTATGATTTTTGGAATCAATTTAACTGAGAATTCATATCGGATATGTATTGTTATTGAGATTATGACTGGTATCGATATTGATTATGAGTTCTGGTATTATATCCGTGATGTTTGGACTGACGGGATTATCCAGACAGTATTGTTATGTCGTCGAAACATCAGTTGGTTGATATTGATCAGATTCGGTATTTATTTAGATTGGATTGTGATACCGTATGTCGATTGACATTAATCAGATTATGTGTTTTGATTTGAGTATTAATCAGAACAGGTATTGAATTGAAGTGTGTATTGATATTATATCTATTCAACTGTTATTACCAGATTGGGAATGGACCGAGATAGAGTCGGGACTTCTTCTTCTTCTTCTGAGCGAGAAGATAAAGGTATAAATTAATGTTGAGTTGGGATTGCACAACTCGAGGGAGGTTTGACTCGAGTTTCCCTAAATCACATACTTTACCTTATTGCATTGATATTTGCATTAAGTTGATTGATGTACTTGTTCTCTTGATATTAGATGACAGGTATTAGACGAGTTATCTTGTGACAGAAGTGCCGGATAGTGGTGGTATCGCCACGGCACATTGCACGATGTCTCAAGATAGGATATTGGCGATAGAGCTACAGTCCTTGACGGTTAGGTCAGGACACTGGATGTTTGGTTATATCGAGTAATGGAATCTATTACGGAATTCGATATAGGAACACCATATTTGGTTATATCGAGTAAAGGGTATTGGAATTCTTCTATTACGGAATTCGATATAGGAATACCAGGGCACTGGTTATATCGAGTAATAGAGATTACGGTTCCATCCTTTACGGAATTCGATATAGGAATACCACATCTGGAAACTGGGATCCCTAGACTAGGATTGAGTCTAGTCTAAAACGTAGAGTCACTAGCCTGAGTGACAGCTAGATTGAATGGTATTGATTAATACTGATTTATGTTCCTGATATTGGTACATGTTTAGAATAGGAATTATTCTTGATATTGAATTATGTTCCTGATATTGGTACATGTTTAGCATAGGAATTATTCTTGATATTGATTTATGTTCCTGATATTGGTACATTCTTAGAATAGGATTTATTCTAGATATTGAATTATGTTCCTGATTAGGGTACATGTTTAGAATATGATTTATGCTTGTTATTGATTTATATCATGATGTTGATATAGGGTATGAATTTGGTTATATGCTCTTATATGATTTATATGATTGCATGTATACATGATTTATACTGGGATATTTATATCTCACCGGAGTTATCCGGCTGTTGTCTTGTTTGTATGTGTGCATGGCAACAGGTGGGCTAGGATCAGGGTCACGAAGAGAACGAGGCTGGACTAGATAGCGTGGAGATCCGGACTTTGAAGCAACTTAGGATTCAGCACCGACATGTAGTTGAACCTAGTTGGATTATTATAGATGACATAAGATTTGTATGTTCATGTTTAACATGTAATTTGATTTTAATTACATTACCTTTCCGCTTTGCATTTTAAAAGAAAAATTTTTAGACCCTGTTTATTATGAATGATTAAATATTCCTAAAGACGATTAAGGAATGGATTAGCGTCCGGGTCCCCACAACAGGTGGTATCAGAGCTGTAGGTCCTTGAATTTTAGGTTCCTTAGCACTGAGATAGAAAAGAGTGAGCGGGGTAGACTGAGTTTCTTTCCTGCTTTTGATTGCTAGCATGTGATATAGTATTATGTTGATTTACATTGAGTATGCTAGCATGCCAGCATGTTTTATTGCGTTTAAATGTACGTTACCTGAATATCTGAATTGATATGGTAATATATCTGATTTGAAAAGGAATCAGAACCAACTTTTGATCAGAAGGTAAGCTGATCAGAAAGGGATTGAGATTGATTATCTCCTGTGATTACTGACTCCTGTGATCATCAGATATACCTCGTAGAAGATTTTCAGAAAAGGGTAGTACTTCGTCTGATCAGATAGAGGTATCAGAAATTCAGATGGAAATTAAATTGAAAGAGTTTCAGTTATTTCAGCCGCCGATTCAGAGGGGTATTGAGACGTCTGAAGATTGTGAGAACTGCTTGGATGACATAGAAATACTGTTCGAATTACTTAATTGTACAGATGAAAAGAGAATTAAACTGGTATTCCCTCAGTTACGAGAAGCTGTCAGAAGTTGGTGGATTACAACCAAAGGAGTACTAGAACTGAGAGGTTCCCGAGGATTTCAGGGAGCTAGATCATCTGGATATGGTGATCAAGGAACAGACCCAGGACACACTTGATGATATAGTGGCAGGTATTGTTCCTCTATGATTATGATGCATATGTATTGATATATACTAATGCAATCATTATGATTATCCTTGATTGGGTGGCACTGATATATGCTTTACCTGTTGGTTTTGTATCTACTGTAGTATTGCTTCTTTACCTTATGGAGAAAGAATTTGATATCAGTGATATTCTGTGGGATATGATATACTGCAGTAAGTTGAAAATGAGATTGAATTAGACTAGATTGTACTTGTATGGTCTGATGATGACTGCATAATGGATATTGATATATTGAACAAGTACATAGCTATGATAGATTCTTGCCAGGAGATGGTAAGATTCGGACCTGAAATGGCCAAGGAATAAATGATATACGGTAAGGATTCTTGATTTTGAATTCCTTGATATCTGTATTGTTTATGATTCGATGATTATCGAAAGGAATGGAGTAATTCCTTATGTATTCAGTGGATGACTGAAGTTGAGCCTAGCATGAATTGATTTACTAATAGCAAGAGGTTTGCTATAGTCTTTCAGATGAGATTGCATGGTTGTCCTGGATTAGGAAGAATGATTTCAGCCTTGATTTGATACCAGGTATTGGTTTCATTTTATAATTTGTATAGACTGATACTGATTGAACTGAAAGAATTGAGATAGCAGTTGAAAGAATTATTGTCTAAGAGTTAGAGTTACATTTGAATATATGTTTCTCTGGAAAATACTTCAGTTCCAATGATGGATTGATAAATCCTGTGTTCAGCAATATTCTGAAGACATTATGCTCGTTTTATCTATGACCTTTTGATATATTCGCAGCGTATGATTGAATTGAATATTCTGGGAACTGTGATTGTGGTATACAGAATTGTTCGGATATGAATCTCGATTGTGACAGATTGTATTCAGAGTCTATGATATCTGAAGATAGTATACTGACTGACTTATAGTACTGTTGAGACAGGGATCAGTGACTGAGAATGGCCTGGAATATGACAGAATGTCAGAGATGTCAGAAATGTCAGAGATTGCGTCTTATGAAGTCATTAGATCAGCATTGCGTATTGATATCCTGAATCTGACCCGATATTATTATCGTTCTGAGCATGTGTTTGATATCGATTGTTATGAACCGTTGAGATGATAAACAGTTCAGAAGTTTGATCAGACTGTTCAGAACTTGATTTGATAGTTAGAACAGTGTGTTAGAGCCGATTACCAGGTAGGTAATATTTTATTTTATATGTTTAGCTGATTTTTTTATGTTAGATATTCGAATTGGAAATTGACAGGTATTGTCAGATGCACACAATAGTAGATTTGATACTATTCTGGTAACAGGAAATGTGTGATAAATCGAATAGACAGTTTTGATATAAACAGATGAAATCAGTTATGACAGAATTTGTATGGAAATGTCTAAATCGCTGCCAGATGAAGACAGAAAGATAGAATTTGTAGATTGATTATCTTGATTATGGATTTCTAAATAGAAATGGGAGTACATTTCTATAGACTGTGTGATGACACTACTGAAATCTTTCTTAGATGGGGTTGTGATGTGATTATGATTGAACGATTGTTCAAATCTGTACATGTTAGATTGTACAGGATGACGTACAAAGATGACCCGACGACTAAGAAGTATGTCAGAAAAGGGGTTAGATTGTATTAAATGCCAGGATTGATTTTATCAGACTGTGATTTTCGTTTGATTTTGTACTTTTGGCTGAGGGTATAGCTTGATGGTTAGCTATAATTTATAGATTGACAGATAGTCGGAGTGAACTATCCTGATACTGGAGGATATCCAGGAAATGTAGTGCTTGAATTTAGCACTAGTTGACAGGATTGATTGTCATTTATGAATTATTGTACAATAATAGCTATTAGATGATTATCGAAATAGCTTTAGTTGAAGTATTGTACAGTGAGAATTGTGAATTTCCTTCGTATGGAAACGATATTGCAGTGTTACCTGAGATCAGATTTGATAAATCAGAAGACATAAATTAATAAGCCAACGTCGGACGATGACTGTTGGTATTTGAAGCCGATGATGGAGTATGTCTTTGCAGGGATTAACAGATAATGAGATTGATTGTGTTGTGTTATCGATTGGTATATACGGATGCTGTATAGCCAATATTTTACGATTGATTCTGTCACGAATCATTTCAAGTAGTATTATGACATTATACTTCTTAAATGAGTGTTTTCCGTTTGGAGTCAAGATCCGAGAAAGAAAAATACTTCAGAATGATGTTAAGGAAATGAGTTTGGATGTTAAACTCTGTTATACATTTCTTCTGATAGATCGTAATTAATTTAGTGAGAGTTCGAGGACGAACTCAGATCTAAGAGGGGGAGAAATGTAATGCCCCAGAATTTAATTACCGTAATCTGAAATGATTTGGGTAGAATTACCGTAATCGGAGATTAATCGGAAATGATTTATTTATTACTTGAGAGGATTATAAACGTAACGGATCGGACCGGGAAAGATGGAAGAAAATCGAACTGGAAGGGCTAGGTGTGTGTGACCCGAAGGTCTCGCGCATATGCGCGGAAAGTGTGCGCGCATATGCGCGCGCCATGTGAATATCCAACAGCAAGTCCAGAGAAGTTCGCGCACATGCGCGAGTGTAGCGCGCACATGCGCGCGAGGTCCCGAACCCTGGGCGCATATGCGCCGAGATGAACGCGCATATGCGCGAGTGAGCGAAGGTGGGAGGCAGTGTGTCTCGCGCATATGCACGACGATTTGCGCGCATATGCGCGAGTAGTCCAGAAGCTGGACAGCACTTCCGGCGCATATGCGCGGATTTTGGGCGCGCATATGCGCCAATCATGCAGAACAAGGACAAGCCATTTGGCCTAAATGGTGCTACGTGTGTATATATGGATATATATATATATATGTATACACGATTCATTCCTGCAAAAATAAGAAAAGGGAAGGAACAAGGAACCGAGGGAAGATTCGGAGATTGTGAACAATCCGTCCGTTTGATTTCAAATCCGACTTCAGTATTGAATTCCTATCGACGTAGGCTACGACTGGACGTAAGTTTTGCTACGTTTTGACATGTTTTGAAATTAAACTATTGTCAGAATTGAATATGATTCATATATGATGTTCTTGTCATGTTAGACATCATAGAATCGAAGTCAGATTAAGGAACGGACTGTTTCTGTAATTGTTATGATTTTTGGAATCAATTTAACTGAGAATTCATATCGGATATGTATTGTTATTGAGATTATGTCTGGTATCGATATTGATTATGAGTTCTGGTATTATATCCGTGATGTTTGGACTGACGGGATTATCCAGACAGTATTGTTATGTCGTCGAAACATCAGTTGGTTGATATTGATCAGATTCGGTATTGATTTAGATTGGATTGTGATACCGTATGTCGATTGACATTAATCAGATTATGTGTTTTGATTTGAGTATTAATCAGAACAGGTATTGAATTGAAGTGTGTATTGATATTATATCTATTCAACTGTTATTACCAGATTGGGAATGGACCGAGATAGAGTCGGGACTTCTTCTTCTTCTTCTGAGCGAGAAGATAAAGGTATAAATTAATGTTGAGTTGGGATTGCACAACTCGAGGGAGGTTTGACTCGAGTTTCCCTAAATCACATACTTTACCTTATTGCATTGATATTTGCATTAAGTTGATTGATGTACTTGTTCTCTTGATATTAGATGACAGGTATTAGACGAGTTATCTTGTGACAGAAGTGCCGGATAGTGGTGGTATCGCCACGGCACATTGCACGATGTCTCAAGATAGGATATTGGCGATAGAGCTACAGTCCTTGACGGTTAGGTCAGGACACTGGATGTTTGGTTATATCGAGTAATGGAATCTATTACGGAATTCGATATAGGAACACCATATTTGGTTATATCGAGTAAAGGGTATTGGAATTCTTCTATTACGGAATTCGATATAGGAATACCAGGGCACTGGTTATATCGAGTAATAGAGATTACGGTTCCATCCTTTACGGAATTCGATATAGGAATACCACATCTGGAAACTGGGATCCCTAGACTAGGATTGAGTCTAGTCTAAAACGTAGAGTCACTAGCCTGAGTGACAGCTAGATTGAATGGTATTGATTAATACTGATTTATGTTCCTGATATTGGTACATATTTAGAATAGGAATTATTCTTGATATTGAATTATGTTCCTGATATTGGTACATGTTTAGCATAGGAATTATTCTTGATATTGATTTATGTTCCTGATATTGGTACATGCTTAGAATAGGATTTATTCTAGATATTGAATTATGTTCCTGATTAGGGTACATGTTTAGAATATGATTTATGCTTGTTATTGATTTATATCATGATGTTGATATAGGGTATGAATTTGGTTATATGCTCTTATATGATTTATATGATTGCATGTATACATGATTTATACTGGGATATTTATATCTCACCGGAGTTATCCGGCTGTTGTCTTGTTTGTATGTGTGCATGGCAACAGGTGGGCTAGGATCAGGGTCACAAAGAGAACGAGGCTGGACTAGATAGCGTGGAGATCCGGACTTTGAAGCAACTTAGGATTCAGCACCGACATGTAGTTGAACCTAGTTGGATTATTATAGATGACATAAGATTTGTATGTTCATGTTTAACATGTAATTTGATTTTAATTACATTACGTTTCCGCTTTGCATTTTAAAAGAAAAATTTTTAGACCCTGTTTATTATGAATGATTAAATATTCCTAAAGACGATTAAGGAATGGATTAGCGTCCGGGTCCCCACAATCCGACTCCTTAACATTAACTGATGGTGAAATAAAATCTATTTTTGAGAATATCGATGCTCCTTGTAATTGATCAAACAAGTCTTAAATTTTAGCCAAGGGATACTTTTTCTTAATGGTGACTTTATTCAGCTCTCAATAGTCGTTACAAAGTCGCATACTACCATCCTTTTTCTTAACAAATAACACTGGTCCGCCTCACAGAGAACAACTAGGGCGAATGAAACCCTTGTCCAGAAATTCTTGAATTTGATCCTTCAACTCTTTCATTTCGGTGGGTGCCAGATGATAGGTGGCTTTATAAATTGGCACGGTGACGGGCATCAACTCAATAGAAAATTTCACTTCTCGGTCCCGTGCAATGCTCTAAAAATCCTCAGAAAAGACACTAGGAAAGTATCTGACTACCTCAACATCCTCTAGATTCCGACTGTGAGGAACATGTGCTGAAGTAACACATGCTAGAAAATCTTGGCAGCCTCGTCTCATAAGTTTCCTCGCAGACAAAAAAGAGATTATTTGCGGCATTTGCTTGTTCTTTGCTCCCTCAAAGATAAAAGTCCCACTAGGCGAATAAATACTGACCTCTGCCGAAAATCTATCGAAGCTCCATTCAATGATAGCCAATCTATGCCAATTATAATGTCGAATTCAGGCATCATAAGTACGATGAGATCTGCCCGAACCACATCTTTTTGCAAATGAAGCTCCATATTCTTCAAAATCACCAGAAAGAATAGAAACTTTGAAGCCTAATCCCATATCCTCGGGTATAATATTTACTCGCTTGAAGAATGTCTCGAATATGAATGAGTGTGTATCACCCAAATCCATCAATGCGTAGGTAGCTAGACCTAGAATGAATATCCTTCATGTGATTAGGGTCGTGTCTGGCTCTTCCTCAGCTTCCTCAACGTGCATCACATAAGCTCTACCCACAATAGGTCTTTTTTTCTTTGGGAAGTCAGCAGCTTTATGTCCTTCTTCTTTGCATATGAAGCAATTTTATGTCCCCCACATGCACTTACCAAATTGTAAGTGATTGCACTCTTTGCAAAGTGTCCTCTCGACAGGTTTTTGTGCTCCAGGTTTTGGTGGCTTTGGTTGCCTCGGCTTCTTCACTTGTCCTTGGGGCTTTTTCTGCCCTTGAGCTCTAGGAGGTCCCGTGAATTGCTTCTTATTCCACTAGGATTTTTACTGGTGTTGATGTCTTTTGCGCTGCATCTAAAAATCAATGTTCTTCAGGGCTTGCTCAGCTTGGAAAGCGAAAGCGCTAGCAGTGGCAGCTGCATAGTCCGTCGGTCACATCCTAATCACATCACGACAAATAGTAGGTCGAAGACCATCCATAAAATTCGTTATTTTTTCAGCGGCGTCTCTGGAAATGAGGGGCACAAAGTGACAACCACTATCAAACTTCCTCACAAACTCAGCCATAGTCGTGTCCTCGTGGCGAAAACTCATGAACTCCCTCTTCAGGCGCCCTTGGACGTCGGCAATAAAATACTTGTCATAGAAAATGTTCTTGAATTGCTCTCAAGTGTGTGTTGCAAGAATGACACCATGTTTAGCTCCCTCCCACAAGAGAGTAGTATAATCTCAAAGCATATAAGTTGCACTCCTAACTCGGTCAGTGTCTCCAATATTTAGATAATGAAAGTGCACCTCAAGTGATTGTATCCAACCCTCAGAAGCAAATGGGTCAGTGGGGCCAGAAAATTCCTTCGGACCTAGCCTCCGGAAGTAATCATAAACGTCAAGCTGTGGCCTCGGAGCCTGATGAAACTACTCCTCAAAGAAGCATGTCATGCCATCCAGTGCACGAATACCAATATCTCCATTTGGATGTGGGGGTGCATTCCCTTGACGATCCTATTAGTTTCAACTTGCCTATTGGTACTAGATGTGCGTCTAGAAGGCATTATATTTGAACGTTTTTCAAATTCTAAATGTATCCAAAATGTTTTTAAATCTAAGGTTTAGAATCATGAAACATGTAAGTTTCATTTATCATTCAACTTAAACATGAATATAATTACGTCTCAATAAGCATACAACTTAAACATATGGATCATGCGATCATGTCGGTGCTAATATAAAATCATATAAACTATTTAAACTTACAAATTTGAGACTTGATGACTGAGCTTTCCGGACTAGCGGTGGCACAACCCTTTGCAGGAATGTTTCTCTGATACCAACTGAAACGTCCACTACTTGTTTCTATTTAAAATATACTAATTTTTTTCCTTATCCATATATTCGGCCGAACCCATACACATATATATAAATATATTTAAAGCATCAGCTATTCGAGCCAATTAGGACCATCGATCAAGCCTAGATCAGCTGCTGGACCTTGTCCTTAAATTCTTTTGAACCCTAGTTGGAACAAGCCATGCATCCCTTCGCTCCTAGGCCCCAACCTTCGTGACCAACCCCTAACCATCAACCCTAGGACCATGACCGTGCCCTAGATAAGCTACTGGACCAAAACTTCCATTCCTAACATGCTCAGACCTTCAAACGCGCCCTAAGAGCCATGCACATCGTCCAGCTTGTGTACAGCCCAAGACCTTCGCATCAACAACCGCGCAGCCACCCTAGGACCCTACTGGACCCCTATGGACTCTACTTTACCAAGCCTAAAGGACATAGAAGTCCAGCCCCTCAAGCCCAATCACAATTGCATGCACGTCCCCTACCTTCATGCGATCACACCAGCCCTCGAGCCGAGCTATATGCTACCCTTGAACCATTCCACAGTCCCTTTATGTCTCCTAGACACACCTTAACAGCAGCTAGGGACCCTGGCCATTGAGGACTCCTAGCCGAAGAACCCTAGCCCTTAGGGAGTCTATTTTCGTTCTTATTCCTTCCCTATCTTATCCAGCCTTTAAACATACACTTACGTGATGTCCCAAAAATTTGATGTCCACGTGAACCACATGCATGAAAGTTATTAAATTCTTTATGTATTGTATTAAATGGTTTTAATGCATTTTTATTTTATTATTTTGGGTTTTAATTCATGATTTATGAATTTGCATTATTTTAAATTATAATATGTTTAGTTGATCCACGTTAAAACTCTTTCCTTGAGATTTATGTTTCAGAAGATTATTCGAGGCGGGATCGAGAAAATGAGACCGGCGTCGATTTAGGCGATTTTAAAATGTGGTATTTTATATCAAGTCAAAAAAATGACATTTAAACAATTAATTAAGTTTTATCATTTTTAAAGCCTAATTTAATTATAAGGTGATTTTACGATTTTAAACTTTCAAAAGTTTAACACTTGTGTATTTTATTTTAAGTTTATGGAGGTTAGTAATTTAAGGGGGGATTATTATTTTAATTAGCATGTAATTGCTAATCAATATTTAATTAATCTAATTAGCCTTAATACCTTATTTTAATTATTAACTCACGCACACACACACACACAATTACACACACACCACCCGTAGTTACACACACATTTCATTTGCACACACACATTCTTCAATTTATCTTTTTAAGAAAAGGGGTAGGGTTTCTTGGAGGGTAGCATCAGCCACCCTTTCCCCTTCATCATTTCAGCAATTCTCGATCAATTTTGTTGAAAGAAAAGCGCCACAAGTCGTCCTCGATCGTGTCGCCCCGTCGGTATCGTCGTCTCGTGAGTTTTAATCATCAAGGCATGTATATTCTATTGTTTATGCATCGATCTCGTTTAGTATATGTTTTTATGTTTATGATGTGTAAAGATTCATGTATGTTGTGCAAAGTTTGAGCAAAATTGGTTGGATCGATTTTGAAATGATTTTGGATCTAAAAACCCGAACTATGCTGTTATTTCGTGTACTGTGCATTTTCGGTCGCTTATCTTGAAAAACTTTCATCATATAGAACGTAGAATTTTTTGATACCTTTGATTTGACAGTAAATTCTTAATTTTTCGACAAGAAACGAGTGAGTTATAAACATTTTAGTGGGACCGCTCAAACTGTAATTTTCTGAAAATGTGTTCTTGATGTGTTCTTGAAGTTTATTTATTGCAGGCTTCATTGGGAACCGTTGGGTAATCGCTGCTGCATTTAAGTATTATGAGTATGATGTTGGGATGATTTTTGGTGCTTCGTTTCATGTCGATAGGCAATTGTTTTGCATTAAAATTCGTAGGAAGAATTTTTGTGTCAAAATGTCGTGTTCATGGTTTGAGTTGCGCTGTATGATTTGTATCATTGTTTGAGGTGTCATGGGAGTTTTAATCATTACAATAGCATCCTACGATGGGTCTCGAGGTGTTGGTTCATGGTCCGCATGATTGAATTAGGAGGATTAAGCCACAAGTGTAGTGATTTCCGTTGGTTTACCGTTTTCGTAGGTACACGGACCCGAAGCCGGACCCTGACACGAGGTCCGTGCCCTTGTTTATTTCGTGGTGTGAAATTCTAGAGTCTACACGGACTCGGAGCCGGAACCTGACATGGGGTCCGTGCCTTTGTTAATTCAGTGGGTTGAGTTGCCGACGCTACAAGGACCCAGACCCGGATGTGTACACGGGGTGCGTGTCTTCCATGTTTAGGGAAAGGTTCACACTTCATATAGGGATTGTTTTGGGGTTCGATGTCATGGTTTAGTACGATGATTAAACGAGGTCAAGTCTCGAGAGATTTAGGACCTTATAAGGAAATTTGTCATTTTTAGGTGTAAGCATGACTAATACGTCTATGTTATGAAAGATAAGTGTTTGAACTCATGTTAGTATGTGTAGCAGTGGCCCCAAGCTAGATTCAACGAATCCCTCAACACCATGTAAGTATGTTCGACGTGCTAAATGAGAAAATATTTTATTAGTAGGGTATGTTAAATATCTTGTGACCAATTATGAATGGGTTTGGACCTCTCCACCCCGGTAAAGCATGACCGCGTTTAGATCGGGATTGGAAAGCAGTAAAGAATGACCAGGGACCAATCCACCCGGTAAAGCATGACCAGGGATCTCATGTATGTGGTAGTGGATTTTCCCTGCAAGCCCAGTACTGTGATCTAGTCTGATCAGGCACATTTATGAATGTGTCACTTGCTTTGAAACATATCTGAAACACCCCACTCCCATGAGAATAAAACTTAAAAAATAACATGCGTGGAAGCATTACATTTATTAAAGGGAAAAATAAGATACTAATTGCTTAATGAAAATTTCAAACTTTTCAAACATTATCATTCACAAAAACCTCATCAAAAGATATTCAAAAATCACCACCAACTTTCTTGATTCATTCTACAAAATACGTGTTACTTAAAATTTCCAATGTTCACTACACCAAAATAAGAGTGACATGACCAAAAGTTTCCCCTTCTATAGAAATATGACTTTTTCTGCCTTTGACAATCCGCTTCAATCTTTCTTATCACCTGAATCACATGATATTAACTGGAATGAGATAAAACTCAGCAAGTAGAAAGCTATAAATAACAAATACATATGAATAGGCTTGACTTGAATAACATGTCTATGGCAATGAAAAACAATATAATTCCATCTTCAATAAACAATAGATATCAAAGAAATATTGATGGTAATTCTTGGCATGAATTAAAGGAATGAATTGATAGTTCTGTGACCTATGACCATGTAATAAGTATCTCTTTGATATAAATATCAAAACTATGAGAGATACACCTTCGTCATGAAATTGGCCAATGAAATGCATGTAAATACTATCAATCCTTTACTTTAATCATAGGAACTTCATTCAGGCAATTGAACAAATACTTGGTAGGCAACAATGGCTTACCAGCTCCTTTACCAACAAATTCAATGGTGTTCCTTAATCAATGAATAAATAGCAATATATACTTCAATAATATATCAATGGAAGGATCTAGACATCAATAAACATGGCTTGTGTACATATATATCATGTGAGCAAGAAGGAGAGCCTCTACTTACAACCCAAGAAGCACACAATTGCTATGATGATCTTGAAAGAATTCCTACAACAATATACACATAATCAACCAATAATCGTCTCCATTAATCAAATGAATCAACCAACCAACTTAAACTATATACTCCTCAAACCCTTCTTAACTCAAGAAATATAGAATCCTTACCTTGAAGCTTGTAAATTGAGCTAGGAGTAACAAGAAATCTACTATGATCCTTGAGCTTGAAGTGGAGAAATTGAAGGAGAGAAAACCTTGAAGAGAAAGGCTTAAATTGATGGAAAATAAGGAAGGAGGAGAGAAGGGAGTAGAACCCTCTAGAATTGGCATTAAAAAGCCTTCAATCCCTCAAAAACGTGTTTTAAATAAAAAAAACACACTTTCGTCCGACTAGCGCCGCGACGCAACTATCTTGGCGCTTCAGCGCCTGTAGTGCCGCGGTGCTGGCTGGTAGTGCCCAGCACCGCTGTCCTTCTGGCGATGCGCGCTGTCCCTGCACCTAAAAATTATCATCAAACCACCTAGATCCCATCCTCTTCCAATGCCATGCAATATCAATGCAACTAAACATCCAAACGCATCCTCAAATCATACATAAAACCATCACAACAATAACTCATCCCCCTCCATAACCATCACCAACTATAAAACCATAAACAATAACCATTCTTTAACATAATCATCAAACCATCAATCAAATCCCAGCAATATACCTTCACAACCATAACAACTAACAATACCATATCACAATAACCATGAATATACAATAACCATGACAATTACCATAAATCCATAACACCAACCCAAAGAATACATCATAGGAAATAGACTTATAAAAAGGTTAAGATATTACAATATCTCTATAAAAAATGATGATGGTTATGCATGTTCAAGAATGTATGATGCAAGTATGTTAATGAAAAGTTTTATGATGATGGCACGTCTATGTTAATGTTATTACGTTCAAGTTTATGTATGTACGTTCTACTTTTAAGTTGCATGTGATTTAATTAAGTATTACTTGTTATCTCCAATTTATACATGTTGAGTCTTCAGAATCACTAGACTCAATCGATGCAGGTGAGGGCGATTATGAGGAGACGAGGGGTGGGAACCAATGAGCCGGCTTGGTCTGAGCAGGAAGCTAAACCCGAGGACCGCCCATGTTTTTAAGAACTTTATGATTGTTTCAAATAGCCTGATTTCATGATACTGTTGACGTTGTTTAAACAATTGCTTTTGCAAACTTTGTTTGTGGTTGTTTTATTGCAAATATTTTAGACGAACGGATGATTTTTATTCCATTTTGGATGATTACTACTTATTTAAGAAAAATTTTATTTTTCCGCAAATTTTATAATAGTTTAAAAGTATGGTACGTTACACTTAAGTACCCTTAAATATTTGTAAAAACATCATTTCCCATAGCCCTATGATAGCAGCCCTTTTATGCATCATTAACCCAAGTTTTAGAACATAAAAACTTGAGTTTTAGGCAAGCCATGGCATAAAAAGGAAAATAACCCAAAGGGTAACCTATTTTTCATGCAAACATGCATTAAACTTATAATATGATGTGACAGATGAGAAAAAAGAGATTAAAGAGTGCCTTTTCGTTTATTACGCACAAAAATGTTTTGGCAATTCGAGGGGCATCGACAAAGAGGACTTTGTTGGATTTTCTTCAAATTTTCGTGAGTTCTTCCTTGAAACGTGCCGGTGTGTGCGTGTGGTACTGCTAGGAAGAGTCCTAGTGTATTTGTTAGGGGTTGGGCGTGACTTGTGAGGTGTGGGGGTAGGGTTTAAGCTTTTATTTATTCATTAAAACCCTTAGTATAAGCTTAGGCCTATTAACATTGTATACTAGGCCCATTAATTAATTTTTTAAAATATTTTTTTAAGAAAGGTTGTGAAAATATTAGCCGAGTTCTCAAAAGTTCATATTTTCGTCGAAAATCGAATATCATTTAAAAATACGACTCGACGTGTAAAAACAACTCAAAACACCTTATTTTCGAAAATACCACACATATATTAAACAATTAAAAATAATTATTTAATAAAAATAATTTCCTTCATATGGCCTCCAGTCTCCATTCCTCAATCACGTCTCGAATAAACTTTAAAACACGATTTTATGCATTCATGTAGAAAGTGCATTTTAAACATGTAACCATGCACACTCTATTTAATTCATGCATTTAAAATGTTTAATTAGTCATTTTCTATTTCTATAGATTCGCATGCAATTAGATTACGTTATCGCATTTTGGACCTTACAGATGGAAACCGTGAGCCCTGACGCAACTAAAGGATATGAAGATAGACGATTGTCCCGATAAATCCGGGATTCGGGTAAATCTAGCCATGATAAGGTAAGAATCCTAAATGCCGCCAAGATAGAGTCTTAGTTTTGAAGTCTCCTAGTCCAAGTAGGACTCTATCTCGACAGGAGTCCTAGGACAGCAAAGTAACTAAACTCTCTTCTATAAAAACCAGGTATGTGCTACAGTTCTAGGCGTTTCAATTAATTCTTTAATAAATGCTTCGTATGGCGATTAAATCCCGGATAAATCCAAAACTCATCATTTTGATCCGAAACTTACCAAACTCCTAAAAATGTCCCAAAACATATTTAAAAGCATCCCTAGACATAAACTCGAGCTCATTTCATAACTTAACCGAATTATTTTAAAACTTGGACCGTGGTCCCGGTTTTAACCCGAACAGTCTCGAAACTTAAACGAATTTTACCAAACTTAAAACATGACTTAACAACACTATATCATACCTGAATCCACCCAATTTGAACCCCTTAAAACCTTAAAAACCATGCTGATATGCTGTTGTAAATTACATCCCAAGCACACCTCATCCCTACTGAGCTAACCCCGCCTTTATTTCATTCCTAGCCTAGACCCGATGAACCAGCCATGGTTCAGCCTCCCCTAGACCAACTTAGGAATACTCTGGACCCCAAAAACCCACGCCAATCACCTCATTCAAGCCGCAGCTCCCTACAACTCGCTATTCTCTCCAAACAACTAAATCGAAGCCAAGCTTCTACCCTCTCGATCCACAGTGCTTGGGATGGTTCCAGCACACATTGAACCCTTCCAAGACTTGTCTTAGACCTACCAAGGTCTGGTCTAAGCCTCAGCAAGGTCCCTGCCGTGCTGGTCGAACCCTGCACGCTGAAACACTCAAGATCGAACCAACCGTGGAGAATTCTTCTCTCGTCCCTACACCAGTACACATCCAGCAACTTTCCTACCCCTCGTGACAGCAACTCAACATTACCAGCAGCTATAGAGACTCAAGAACAGCAGCCCCTTGCACCAAAAATTCAGAAAAACGTGAGTAGTGAAACAAAGATGCTAGTATTTGGACATAAAACGATGGATCTCCATGATATGCTTTGGATCGTGAATTCCACAAAAAAATAAACATAATACAGCATGTATATAACGTGTATGATGCAGCAATAAAATTACATGGCGTGCCTTGAAGAATGGTGCTCGAAACTTTGAAGAAAATCACGACGAGGAGGCACGAGACTGGAGAAACGATCTTGCTTGAAGGGAAAAGAAATGGGGGAATGGTGGCTGCTGAATTTCATGTAAATGATGAAGGGGAGAAGGGTTGTCGGCTGATTCAATTATTGGTGTAGAGTAGGTTTAGTTTAAATTAAGTTTAGGTACTTAATTAAATATTAAACAAATACCTAATGGGCCCTAAATTGCTAATTAAGAGTTTAAAAAGAATTTTAAGTCCAATAAACTTAAAAGTAGGTCTATTAAATCCAAACATACTCCCGAAAAATATTTCTTGTTGGGAAGTTTTTGAAAATTAGCCGCACCCTCAAAAAGTCCCCCGATTCGACAAAATTCGCGTACCGTTAAAAATAAAAATCATGCGGTTAAAAATACCCAATGAATCTCAATTATTGAAAATACCTTTAAAACATCTTATATTAATTAATAAAAATTAATCGTGTAATAAAAATAATTTTCTTGAAAATTTCTTGGTCTCCGATCCTCGTTTGAGCGCGAAATGAAACTTAAAAATCATATAGCATGAACTTTTAAAATTTCATGAATTAAATCCTATCATGCAATAATAATGCATAAAATGCATAAAAATAATAAAATAAAAATACATTTTATGCTTTAAAAGAATTTAATAAAATACCAAAGAATTTAATAATTACATGCACGTGGTTCACGTGGAATTTTCGATTTTTGGGATGTTGCATCTTCAGTAAGAGTCTGTCTATAAATAAGATTATTGTCATTAGATAATAATTACAAAAATTAAACACAGATGGATAGAGAAAGCAGTTCCAACAATCCTCATTCTCCAGCAACGCTTCACCATTTGGAGAGACAGAAGAAGCTATAGAGAGTTTTGTCTTTGAGAAGGTAATGTCCACCTGGACTAAAGTACAAGACCTCCAAATTATTCAGCGATATGGATTGGTTGCTACTGATAAACAGAGGGCAACCGAGATAAATTATAAAAAATGTATTAATGTGATCCACACTTCAGATCTTTCTACTGATGAAGGTCTGTAGGAGTTGATGATGTTGCAGTTGCATAGAGCGCTGAAGAAGATTGTCTTCTCGGAAGATTACAGAGGAATTTCCTGTAATGCATTGTCTAGTTGGATGTCCCCTTGGCTAGATGTCATAGAACGAGAACTGAATCGTGTAGTATGTGAAAGATAATATCCAGAAAATTGATGTTTTGATTCATTAATGTTTCTTTTCTCCATACTAACTGATATCAATTGACTAACTAACAGTTGACTAACTAGCAATATATTAACTGACAAATAATTAACCGAATAATAATGATTAGAAACTGACATATCAGCATTAAAACACATATAATTAAGACAAATCAATTAAACCAAGAATATTGCGAAAAAGAGAAAACTTAGTCTCGGGTAATGGTTTGGTGAAAATGTCAGCTTCTTGTTGATCAGTTGGTATGTATTCCTGTACTGCCCGAGAATTAATCACTGTTCATTAAGGATTATTGACTTATAATTTAACGTGATTACGAAAGGGACAACTGAGACATGATTTAAGATAATCTGCGGCCATTTATGTTGAATTTCAGAATGTGTTGCCGAAGCAACACCGCACCCGCGCTCAGGAAGACACCGCACCCGCGGTGCATGTCCAGTAGGGTAGCAATTTTTGAAAAACTGAGACTGCACCCGCGGCAAGAAACACGACCGCACCCGCGGTAGAAACAAGACCGCACCCACGGTCGTCGAATTTCAGAAAATGAAAGTGCTGCCGAAGCATGAGCGCACCCGCGGTCTTGAAGCTACCGCACCCGCGGTGCAACGTGTTTTGCGAAAATTGTGCCACCTCGTCAAATTCATGCATGGATATATATAACGAATTATTCCTTCAGATCAGCCAAAAATCGAGAAAAGGGTCCGAGGAATTTGCTGAAAAATCCTTACGCCTTCTGCGAGAAATCCGTCCGTCTGATTTTGAATCCGACTTCGGTATTGAGTCCTAGCAACGTAGGCTACAACTGGACGTAAGTTTTACTACGTTTTGACATATTTTAGAATTATGATATTTTCAGAATTGAATGGAACTCATATAGGATGTTCTTGATATGTTAGACATCGTAGAATCGAAGTCAGACTGATAAACGGACTGATTATGGAATTGTTATGAATTTTTAGGGTATATTGATTTATACCAGACAGATTTGAATTGTGATTGGATTACGGATTGTATTGAATATGGGTTATGGATTGTAACTGTGATATGAGGATATTGTATTAACGGGGATATTGAAATTGTACCGTTATGCCGTTGATTTTGAATTAAATCCAGATTGATCAGATTGTTATTGATTTGAAAGGTATATTGACATGAGATTATTGATATTGTCATTTCCAGACAGACTGTAAATTCAGGACTTCGACTGAGCCTGAAATCGACGAAAGAAAGGTATAAGTCAATGTGGTATTGGGAGATCGACTTGAGTCGGTTTCGACTTGAGTTTCCCTAAATCACATACTTTACTTTATTGCATTGATATTTGCATTGATTTGACTGATTGTACTTGTTTTCTTCAATTATGGAGGACTGGTGTTAGACGAATAATCTTGTGACAGAAGTGCCTGATAGTGGTGGTATCGCCACGGGCACATTGCACGATGTCTCAAGATGGGATATTAGCGATAGAGCTACAGTCCATGACGGTTAGGTCAAGACACTGGATGTTTGGTTATATCGAGTAAATAGGATTGGAATTCTTCTATTACGGAATTCGATATAGGAACACCATATTTGGTTATATCGAGTAATAGGATCAGAGTTCCTTCTATTACGGAATTCGATATAGGAACACCACATCTGGGAACCGGGATCCCTAAACTAGGATTGAGTCTAGTCTGAATGATAGAGTTATGAGCATTGTCGACAGTCTATGATTGTTTATGTTTCAGAGTTTGATACATATATCTGTTACCTGATTACATGCTTTATATTGTTTATATGATTGCATGTTTCGTTGATTTATACTGGGATTTATTCTCACCGGAGTTATCCGGCTGTTGTCTTGTCTGTATGTGTACATGACAACAGGTGGGACAGGATCAGGGTCCAGGAGATGAAGAGAGAGATCGTGATTAGAGTGGAGACTACGGACTTTGATTATGATGTATAATAGGGTTTGAACACTTGACATTAGTTGTTAAACCTTAGTTTAGTTTTAATGCATGCAGTACAGGACTTGTATTGTATTTTATACTGATATGTATATTAGTTGATTTCACTACGTTCCGCATTTTAAAAAAAAAAAATTTAGACCCTGTTTTATAATTGATTAATTAGTCCCAATGATGATTAAGAACTTGATTAGCGTCCGGGTCCCCACAACAGGTGGTATCAGAGCGATAGATCCTTGAGATTGAGATAGGAGCTAGTGAGCGGGGTAGAATGTGTTTTCTTTCCTGCTTTTGATTGCTAGCATGATTTACTGCTTTATAGTACATGTTTATCTGTTTATCTGATTGGATTTGAAAACATGTGTTATTAAGAATGAATCAGAGCCGATTCTGGATCAGCAGTAAGATGATCGAAGGAGGACTGAGATAGAATTTTTGTTTGGGGTTGCTAATCCTTTTGATTTCAGATATGCCTCCAAGAAGAATATCAGAACAGGGGAGTACATCGAATCCTCCCATGGATGTGACTCCTACACCAATGGAGAAATTATTGAAAAGATTTCAATCTTTCCGCCCACCGACTTTGAAAGGTACGGAGAATTCCGTGGAATGTGAAAGTTGGTTGGACGATATTGAAGCGATGTTTGAATCTTTGGAATATACTGAGGAAAAGAGGGTGAAACTGATGGGACACCAACTGCACGATGTTGCTAAACACTGGTGGATCACGATGAAACGGGCATTGGAACAACGAGGTACGGCCATTACCTGGAATGTGTTTAAGTCTGAATTTTATCTACGGTTCTTTCCAGTATCTTATAGGAAGGACAAGGGAGCCGAATTTGCAAACTTGTGACAGGGCCAGTTAAACATTGAGGACTATGTGGCTAAGTTCTCTACACTGCTCCGATTTGCTCCCCACGTAGCTGAACATGACGAGGCCGTTGCGGACAGGTTTATAAATGGCCTGAATCCTGAAATCTTTACCTTGGTGAATACTGGGAGACCCAATAATTTCACCGATGCCTTGAACAGGGCCAAGGGAGCCGAAGCAGGACTGATGAGACAGAGAGAGGCTTCGTTTGTGCTTCCAGTACCGGGACAACAACAACCACCTCCTCGATTTGAAGGTGGCAGCAGCAGCAGTAGGAAGAGGGATTTCTTGAAAGCTAGAGGGAAGCAATTCAAGAAATCAGGAACTATCTCGTCCAGTTCGAGTGGCTCTAGACAGATCAGTCAGGGCCAGAGTTATGTAGGACCATACTGTGGCACTTGTGGAGGGAGGCATTCCACAGAGCAGTGCCGAGGAGTGGTGGGCAGCTGTCGTAACTGTAGACAGCAGGGACACTTTGCCCGAGTGTGTCCACAGAGGAGTGCCCAGGGATTGCAGGCAGCTGAGTCATCGGGATCAGTGGCTCAGGCAGGTAGACGACCATCTGCCATTCATACTTTTCAGCCAGTACCGTCTACTCTGTCACAGCAGAGGCCAGGAAGGGGCCAGACCGCGAGCCAGCCTCCTAGACAACATGCCCGATTGTTTGCTTTGACTGAGGAGCAGGCACAAGATGCACCTCACGATGTAGTTGCAGGAAACTGTTTTATTTCTGGTTATCCTGCATATGTATTGATTGATACTGGTGCATCGCATACTTTAATTTCTGAGAGATTTGCATTGAGTCGTGCATTACCAATTGAGTCATTGTCTGCGGTAGTGTCTGTTTCTTCCCCGTTAGGAACAGGTTTGATATATCAGTGAAATCTGTGAAACCTTGTATACTGCAGTACGATGGACATACGATTGAGTTAGACTGTATTGTGCTTGGTTTATCTGATTTTGATTGTCTTGTCGGTATCGATATGTTGACCAAGTACCGAGCTACAGTTGATTGTTTCCACAAGATAGTTCGATTCAGACCTGAGATGGCTGAGGAGTGGAAATTTTATGGTAAGGGATCTCGTGCTCGAATTTCTTTGATATCTGCAATGAATATGACTCGATTATTGCAGAAGGGAGCGGATGGATTCCTGGTATATTCAGTTGATTTACTGAAGTCGAGCACATCATTGGCGGATTTGCCAGTGGTGTGTGAATTTGCTGATGTCTTTCCAGATGAGATTCCTGGATTGCCTCCGATTCGAGAGATAGACTTCAGCATTGAGTTGATGTCAGGAACAGTTCCAATTTCGAGAGCTCCATACCGGATGGCACTGATTGAGTTGAAAGAGTTGAAGGAACAGTTGGAGGATTTACTGGCCAAGGGGTATATTAGACCGAGTGTATCTCCTTGGGGTGCTCCCGTACTGTTCATGAGAAAGAAAGACGGGTCGATGAGACTTTGTATCGACTATAGGCAACTGAACAAGGCAACGGTAAAGAATAAATATCCATTGCCTCGTATTGATGATTTGTTTGATCAGTTGCAGGGTTCATCTGTATATTCCAAGATCGATCTGAGATCTGGATATCATCAACTGAGAGTCAGGAACTCTGATATCTCTAAGACAGCATTCAGAACCAGGTATGGACAATATGAATTTATTGTCATGCCATTTGGTTTGACGAATGCACCGGCGGTATTTATGGGATTGATGAACCACGTCTTTCAGAAATATTTGGATGATTTTGTTATCATATTCATTGATGATATATTGATTTATTCAAAGAGTATGATTGAGCATGCTAATCATCTGAGGACTGTGTTGAGAATTTTGAGGACAGAGAAACTGTATGCTAAATTGTCGAAATGCGAGTTCTGTTTGAAACAAGTGGTATTTCTGGGTCATATTATATCCGGAGACGGTATATCAGTTGATCCCAGTAAGGTTGAGGCAGTGATTTTGTGGCCGAGACCGACATCTGTACCAGAGATACGCAGTTTTATGGGTTTGGCAGGATATTATCGCCGATTCATTAAAGATTTTTCGAGTATTGCCAAACGATTACGCAGTTAACTCAGAAGAATGCTCCGTTTGTTTGGTCAGAAGACTGTGAATCCAGTTTTCTGGAATTGAAAAAGAGGTTGACCAGTGCGCCTGTGTTGACGATTCATTCAGGTACTGGTGACTTTGTCGTTTATTGTGATGCATCTCATCGAGGATTGGGTTGTGTATTGATGCAGTGGGGGCATGTGATTGCTTATGCCTCGAGACAGCTGAAACCCCATGAATCTCGATATCCAATTCATGATCTTGAATTGGCAGCCATAGTCTTTGCATTGAAGATATGGCGGCATTATTTGTACGGTGAGAAATTTGAGATATATTCTGATCATAAAATCTTGAAATATCTGTTTTCGCAATCAGAGCTGAATATGAGACAGCGGAGATGGATAGATTTATTGAAAGACTTTGATTGTGAAATCAAATATTATCCAGGGAAGTCCAACGCAGCAGCAGATGCGCTGAGTCGAAAGGTATGTGCACTATCCTTATCGACGATAGGTGTTTCGAATTTGATAGAATACTGCTGTTTGTCTGGATTAGCTTTTGAAACAGATTGTCAGCCTCTGAGATTACGTGCGATTCGATCTGAACCAGAATTGATAGGGAGAATCAAATAGGAATAGAAGGTTGATCAGAACGTACAGAATTCGATTGCAATGGTCAAAGCTGGTCATCAATCGGAATATCAGATGAGAAATAGTGTTTTGTATGTGAATAATCGTATTGTTGTGCCGCATGTTTCGGATTTGAGACAGCGAATACTGTCAGAAGCGCACAACAGTCGTTTTAGCATTCATCCTGGTGGCAGGAAAATGTATAATGATTTGAAGACACAATATTGGTGGAAACAAATGAAATCTGATGTGACTAAATTTGTAGCCAAGTGTCTGAATTGCCAACAGGTGAAAGCTGAAAGAAAGAAACCAGGAGGATTGTTGCAGAGTTTGTCCATTCCTGAATGGAAGTGGGATCACATTTCCATGGACTTTGTGACGCAGTTACCGAGATCCTCCAGAGGTTGTGACCAATTTGGGTCGTGATTGATCGATTGACCAAATCCGCTTGTTTTATTCCATACAAAATGACGTATAGATATGATCAGATGGCTGATATTTATGTTCGAGAAGTGGTGAGACTGCACGGAGTGCCGAAGTCGATTGTTTCAGACCGTGATCCTCGGTTTACTTCGCACTTCTGCCAGAGTTTGCAGCAAGCTCTCGGTACAAAGTTACATCTGAGTACCGCATATCATCCTCAGACTGATGGACAGTCAGAGCGGACAATTCAGATATTGGAGGATATGCTGAGAGCCATAGTACTTGATTTTAGCACTAATTGGCAAAATGCATTGCCACTTTGCGATTTTTCGTACAATAACAGCTATCAGACGAGTATTGAGATGGCCCCATTTGAAGCGTTGTACGGAAAGAAATGCAGATCCCCATTGTATTGGGATGATATCTCTGAAGTTCCTGAGACTGGACCTGACATGATCAGATATATGACTGAAAAAGTGAAACTTATTCATAAGAAAATGAAGGCAGCGCAGGATAGACAAGCCAAATATGCCAACCTTCGACGTAGACCGTTGGTATTTGAGGCAGGAGATAGAGTATTTCTGAAGATTTCTCCTTTCAGGGGTGTTGTCCGATTTGGAAAGAAAGGGAAGTTGTCTCCACGATACGTCGGTCCATATGAGATTCTTGAAAAGATAGGAGATCGTGCCTATCGACTCGCATTGCCGCCTTCATTATCTGGAATACATGATGTCTTTCATGTATCGATGCTGTGGAAATATCTCCCTGATGATTCTCCCGTGATTCAGCTAGACGAGACCGAGCTGGATGAGACATTGAGTTATGTCGAGAAACCGATTGGGATTATTGATCGTAAGGAAAAACAGCTCAGAACGAAGATGATTCCGTTGGTGAAAGTACAATGGACTCGTCATGGTGTTGAAGAAGCCACTTGGGAAATTGAATCAGATATGAGACAAGAATTCCCAGCATTGTTTCACTGATGTAAATTCTTATACATTTTTTTATATATATACTCCTTATTGATACGAATGAGATGCCTGTGATTTCGAGGACGAAATCGTATCTTAGGGGGGGAGAAATGTAATGCCCGAGAATTAATCACTGTTAATTAAGGATTATTGACTTATAACTTAACGTGATTACGAAAGGGCCAACTGAGACATGATTTAAGATAATCTGCGGCCATTTATGTTGAATTTCAGAATGTGTTGCCGAAGCAACACCGCACCCGCGCTCAGGAAGACACCGTGTAGTAGCCCGAATTCCAAATTGGGTAATTAACGGATTAATGGTGATTAAGAAGGTTTAATGTGTAATTTTGACCGTGGTCATGATCGGACGGACCGAAGATGGTTCGGTAGCACCGAAGAGTTCGGACGATCCGAAGTGAGTTCGGTGGATCCGATCATGAGGTGTCAAGAGCCGATGGACACGTGGGAGTTCGGACGTTCCGAAGTGTAGGTTCGGTGGATCCGATCATGAGGTGTCAAGAGCCGATGGACACGTGGGAGTTCGGACGTTCCGAAGTGTAGGTTCGGTGGATCCGATCATGAGGTGTCAAGAGCCGATGGACACGTGGGAGTTCGGACGTTCCGAAGTGTAGGTTCGGTGGATCCGATCGTGAGGTGTCAAGAGCTGATGGACACGAAGGAGTTCGGACGTTCCGAATTGGGTTTGGTGGATCCGAACATAGCCTATAAATAGTGCTCGGATTTCCTCATTTTGTATTAACAATCCTTGAGTTGTGTCTCATATTTGAGAGATTTGGAAGGTTTCTAGGGTTAGTTGTCGGTCGAGCGATAGCCAAGAGCTGCCAGGATTGGTAGTGTAGCGAAGCCTGAGTTACGAGGCAATCGAAATCAAAGGGCTGTCGACGGACGAAGGTAAACCCTAAACCTTTGGTAGTACTGGTTTTGCTAGTTGAGCATGGTAGTATTGTTCATTGGGTATGCTTTTGATGCATAGGCTTGTTCTAGACCTGATTAGCGGTGTTGCGTAAGGCTAGGCTTGCTGTGATAGAGGTACGAAAGTACTATCCGAGATATCCTGGTTGAGTATACATTCTTATATGTGTTGCATGATTATGTGGTGCATTGATATATGTCATATGATGCATGCTATTATGTCACGTTTATTACTGCACGTTGCATTTCATGTTGAGCCGTATCTCCTTCGAGATAGCCTTTACTGTTGAGCTGTATCTCTTTCGAGATAAGCTATATCTTGTGGGGCCGCTCAGCCCTGTCTTATCTTGTGGACGCATGGACACCGAGAGTACACAGTGGCCGACGGGTCGGGAGGGCTTCGGTGATCCGGGACATTTTAGGTCCACGTCTGTTCTTGCAGTGGATGCAGTGACCCAGAGGTAGGACCGCGCGGCACTATCCACTTGGCGCCTCTAGACTGAGCATTTTGAGATCCTTTGTTACTCCTGTTTCTTGACTACCCTGGTATCATATCATAGCATGTGCATTTCATATAGGTTTGTATACTCATGCTTTTGTACTGGGCGTTCTTATCGCTCACGTCCTCGGTTTTGTTTATCTTGGACACCCCATTTCCACGGGGCAGGCCTCAGGTTGGACAGCTCGGGAAGAGCAGGAGGAGGACAGTGAGTATCTGGTTGGTTTAGTTTTCAGTACTATTCTATTTCGATATGGTTGTACCGAATATATTTTGAGTTGTTCTGATTTCGATTGGGTTGTATAACTATCATTTGTTGGTATTTCCGCTGTTATCTCTGATTTTTATTAATTAAGTTAATTGCATGCTTAGTTCTTCACTAGTAGGTGATTCTGGAACGGGTCACTACAATTATGGTATCAGAGCATGCTTACGATTTTGGGATATAGATTCTGTTTTGGGATTTTTCGTGGACCATTTTACCATTTTCCCTATTCTATCTTGTAGCGATGGCTGACCACTTTGGTGATGAGAGTAGTCAGGGAAGTGTAGGTCGTTGGGGTGACCAGGACGATCGTAGGCGTCACCGTGAACATCGTCATCGTCGGGATGGTCCTAGGCGTTTTGATTTGCATCGTTTTATTCAGATGGGGCCTAAGCCTTTAGTTGGTGGTGAGACTCCTGATGATGCTGAGGATTGGTTAGAGCGCATGGAGAGTTGTTTCGTTTTGTTCATCCTCTAAGCCTGATTTCGAGGACGAAATCTTTTTAAGAGGGGGAGAATGTAGTAGCCCGAATTCCAAATTGGGTAATTAACGGATTAATGGTGATTAAGAAGGTTTAATGTGTAATTTTGACCGTGGTCATGATCGGACGGACCGAAGATGGTTCGGTAGCACCGAAGAGTTCGGACGATCCGAAGTGAGTTCGGTGGATCCGATCATGAGGTGTCAAGAGCCGATGGACACGTGGGAGTTCGGACGTTCCGAAGTGTAGGTTCGGTGGATCCGATCATGAGGTGTCAAGAGCCGATGGACACGTGGGAGTTCGGACGTTCCGAAGTGTAGGTTCGGTGGATCCGATCATGAGGTGTCAAGAGCCGATGGACACGTGGGAGTTCGGACGTTCCGAAGTGTAGGTTCGGTGGATCCGATCGTGAGGTGTCAAGAGCTGATGGACACGTAGGAGTTCGGACGTTCCGAAGTGGGTTCGGTGGATCCGAACATAGCCTATAAATAGTGCTCGGATTTCCTCATTTTGTATTAACAATCCTTGAGTTGTGTCTCATATTTGAGAGATTTGGAAGGTTTCTAGGGTTAGTTGTCGGTCGAGCGATAGCCAAGAGCTGCCAGGATTGGTAGTGTAGCGAAGCCTGAGTTACGAGGCAATCGACATCAAAGGGCTGTCGACGGACGAAGGTAAACCCTAAACCTTTGGTAGTACTGGTTTTGCTAGTTGAGCATGGTAGTATTGTTCATTGGGTATGCTTTTGATGCATAGGCTTGTTCTAGACCTGATTAGCGGTGTTGCGTAAGGCTAGGCTTGCTGTGATAGAGGTACGAAAGTACTATCCGAGATATCCTGGTTGAGTATACATTCTTATATGTGTTGCATGATTATGTGGTGCATTGATATATGTCATATGATGCATGCTATTATGTCACGTTTATTACTGCACGTTGCATTTCATGTTGAGCCGTATCTCCTTCGAGATAGCCTTTACTGTTGAGCTGTATCTCTTTCGAGATAAGCTATATCTTGTGGGGCCGCTCAGCCCTGTCTTATCTTGTGGACGCATGGACACCGAGAGTACACAGTGGCCGACGGGTCGGGAGGGCTTCGGTGATCCGGGACATTTTAGGTCCACGTCTGTTCTTGCAGTGGATGCAGTGACCCAGAGGTAGGACCGCGCGGCACTATCCACTTGGCGCCTCTAGACTGAGCATTTTGAGATCCTTTGTTACTCCTGTTTCTTGACTACCCTGGTATCATATCATAGCATGTGCATTTCATATAGGTTTGTATACTCATGCTTTTGTACTGGGCGTTCTTATCGCTCACGTCCTCGGTTTTGTTTATCTTGGACACCCCATTTCCACGGGGCAGGCCTCAGGTTGGACAGCTCGGGAAGAGCAGGAGGAGGACAGTGAGTATCTGGTTGGTTTAGTTTTCAGTACTATTCTATTTCGATATGGTTGTACCGAATATATTTTGAGTTGTTCTGATTTCGATTGGGTTGTATAACTATCATTTGTTGGTATTTCCGCTGTTATCTCTGATTTTTATTAATTAAGTTAATTGCATGCTTAGTTCTTCACTAGTAGGTGATTCTGGAACGGGTCACTACAATTATGATATCAGAGCATGCTTACGATTTTGGGATATAGATTCTGTTTTGGGATTTTTCGTGGACCATTTTACCATTTTTCCTATTCTATCTTGTAGCGATGGCTGACCACTTTGGTGATGAGAGTAGTCAGGGAAGTGTAGGTCGTTGGGGTGACCAGGACGATCGTAGGCGTCACCGTGAACATCGTCATCGTCGGGATGGTCCTAGGCGTTTTGATTTGCATCGTTTTATTCAGATGGGGCCTAAGCCTTTAGTTGGTGGTGAGACTCCTGATGATGCTGAGGATTGGTTAGAGCGCATGGAGAGTTGTTTCGTTTTGTTCATCCTCTAAGCCTGATTTCGAGGACGAAATCTTTTTAAGGGGGGGAGAATGTAGTAGCCCGAATTCCAAATTGGGTAATTAACGGATTAATGGTGATTAAGAAGGTTTAATGTGTAATTTTGACCGTGGTCATGATCGGACGGACCGAAGATGGTTCGGTAGCACCGAAGAGTTCAGACGATCCGAAGTGAGTTCGGTGGATCCGATCATGAGGTGTCAAGAGCCGATGGACACGTGGGAGTTCGGACGTTCCGAAGTGTAGGTTCGGTGGATCCGATCATGAGGTGTCAAGAGCCGATGGACACGTGGGAGTTCGGACGTTCCGAAGTGTAGGTTCGGTGGATCCGATCATGAGGTGTCAAGAACCGATGGACACGTGGGAGTTCGGACGTTCCGAAGTGTAGGTTCGGTGGATCCGATCGTGAGGTGTCAAGAGCTGATGGACACGTAGGAGTTCGGACGTTCCGAAGTGGGTTCGGTGGATCCGAACATAGCCTATAAATAGTGCTCGGATTTCCTCATTTTGTATTAACAATCCTTGAGTTGTGTCTCATATTTGAGAGATTTGGAAGGTTTCTAGGGTTAGTTGTCGGTCGAGCGATAGCCAAGAGCTGCCAGGATTGGTAGTGTAGCGAAGCCTGAGTTACGAGGCAATCGACATCAAAGGGCTGTCGACGGACGAAGGTAAACCCTAAACCTTTGGTAGTACTGGTTTTGCTAGTTGAGCATGGTAGTATTGTTCATTGGGTATGCTTTTGATGCATAGGCTTGTTCTAGACCTGATTAGCGGTGTTGCGTAAGGCTAGGCTTGCTGTGATAGAGGTACGAAAGTACTATCCGAGATATCCTGGTTGAGTATACATTCTTATATGTGTTGCATGATTATGTGGTGCATTGATATATGTCATATGATGCATGCTATTATGTCACGTTTATTACTGCACGTTACATTTCATGTTGAGCCGTATCTCCTTCGAGATAGCCTTTACTGTTGAGCTGTATCTCTTTCGAGATAAGCAATATCTTGTGGGGCCGCTCAGCCCTGTCTTATCTTGTGGACGCATGGACACCGAGAGTACACAGTGGCCGACGGGTCGGGAGGGCTTCGGTGATCCGGGACATTTTAGGTCCACGTCTGTTCTTGCAGTGGATGCAGTGACCCAGAGGTAGGACCGCGCGGCACTATCCACTTGGCGCCTCTAGACTGAGCATTTTGAGATCCTTTGTTACTCCTGTTTCTTGACTACCCTGGTATCATATCATAGCATGTGCATTTCATATAGGTTTGTATACTCATGCTTTTGTACTGGGCGTTCTTATCGCTCACGTCCTCGGTTTTGTTTATCTTGGACACCCCATTTCCACGGGGCAGGCCTCAGGTTGGACAGCTCGGGAAGAGCAGGAGGAGGACAGTGAGTATCTGGTTGGTTTAGTTTTCAGTACTATTCTATTTCGATATGGTTGTACCGAATATATTTTGAGTTGTTCTGATTTCGATTGGGTTGTATAACTATCATTTGTTGGTATTTCCGCTGTTATCTCTGATTTTTATTAATTAAGTTAATTGCATGCTTAGTTCTTCACTAGTAGGTGATTCTGGAACGGGTCACTACAATTATGGTATCAGAGCATGCTTACGATTTTGGGATATAGATTCTGTTTTGGGATTTTTCGTGGACCATCTTACCATTTTCCCTATTCTATCTTGTAGCGATGGCTGACCACTTTGGTGATGAGAGTAGTCAGGGAAGTGTAGGTCGTTGGGGTGACCAGGACGATCGTAGGCGTCACCGTGAACATCGTCATCGTCGGGATGGTCCTAGGCGTTTTGATTTGCATCGTTTTATTCAGATGGGGCCTAAGCCTTTAGTTGGTGGTGAGACTCCTGATGATGCTGAGGATTGGTTAGAGCGCATGGAGAGTTGTTTCGTTTTGTTCATCCTCTAAGCCTGATTTCGAGGACGAAATCTTTTTAAGGGGGGGAGAATGTAGTAGCCCGAATTCCAAATTGGGTAATTAACGGATTAATGGTGATTAAGAAGGTTTAATGTGTAATTTTGACCGTGGTCAAGATCGGACGGACCGAAGATGGTTCGGTAGCACCGAAGAGTTCGGACGATCCGAAGTGAGTTCGGTGGATCCGATCATGAGGTGTCAAGAGCCGATGGACACGTGGGAGTTCGGACGTTCCGAAGTGTAGGTTCGGTGGATCCGATCATGAGGTGTCAAGAGCCGATGGACACGTGGGAGTTCGGACGTTCCGAAGTGTAGGTTCGGTGGATCCGATCGTGAGGTGTCAAGAGCTGATGGACACGTAGGAGTTCGGACGTTCCGAAGTGGGTTCGGTGGATCCGAACATAGCCTATAAATAGTGCTCGGATTTCCTCATTTTGTATTAACAATCCTTGAGTTGTGTCTCATATTTGAGAGATTTGGAAGGTTTCTAGGGTTAGTTGTCGGTCGAGCGATAGCCAAGAGCTGCCAGGATTGGTAGTGTAGCGAAGCCTGAGTTACGAGGCAATCGACATCACAGGGCTGTCGACGGACGAAGGTAAACCCTAAACCTTTGGTAGTACTGGTTTTGCTAGTTGAGCATGGTAGTATTGTTCATTGGGTATGCTTTTGATGCATAGGCTTGTTCTATACCTGATTAGCGGTGTTGCGTAAGGCTAGGCTTGCTGTGATAGAGGTACGAAAGTACTATCCGAGATATCCTGGTTGAGTATACATTCTTATATGTGTTGCATGATTATGTGGTGCATTGATATATGTCATATGATGCATGCTATTATGTCACGTTTATTACTGCACGTTGCATTTCATGTTGAGCCGTATCTCCTTCGAGATAGCCTTTACTGTTGAGCTGTATCTCTTTCGAGATAAGCTATATCTTGTGGGGCCGCTCAGCCCTGTCTTATCTTGTGGACGCATGGACACCGAGAGTACACAGTGGCCGACGGGTCGGGAGGGCTTCGGTGATCCGGGACATTTTAGGTCCACGTCTGTTCTTGCAGTGGATGCAGTGACCCAGAGGTAGGACCGCGCGGCACTATCCACTTGGCGCCTCTAGACTGAGCATTTTGAGATCCTTTGTTACTCCTGTTTCTTGACTACCCTGGTATCATATCATAGCATGTGCATTTCATATAGGTTTGTATACTCATGCTTTTGTACTGGGCGTTCTTATCGCTCACGTCCTCGGTTTTGTTTATCTTGGACACCCCATTTCCACGGGGCAGGCCTCAGGTTGGACAGCTCGGGAAGAGCAGGAGGAGGACAGTGAGTATCTGGTTGGTTTAGTTTTCAGTACTATTCTATTTCGATATGGTTGTACCGAATATATTTTGAGTTGTTCTGATTTCGATTGGGTTGTATAACTATCATTTGTTGGTATTTCCGCTGTTATCTCTGATTTTTATTAATTAAGTTAATTGCATGCTTAGTTCTTCACTAGTAGGTGATTCTGGAACGGGTCACTACACACCGCACCCGCGGTGCCTGTCCAGTAGGGTAGCAATTTTTGAAAAACTGAGACCGCACCCGCGGTAAGAAACACGACTGCACCCGTGGTGCAGGACCGCACCCGCGGTAGAAACAAGACCGCAACGTAGGCTTGAGCGCACCCGCGGTCTTGAAGCTACCGCGCCCGCGGTGCAACGTGTTTTGCGAAAATTGTACCACCTCGTCGAATTCATGCATGGATATATATAACGAATTATTCCTTTAGATCAGCCAAAAATCGAGAAAAGGGTACGAGGAATTTGCTGAAAAATCCTTACGCCTTCTGCGAGAAATCAGTCCGTCTGATTTTGAATCCGACTTCGGTATTGAGTTCCTAGCAACGTAGGCTAACACTGGACGTAAGTTTTACTACGTTTTGACATGTTTTAGAATTATGATATTGTCAGAATTGAATGGAACTCATATAGGATGTTCTTGATATGTAAGACATCGTAGAATTGAAGTCAGACTGAGAAACGGACTGATTATGGAATTGTTATGAATTTTTAGGGTATATTGATTTATACCAGACAGATTTGAATTGTGATTGGATTACGGATTGTATTGAATATGGGTTATGGATTGTAACTGTGATATGAGGATATTGTATTAACGGGGATATTGAAATTGTACCGTTATGCCGTTGATTTTGAATTAAATCCAGATTGATCAGATTGTTATTGATTTGAAAGGTATATTGACATGAGATTATTGATATTGTCATTGCCAGACAGACTGTGAATTCAGGACTTCGACTGAGCCAGAAACCGACGAAACAAAGGTATATGTCAATGTGGTATTGGGAGATCGACTTGAGTCGGTTTAGACTTGAGTTTCCCTAAATCACATACTTTACTTTATTGCATTGATTTGACTGATTGTACTTGTTTTCTTCAATTATAGAGGACAGGTGTTAGACGAATAATCTTGTGACAGAAGTGCCTGATAGTGGTGGTATCGCCACGGGCACATTGCACGATGTCTCAAGATGGGATATTAGCGATAGAGCTACAGCCCATGACGGTTAGGTCAGGACACCGGATGTTTGGTTATATCGAGTAAATAGGATTGGAATTCTTCTATTACGGAATTCGATATAGGAACACCATATTTGGTTATATCGAGTAATAGGATCAGAGTTCCTTCTATTACGGAATTCGATATAGGAACACCACATCTGGGAACCGGGATCCCTAGACTAGGATTGAGTCTAGTCTGAATGATAGAGTTATGAGCATTGTCGACAGTCTATGATTGTTTATGTTTCAGATTTTGATACATATATCTGTTACCTGATTACATGCTTTATATTGTTTATATGATTGCATGTTTCGTTGATTTATACTGAGATTTATTCTCACCGGAGTTATCCGGCTGTTGTCTTGTCTGTATGTGTACATGGCAACAGGTGGGACAGGATCAGGGTCCAGGAGATGAAGAGAGAGATCGTGATTAAAGTGGAGACTACGGACTTTGATTATGATGTATAATAGGGTTTGAACACTTGACATTAGTTGTTAAACCTTAGTTTAGTTTTAATGCATGCAGTACAGGACTTGTATTGTATTTTATACTGATATGTATATTAGTTGATTTCACTACGTTCCGCATGTAAAAAAAAAAAATTTAGACCGTGTTTTATAATTGATTAATTAGTCCCAATGATGATTAAGAACTTGATTAGCGTCCGGGTCCCCACAATTCCAGTCTGATTGCCTTCTTTAAAGCATGATCTCTAATGAAGTGATATCTGACATCATATGCTTAGTACTTGAATGAAGAACTGGATTATATGTAATCGCAATTGTGCTTGCATTATCACAAAAGATTGGTGATTCTTTTGCAATGACTCAATAGTCTCTCAGTTGTTGTTGAACCCGGAGTAGTTGAGTGCAGCAGCTTCCAGCATCAAGATATTTTGCTTCAGTTGTGGAAGTTGCTATGGATGTTTGCTTCTTTGTGAACAATGAAATCAGTGTGTCTTCTAGAAACTGACACGATCCACTAGTGCTTAACATCCTGAATAATCTGCACCTGAGTATCCAAATAAATTGAATGATGAGTCCTTAGTATACCATAAGCCCACATTTTCTGTGCCTTTAAATTATTTCAGTGTATGTTTGGCAGCTAAATAATGCGATTTCTTATGATCAGCTTGAAATCTGGCACACATACAAACAGCAAACACAATATCAGGACGACTAGCAGTTAGGTATAATAAAGAACCTATTAACCCCCTGAAAAGTGTTGTCTCAACTGATATCCCCCCTTCATCTTTATCTAATTAAATCGATGAACTCATGGGAGTATTTGCAGCAGAACATGTCTCCATGCCAAATTTCTTAAGTAATTGCTTCGCGTATTTTGTCTGACTGATAAAATTACCAGCCTCCAGTTGCTTCACTTGCAGTCCAAGAAAAAATGTGAGTTCACCCATCATACTCATCCTGAACTTTCATGCATTAACTTGGAAAATTTCTCACATAATTTGGGCTTAGTTGACCCAAAAATAATTTCATCAACATATATTTTCACAAGTAGAATATGATCATTCTTTGAAAATTTGAACATGGTCTTATCAACTGATCCAACAGTAAAATCATGATCGGTTAGAAATTTTGAAAGTGTTTCATACCAAGCTCTTGGAGCTTGTTTAAGATCATATATATAAATAAAGCTTTGTTCAAATGATAAGCATTATTAGGAAGATAGGGATTAACAAAAACTGGTTGTTGTTCAACATATACTTCTTCCTGCAATTTACTGTTAAGGAATGCACTTTTTACATCCATTTGATAGACTTTGAAGTCTTTGTATGAAGCATAGACAAGGAAATTCTGATTGCTTCCAGTCTTGCAACTGGTGCATATGTTTCATCATAATAAATTCCTTTTTCTTGCCTATATCCTTCTGTTATAAGCCTCGCTTTATTGCGCACAACTGAACCATATTCGTTCAGTTTGTTTCTGCACACCCACTTTGTACCTATAATAGTTTTAGAAATTGGTCTTGATACTAAGTTCCAGACATTGTTATGGGTAAATTGATTCAGCTCTTCTTGCATAGCATTTATCCAGTTGGGATCAGCAAGAGCTTCATCAGTTTTCTTTGGTTCCTGTTGGGAAACAAAAGCTGAATGAATAAATAAATTAATCATTTCATTTAAAGTTCTTACCGGATCAGATGTGTTACCAATCACCAATTCTGGTGGATGAGATTTTTTCCATCTGTATTCAGCATTTTTTGCATCAATCTCAGCAACTGTTTCCGTTGGCAACTGAGTATTCTCTTCATTTCAGTTGTTTTTGCGTCAGTTGGTATTTGAATATTATTGTAATAGCCGAGCCCGGTGTACGGTATGGTTTAAGATTTTGTATGATTATTGGCTATTCGGGTAAGTTTAAGTATAGTTTGGATGTTAAGAGTTTCGAGTTATGATTTATAGTATGGTTGGTTATAGATGATGTGCAGTGTTATTGTAGCGGCGTTACGATTAAATTCATGATAAATGGTATATTGATCCAAATGCGGTGAGGCTAATTGGAGTGGTTAGATAAGACATAAGGCTATAACTTTCTTATTTTGGGTTTTGTTCAAATCATTGTGGAAGGTAAGCCAAAAGTGTCCCGAAGAGTGTTGTGTGTTTCGACGTTCCTCCAGTGACACAGGTTGGGAGATTTAGCATAACTTTTTACTCAAACCTCCAAATGATCTGAAATTTTGAGGGAGTCACGATAAGACATAGAGCTACAACTTTGTAGTTTACTACTTTTTCTAATTCGGAATGGAAGAGGCGTTTCTGAGGCGATCTTTGAAGAAGATGTGCGCAGAGTACGCTATGGCAGGACCGATGCAGGAGCGCACCCGCGGTCATGTAAGGACCGCACCCGCGGTCCCAGTGGTTCAGAAAATGTTGGTTTGGTCGAAGGCATGGCGCACCCGCGGTCCTTGGAGTGCCGCACCCGCGGTCTTGCTTTTTGGAGGTATGGTCGAGATTTAAAGTAACTTTTTGGATGATTTGACTTCATTTCCCTTCTTCTTTCCCCTTCAATCTCGTTTTTTCTCTCTAAGGAGCAAGGGTTTTCTTCCATTTCATCCATTTCCTACCTTTGATTCTTGGATCTAGTTCGATTTTCGACTTGAGATTGTGGTTCTCCTTGGTGCTAGGAAGCTAAGGTAAGTTTTTGGTTGAGTTCTATCATGGTTTTTGGAGATGAGATGTTATAGGTGGATGTTTTGATGGTTTAATGGATTATTTGACTTGAGTTTTTGGATATAGAGTTGATATTGGTGTTATTTATGGATTATTGTTGTAGGTGGTGTTCAAGAGCTTTGATTGAGGTGTTCTATTGGTTTGTAAGTGGAATTTCATCCCTTGTGCTCACATGATGTTATATGTATTGTGTTTCAAAGGTTTTATTGTGTAATTCCCTTCAATTGATTCATTGTTATGTATTAATTCCATTGCTATGCATATTGGAGGCTTTTATGTCTCATTATTGTTCAAAAGGGAATACAAGATAAAAGATAGAGTTTCAAAGTGATTGTTAAAGCCAGAGAGATTTTAAATGTTTCTATTGGATTGATAAATATATAGCCAGAGAATTGCATGCAATTAGTTGATCTATGACCATAGTCTTATATCCCTCAGAGTTATCGGTTTATATCGATAGGGATACGAGCACCAGAGCAGAGATACTATTGATATCAATCAAACCAGAGTAAAGAGAAATACCATCTCATTTTTATTCTATTGCTATGATATTCATGTTCAGAGTTTACAGTTCAGAGCTGATGGTATTTATGATTTCAAAGCTATGTTTTACAGAGTATATTGACATTGCTATGTAAGAGTTCCACTTGCTGAGATTTATTCTCATTTCAGTTATTTCATGTGATGCAGATCAGAGTGGAGGCCCGGGACGTTGACTGTGGATAGGGGTCATATGCATACACCGTTGGAAGGAAGATTTTGGCATGATCATAGGAATGATGTTTTGTATTTTGTTATGTCATTTAAATGATCATGTATTGTTATTTTGTAAAGATGTTTAAAGAAATGTATTTTGAAACTCCTTCCATATTTTTAAAGAGAAAATTTTATTTCCGCTGTGCATTTTATTTAAAGAGGTCAGAGGTGTCACATTTAGTGGTATCAGAGCGGTGTTCTTCGGACCAATGCATATGACTTCGTCTACTGTCAACTGTCCGGGTATGTTTTCTTGCATCTATCCATTGTTATATATTGATATGTCTTTTGTGAGCACATTGTAGAGTAGAGGATGCCACCTAAGAGGAAAGCAGTAGAGGGTGAGGATAGTTCTTCCTCGAGAGTTGTCGATGAGTTCGGCAAGTTACTGAGAGAGCAGGCCAAGGTCCATAGTGAGTAGATTCAGCAGTTGCTCCGATTGCAAGGAGCAGGTCAGGGCAGAGGTCAGGGTAGAGGACAGGTTGCTCAGGTTGTTGGCACTGAGGCCATATTTTCTGCGTTTAAGAGGATGGATCCGCCAGAGTTTTCAGGGAGCACCGATCCTTTAGTTGCTGTAGAGTGGGTCAAGGCTTTAGAGGCGATCTTCGATCATCTCCACTACGAGGACAGAGACCGTATCATTTGTGCTGTTTTCATGTTGGTTAAAGCTGCTCGCATCTGGTGGAATGCGACCAGAGTTGGAGTTGATGTCTCGACATTGAAGTGGTCAGAGTTTACAGAGTTTGTAGTAGCCCGAATTCCAAATTGGGTAATTAACGGATTAATGGTGATTAAGAAGGTTTAATGTGTAATTTTGACCGTGGTCATGATCGGACGGACCGAAGATGGTTCGGTAGCACCGAAGAGTTCGGACGATCCGAAGTGGGTTCGGTGGATCCGATCATGAGGTGTCAAGAGTTGATCGACACGTCAGTTTGCATGCAAGTTCGGATGATCCTAAGTGTAGGTTCGGTGGATCCGATCATGAGGTGTCAAGAGCCGATGGACACGTGGGAGTTCGGACGTTCCGAAGTGGGTTCGGTGGATCCGAACATAGCCTATAAATAGTGCTCGGATTTCCTCATTTTGGATTGTCAATTCTTGAAGTTGTGTCTCATTTTGAGAGGTTTGGAAGGTTTCTAGGGTTAGTTTGTCGGTCGAGCGTTAGCCAAGAGCTGCCAGGATTAGTAGCGTAGTGACGCCTGAGTTACGAGGCAATCGACATCAAAGGGCTGTCGACGGACGAAGGTAAACCCTAAACCTTTGGTAGTACTGGTTTTGCTAGTCGAGCATGGTAGTATTGTTCATTGGGTATGCTTTTGATGCGTAGGCTTGTTCTAGACCTGATTAGCGGTGTTGCGTAAGGCTAGGCTTGCTGTGATAGAGGTACGAAAGTACTATCCGAGATATCCTGGTCGAGTATACATCCTTATATGTGTTGCATGATTATGTGGTGCATTGATATATGTCATATGATGCATGCTATTATGTCACGTTTTATGATGCATGTTGCATTTCATGTTGAGCCGTATCTCCTTCGAGATAGCCTTTACTGTTGAGCTGTATCTCTTTCGAGATAAGCTATATCTTGTGGGGCCGCTCAGCCCTGTCTTGTGTTGTGGACGCATGGACACCGAGAGTACACAGTGGCCGACGGGTCCGGAGGGCTTCGGTGATCCGGGACATTTTAGGTCCACGTCTGTTCTTGTAGTGGATGCAGTGACCCAGAGGAGTACCGCGCGGCACTATCCACTTGGCGCCTCTAGACTGAGCATTTTGAGATCCTTTGTGACTCCTATTTCTTGACTACCCTGGTATCATATCATAGCATGTGCATCTCATATAGGTTTGTATACTCATGCTTTTGTACTGGGCGTTCTTATCTCTCACGTCCTCGGTTTTGTTTATCTTGGACACCCCATTTCCCACGGGGCAGGCCTCAGGTTGGATGGCTCAGGAAGAGCAGGAGGAGGACAGTGAGTGGCTGGTTGGTTTAGTTTTCAGTACTATTCTTTTCGATATGGTTGTATCGAATATATATTTTGAGTTGTTCTGATTTCGATTGGGTTGTATAACTACTGTCGTTGGCCATATTTCCGCTGTTATCTCTGATTATTATTAATTAAGTTATTTGCATGCTTAGTTCTTCATTAGTAGGTGATTCTGGAACGGGTCACTACATCATTAGTAGGTGATTCTGGAACGGGTCACTACAGAGTTGTTCTATGACAAGTATTTCCCCGACGCACTTCGAGCGAGGAAGGTTACGGAGTTCTTGGAGCTTCGACAGGGAAGCATGGATATTGGTGAGTATATTCTGAAGTTTGAGGAGGGTTGCTTGTTTGCTCCATATGTTGCTTCCAATGACAAGGATAAAGGCGCTCATTTCATCCGAGGCCTTAGAGCAGATATTCGTAGAGATATCAATATGTCCAAGGCTGTGACTTTCAAGGAGATCGTGTCCAAGGCATTGTTGGCTGAGCAGGATGAGAAAGACATTGCCCGGGAGAGGCAAGCGAGACATCAGGCTATTGCTCAGAGGAGCTAGAGTTCGAGTCAGCAAGGTGGAGATCGATTCAAAGGGAAAGGCAAGATGGATCTGAGTCCTAGACCACCGACAGTCCCATCTGATCCCGAGAAGCCATTGTGTCCCAAGTGCGGCAGACATCATTGGGGAGAGTGCAGATATGGCACTTATTCTTGTTATCGTTGTGGCACGGCAGGCCACGTTGCCAAAGACTGTCCTAAGGGAGCTAGCCAAGAGAGAGTGCAGGGTCATATCTTTTCGATGACCAAGGAAGATGATGGCGATAGGGGAGGTATGCTCGCCAGTGCAGGTACTTCGCCGGTCCTTCCTTTTACTTCTTGTTTTGAGGCTGAGAGATTGCTGTGTAGGGGTTGTGATGGGTTTTTGGCTTCTATTTGTTAGAGTAGGTGCACGTCGAGCCAATTGTTGGCCGAGTGTTCACAATGAAACTCTATGTATAAACAATCTTTATTTTAATAATATTTGAATTTATTAATTTGGCGCATCTTTATCTTTATACCCATGCTAGTTGCATAGATAAAGTCCTTGAATATACAAATAGTAGAAAGAATATGAGATGCTCATAAGATGAGTATCATGAAACTCATATTTGGAATACTGTATATTCTAAACGGTTCCTAGTCGATTCAGCCGCCATTAAGAAGGATATAGGCCGCTCGAGTTAGAGACTAGTATCTGCGATGTGAGTACCATGTTTCATTGGTAGGGGACATTGTGATGTCCGAACATGCAGATAGGTGCTCCTTGTAGAGTGCACTGAACAACCCTCTATAAAGGACTTTCCAAGTGGTTCTCACTTATCGAGTGGAAAAGTCCTAGTTTATGGTTGTACACCATTAGTCCTTATGACCCGGGACAACATTGAGACTCTATGTGCTAGCGTTTCACTTTGACTTGTTTACCGACTCTTATGGGGTCATCAGGTGGCAAGGTTGGGTGTTACGGCGAAACACATAGGAGTCGATGCATTGTAGCCGGGGATTCACCGCTTACCTACGGGTATGGATATCCTATGTGTTTTTCATGTATGTGTGGATTGAAATCTCTGATCAGAGTATGGTGGTAATTATGAAAGGGGTTTCATAGATTACACCATCGATGCAACCACGACATGACACATAGTATCGATTCATTGACAACTCTCGATAAACCAATAGTTGTCGAATCGGTCGGGATATATGAGTTGAACGTAAGCGATGCTGCTAGGCGTTTAACGTGATTGGTTGGGTACTATCAGACTTGAGTTCTGACGTTCTTATTATCAAGGAGTTGATAAGTAAGAATGGAGCAATTGGGGTATGCTCGAATAAGGACATGTTTAGTCCGAATCACATGGAGATGTGAACCCACGGCTAGTTGTATCAATGAACCATTGAGGGCCACACAAGTACTAGCTCTGTAAATCCCGATGAGAAGTAAAATAGTTCAATGTGTTGAACGGCTTATAAATGTGTTTAAAAGCGTAAAGAAAAAATAGAAGTATGACTTCTATGAGAGAAATATAAATTTTAATTTATGGAAGTGTTCCTAAGATTAAAATTTGGCCAAGTAAATAATGTAGTTGAAAATTGTGATTTTCATAAACATTATTGAGGACTAAATTAAATTAATTCAAGTGTTGAATTAATTAAACACTATTGGACCTAGTAGAGTCTAAATAATTAAATTAATTCAAGTGTTGAATTAATTAAATAATATTGAGCCTTGTAGAGCTCAATTAAAATAATTATTTAACTAGTGGGACTTGAGTAAATTCAAGTATTATTTAATTAATCTCAAATGTGTTTGAGATAATTAAAATTTAGTCCATGGTTTTTAATGTGTTAAAAACCATATAATATATGTGAGACATGCTAGGGTTTGCATGCTTGGGAGGTGAAGAGCCTTGATTACTTTTTATTAAAAAAATTCAAAAGGCATGCAACTTTTGAGAGACAACTTTTCACAATACCTAGGCTAGTCTCCCACTCACACACACACTCTCTCTTGGCCGAATTCTTGAGGGATTTCTCTCCCATTTTTCTTCCATTTTGTTCTTCATTTTCTTGGAGAAAAATTCTTCTCTTTGATAAATCCTTAAGTTTTTCTAGTGCAAAACTTGAGGGGGTTTACATAGCTTGTGGTGGGCCTAATTCTTGGAGGATTGGAGGTGGAAGCTTGTAGATCTTTCAACCAAGAAGAGCTAAAGTATTTATACTTTAGTTGGTGCCATTACATCAACCTTAAGAGGTTGATAGGTAAAATCTCTTAAACATCCTATGCATGTTTTTGTAGTTTTTGTAAATATTACACAAATCTTTTATGGGGGCCGAAATATTTGCTCAAAAATTTATAATTTTTGCTTCCGTTGCGCTTCCGGCCTCCGTAACCGGTCCGCTTTCACTATTGTTGATGTGGATAGTATGGTTTAGTTGAATATTGGTGATATTGATGTGGTGATAGAGTTTGTTGATGTGTTTGAGCTTGATGTGCCGGGTTTGCCTCCGGACAGAGATAGGGAGTTTGTGATTGCTTTGATGGTCCCTGGAATCATTGCTCGTTTATCAGCGTTGGTTATTAGGGCTACATTGACGGACAGGATCCGTAGAGAGCAGACTGTCGTGGTTCAGTTGATAGAGATGAGAGCTAGAGCAGAGGAGAGAGTTACCTTAGAGTTTAGAGTGTATGGTGATGGTTTGGTGACCCTTAGAGGTTGTATTTGTGTTCCTTCAGAGTTTTGGAAGAGTTTGCATAGAGCTATGGGTTCGCGGTTAGCATTTAGTACAGCTTATCACCCTCAGAGCGACGGTCAATCAGAGAGAGTCATTTAGATTCTAGAGGATATGCTCAGAGCTTGTACTATTGATTATCCAGGTAGCTGGTATTCTATGTTACCTTTGACAGAGTTCGCAATGTGTTTCATGTTTCGATGCTCAGGAGAGTATATTGCGAATCTTTCCCATGTTCTTCACCACAAGCCATTGGACTTGACGTCGAATTTGACATACCAAGAGATTTCGATTCAGATTTTGGATCGCACAATCAGAGTATTGAGGATCAAAGAGATCGGCATTGTTAAAGTCCTTTGGAGGAATCATTTGATAGAAGAGGCTACGTGGGAACCAGAGGTTGAGATGAGAGAGAGGTATCCTGAGTTGTTCGTGTAGTGACGTCAATTTCGCGGACAAAATTCCTCTAAGGAGGGGAGATTGTAATAGCCGAGCCCGGTGTACGGTATGGTTTAAGATTTTGTATGATTATTGGCTATTTGGGTAAGTTTAAGTATAGTTTGGATGTTAAGAGTTTCGAGTTATGATTTATAGTATGGTTGGTTATAGATGATGTGCAGTGTTATTGTAGCGGCGTTACGATTAAATTCATGATAAATGGTATATTGATCCAAATGCGGTGAGGCCAATTGGAGTGGTTAGATAAGACATAAGGCTATAACTTTCTTATTTTGAGTTTTGTTCAAATCATTGTGGAAGGTAAGCCAAAAGTGTCCCGAAGAGTGTTGTGTGTTTCGACGTTCCTCCAGTGACACAGGTTGGGAGATTTAGCATAACGTTTTACTCAGACCTCCAAATGATCTGAAATTTTGAGGGAGTCACGATAAGACATAGAGCTACAACTTTGTGGTTTACCACTTTTTCTAATTCGGATGGGAAGAGGCGTTTCTGAGGCGATCTTTGAAGAAGCTGTGCGCAGAGTACGCTGTGGCAGGACCGATGCAGGAGCGCACCCGCGATCATGTAAGGACCGCACCCGCGGTCCCAGTGGTTCACAAAATGTTGGTTTGGTCGAAGGCATGGCGCACCCGCGGTCCTTGGAGTGCCGCACCCGCGGTCTTGCTTTTTGGAGGTATGGTCGAGATTTAAAGTAACATTTTGGATGATTTGACTTCATTTCCCTTCTTCTTTCCCCTTCAATCTCGTTTTTTCTCTCTAAGGAGCAAGGGTTTTCTTCCATTTCATCCATTTCCTACCTTTGATTCTTGGATCTAGTTCGATTTTCGACTTGAGATTGTGGTTCTCCTTGGTGCTAGGAAGCTAAGGTAAGTTTTTGGTTGAGTTCTATCATGGTTTTTGGAGATGAGATGTTATAGGTGGATGTTTTGATGGTTTAATGGATTATTTGACTTGAGTTTTTGGATATAGAGTTGATATTGGTGTTATTTATGGATTATTGTTGTAGGTGGTATTCAAGAGCTTTGATTGAGGTGTTCTATTGGTTTGTAAGTGGAATTTCATCCTTTGTGCTCACATGATGTTATATTTTCAAAGGTTTTAATGTGTAATTCCCTTCAATTGATTCATTGTTATGTATTAATTCCATTGCTATGCATATTGGAGGCTTTTATGTCTCATTATTGTTCAAAAGGGAATACAAGAGAAAAGATAGAGTTTCAAAGTAATTGTTAAAGCCAGAGAGATTTTAAATGTTTCTATTGGATTGATAAATATATAGCCAGAGAATTGCATGCAATTAGTTGATCTACGACCATAGGCTTATATCCCTCAGAGTTATCGGTTTATATCGATAGGGATACGAGCACCAGAGCAGAGATACTATTGATATCAATCCAACCAGAGTAAAGAGAAATACCATCTCATTTTTATTCTATTGCTATGATATTCATGTTCAGAGTTTACAGTTCAGAGTTGATGGAATTTATGATTTCAAAGCTATGTTTTACAGAGTATATTGACATTGCTATGTAAGAGTTCCACTTGCTGAGATTTATTCTCATTTCAGTTATTTCATGTGATGCAGATCAGAGTGGAGGCCCGGGACGTTGACTGTGGATAGGGGTCATATGCATACACCGTTGGAAGGAAGATTTTGGCATGATCATAGGAATGATATTTTGTATTTTGTTATGTCATTTAAATGATCATGTATTGTTATTTTGTAAAGATGTTTAAAGAAATGTATTTTGAAACTACTTCCATATTTTTAAAGAGAAAATTTTATTTCCGCTGTGCATTTTATTTAAAGAGGTCAGAGGTGTCACATTTAGTTTATTGTAACGACCCAAGGCTATCCCGATCTTGGGCTCTGCTCTATGGGCCTTAGCCCCTCTGGAACTCTTCCCTCACGGGCTTTCCATAGGCATCGTTACTCATAGGACTCTCCACACCAGGTTGGTAAAGTGATACCTCCCCAAGTCTCGAACCCATGACCTCCTGGCTTAAGTACATTGTTCAAAGAGACTTGGTACCAATTGAGTTACTAGCTCAATTGGTACCAGGTTTCAAGACTCTATGTACTTATCCTATAGGTCATGGGATCGATTCCTGGGGAGGCACATACTTAAGTTCATGGGCTTAAGAGTTCTATGAGTAACCCATACGACGCCTATGGAAAGCCCGTGAGTGACACCACAGGGTGGGCAAGCCCACTGGGCCTACGGGCCAAGTCACAAGATCGGGATATCCTTGGGTCGATTGGGGCAGTGGGCCGTATGGGCGGTCCACTGGGCCTGTAATGGGTCGTTACAATAAAAGGCGCCTTTTATTGTAACGACCCAAGGCTATCCCGATATTGGGCTCTGCTCTATGGGCCTTAGCCCCTCTGGAACTCTTCCCTCACGGGCTTTCCATAGGCATCGTTACTCATAGGACTCTCCACACCAGGTTGGTGGAGTGATACCTCCCCAAGTCTCGAACCCATGACCTCCTGGCTTAAGTACATTATTCAAAGAGACTTGGTACCAATTGAGCTAGACTTGGGGAGGTATCACTCCACCAACCTGGTGTGGAGAGTCCTATGAGTAACGATGCCTATGGAAAGCCCGTGAGGGAAGAGTTCCAGAGGGGCTAAGGCCCATAGAGCAGAGCCCAAGATCGGGATAGCCTTGGTTCGTTACAATTATCATTTAGCTCTACCAACTGATTATCAAGAAAAATTTCTTATTCAACTGATTAATCCAGCACTTCTTTCTGTGATTTTCTTCTTCATTATTATCCTTCAAACTTATATCTGTGAAGCGATCTGTAGAACCCGTTAAATCAAACTACGTATAATCCATGCATAATTACTATTGTTTAAATTAAAATGATTTTTATGCATGAGGATTTAAATTCTTTTCTTTAAATTTGTTGAGTTATTTTACGTAGTAGTTTAGTTTTATCTTTTCAGTTTAAGTGAGGTCGGACTGGAGTTGGAGTATGAAGATGAAATTTAATAATAAGAAAATATTCCTAAAATTTATTTGATGAATAATAATCTATTTTAATGTAAAAGAGTGTTTTAAAAATTATTTAAGTAATTTGAGATAAGTAGTAAATAAGTTCTTTTAGGTTCAATAATTAATTTATTAGTTCACTAAATTACCTAATGGGTAGATAAAACTTTAAAAATTTAAAATTCAAAAATTAAGCAATATTATCGGCCACCCCTTATAAGATTTCATAAGTTTGTCAACTCTCCATTTTTGATATATTTCCCTATCCCTTCATGGTAGAATAATTCCTACAATTTTAATCTCCAATAATTAATAATTTAACAATATTTCATCCCCATTTATCTAGTAAGTTTCGGCCCCCCAATTTTAAAAGATTTGATATTGGTTTAACAACTCACGATTTTGATCTATTTCCTTATTCTTTTCTTGGTAAGATAATTCTCTTCTTTTTTATCCCCAATAATTATTAAATAAGAAATTTTTCTACCTTGTTTTGATAGATAATTTTCGGCCAAATCACCCCTCAATCTCCCTCAAATCCTTTAATATGTTATATCATTTCCTTATCTCACAAACTAAAAAGATAGCAAGATTTATTTTCTCTTTTTTATCTTGCAACTTTCCTTTCATTTCCTAGACATTTCCCCCACTCCATATTCTCGAAATTTCAGAGCATATTCAGAGAGAAAAATTGGAAGGGGCTAGAAGAAAATTTGAGAGAAAAACAAGTAAGAAAAGAGGACTATGTCTCCGCCGCGCCGTGTTCGTCGTAATCGTTTGTTTTCTTTCAAAACAAATTCAAGGCAAGTCTATATCATTCTTTTCTCTTTAATCAAGTCATATATTTATTTTTAAACCATGTTATGTTCATTATTCATGTAGCAAAACCGAAATTATGTCAAGCAATTTTCGAAATATATTACAGAATTTTCGGATCTTTCCTTGTGTCTTCACGGTTTTTGTTGTTTTTGTGGTTTCAGGGTTTGGCTCGGTTCCAGGCGCTCAAGGTTGCATCTGGATGTACTAGGGTGAGTTTGGATCATGTTGGTCCATTAGTTTAAGCCCCCAACTCATTGGATTCAAGACTGGACAGCAACTCCACCATAGTTGCAATTTGAGTCTCGAAATTCTGATTTTTGATTGTTCAAGGAGGTTCGAATCTTGGTTGGCTTTTAGGTAAGTAACCATGGTTAGGACCTTTCCTTAGTATTTCTAGGACATTACCAAGATGACCTTTCATGGCTTGGTTCATGGTCCCATCGGTTTTAAAACAAACAACACAAGACAGCCCCTTCGGTTTTCTTTTTCGAGTTTCTGTGAGTAGTTCGAATTTGAGGATGTTGAGTGGATCTTGGTGAAAGCGGACCGGTTACGGTGGCCGGAAGCGCAACGGAAGCCAAAAATTTTAATTTCAAGCATGAAATTTCGGCCACCTTGGTATTTTTGTGCAATATTTACAAAACAAACACCATAATACATACATAGGGTGTTAGAAGAGATTTACCTATCAACCCCTTGAGGTTGATGTTTGGCTCCAACTAAAGTGTAAACACTTTAGCTCTTCAAAGGATGGAAAAATCTACAAGCTCACCTCCTTTCCTTCAAGAATTAGGCCCACCACTAAGCAAGGTAAAACCCCTCTTGATTTGCACTAGAAAATCAAGAGGATTTTTCAATGAGAAGAGAGTGTTCTCCAACAAATGAAGAACACAAGAGAGAAGAAAATTTTTGGAGAAAAATTGCCCAAAATTTCGGCCAAGTTGGAAAGGTAGAATGAGGGAGTGAAGTCTCCTTGGTTGTGCAAAAAGTTGATCCCCATGCCATGCAATATTTTATTAAAAAGTATTCAAAGTCTCTTCACCTCCCAAGCATGCAAACCCTAGTGGCTTGCAACCTTTTGCAAGGCCCATGGACTTTTAATTGTCCCAAACAATTTTGGGCCCAATTATACTTTTCTTGATTTTACTCAAGCCCACTAGTTAAATAATTATTTCCAATTGGGCTCTACAAGGCCCAATGTAATTTAATTAATCCAACACTTGAATTAATTTAATTATTTGGACTCTACTAGGCCCACTAGTGTTTAATTAATTCAACACTTGAATTAATTTAATTTAGTCCATAATAATGTTTGTGAAAATCACAATTTTCAAAAACATTAGTCACTTGGCCAAATTTTAATTTAGGAACACTTCCATAAATTAAAATTTATATTTCTCTCATAGAAGTCATACTTCTATTTTTCTTTACGCTTATAAACACATTTATAAGCCGTTCAATACATTAAACAATTTTACTTCTCCTCAGGATTTACAAAGCTAGTACTTGTGTGGCCCTCAATGGTTCATTGATACAACTAGCCGTGGGTCCACATCTCCATGTGATTCGGACTAAACATGTCCTTATTCGAGCATACCCCAATTGCTCCATTTTTATTTATCAACTCCTTGATAACAAGAACGTCAGAACTCAAGTCTGATAGTACCCAACCAATCACGTTAAACGCCTAGCAGCATCGCTTACGTGATTCCCTAGGTATCACATGATAGTGCGTGCAAGAACCATTCAATTATGGTTAGCGTACAGTACGGTCCCTTTAACTCATATATCCCGACCGATTCGACAACTATTGGTCTATCGAGAGTTGTCAATGAATCGATACTATGTGTCATGTTGTGGTTGCATCGATGGTGTAATCTATGAAACCCCTTTCATAATTTCCACCATACTCTGTTCAGAGATTTCAACCCACACATACATGAAAAACACATAGGATATCCATACCCGTAGGTAAGCGGTGAATCCCCGGCTACAATGCATCGACTCCTATATGTTTCGCCGTAACACCCAACCTTGCCACCTGATGACCTCATAGGAGTTGGTAAACAAGTCAAAGTGAAACGCTAGCACATAGAGTCTCAATGTTGTCCCGGGTCATAAGGACTAATGGTGTACAACCATAAACTAGGACGTTTCCACTCGATAAGTGAGAACCACTTGGAAAGTCCTTTATAGAGGGTTGTTCAGTGCACTCTACCAGGAGCACCTATCTGCATGCTCGGACATCACAATGTCCCCTACCAATGAAACATGGTACTCACATCGCAGATACTAGTCTCTAACTTGAGCGGCCTATATCCTTCTTAGTGGCGGCTGAATCGACTAGGAACCGTTTAGAATATACAGTATTACAAATATGATTTTCATGATACTCATCATATGAGCATCTCATATTCTTTCTACAATATGTATATTCAAGGACTTTATCTTATGCAACTCGCATAGGTATAAAGATAAAGATGCGCCAAATTAATAAATTCAAATATTATTAAAATAAAGATCGTTTATACACAGAGTTTCATTGTGAACACTCGGCCAACACTTGGCTCGACGTGCACCTACTCTAACAATCTCCCACTTGCACTAGAGCCAACTACCCATATACTTCAGACCCATTGATTCGCGATGCTTCTCGAATGATGGTCCTGGTAAAGGCTTAGTTAGTGGATCAGCAACATTATCTGCGGAGCCGACTTTGTCGATCGACACTTCTCCTCGTTCCACGTTCTCTCTGAGGATGTGGTACTTTCTCAATACATGTTTGGACTTCTGATGAGACCTTGGCTCCTTCGCCTGAGCTATGGCTCCCGTGTTGTCGCACATCACCGGGATAGGAGCAACTCCATTGACGCCCAACTCTTGGACGAACTTCCTAATCCAAACAGCCTCCTTTGCTGCAGCCGATGCAGCAATGTATTCTGCTTCAGTGGTGGAATCCGCAGTACTGTCTTGCTTGGAACTCTTCCAAGAGACAGCACCACCATTGAGCATGAATATGAATCCGGAGGTTGACTTCGAGTCATCAACATCGCTTTGGAAGCTAGAGTCGGTATAGCCTTCCAATTTCAGTTCTCCACCCCCATAGACCAAGAACAACTTATTGGTCCTTCTCAAATACTTGAGGATGTCTTTCACAGCTTTCCAGTGTGGAAGACCAGGGTTGGATTGATATCTACTCACTACACTTAGTGCAAATGCCACGTCAGGACGTGTAGATATCATCCCATACATGATACTACCAATAGCCGAAGCATACGGAATTCGTGTCATCGCCGCTATCTCTGCATCAGTCTTGGGAGACATAGACTTGGATAGGGACACGCCATGACACATTGATAGATGTCCTCTCTTGGACTCATCCATCGAGAACCGCATCACGATGGTATCAAAGTATGTGGACTGGGTGAGACCAAGCAATCTTTTTGATCTATCTCTATAGATCTGTATTCCCAATACAAAAGATGCTTCACCCAAGTCCTGCATCGAGAACTTACTTGCCAACCATATCTTAGTTGATTGCAACATTCCTACATCATTCCCAATGAGTAGAATGTCATCAACATAAAGAACAAGGAATGTCACAGCACTCCCACTGACCTTCTTATACACACAGGGTTCCTCAGGATTCTTAGTAAAACCAAACTCTTTGATTGTACTATCGAATATGAGGTTCCAACTCCTAGATGCCTGCTTAAGACCATAAATAGATCTTTGAAGTTTGCATACCATATGCTCACTTCCGATAGATGTAAACCCTTCAGGTTGAGACATGTAAATTTCTTCCTTAATATCCCCATTAAGGAAGGCAGTCTTGACATCCATCTGCCATATCTCATAGTCATACCATGCAGCTATGGCTAGCAAAATCCTAATGGACTTGAACATCGCAACTGGAGAAAAGGTTTCCTCATAGTCAACACCTTGCCTTTGTGTATATCCTTTTGCTACCAATCGCGCCTTGAAGGTCAATACCTTCCCATCCGCCCCAAGTTTCCTCTTGTAAATCCATTTACACCCTATGGGAACAATTCCCTCAGGTGGATCCACGAGATTCCACACTTGGTTCGAATGCATGGAATTCATCTCAGATTCCATTGCTTCAAGCCATTTGGATGAACCGGCATCAGATAACGCTTCCTTGAAGGTCCTTGGATCACATCCAAGATTAGGCTCATCATGGCCCTCTTCAAGAAGCAGACCATACCTTATAGGTGGTCTCGAGACTCTCTCGGTTCTTCTAGGAGCTTGTATCTCCTCACTTGGCTTCTCGGGTGTGGGTTCTACAACTGTGGGTGTCTCTCGAACCTCTTCGAGTTCTATCATCTCGCCTTTTCTATCCAACAGAAATTCCCTTTCCAAAAAGGTTGCATTCCTAGAAACAAACACCTTTGTTTCTTGGGGATGATAGAAATAATATCCAACGGAATTTCTTGGATATCCCACAAAGTAGCATAAAATGGATCGACTATCCAATTTATCTCCCACTGCCTGCTTCACATAAGCAGGACACCCCCATATTCTAAGATAAGAATACTTGGGAGGCTTACCCATCCATATCTCATATGGAGTCTTGTCAACTGCCTTGTATGGACATTATTCAACAACAGTGCCGCTGTTTCAAGCGCATATCCCCAAAAGGATGGCGGCAACTCCGTGAACCCCATCATAGACCGAACCATGTCCATCAAAGTCCGGTTACGACGCTCCAAAACACCATTCAACTGCGGTGTAGCGGGCGGAGTCCACTGCGAGAGAATCTCATTCTCTCTAAGATACTCTTGGAACTCGGCACTCAAGTACTCACCACCTCGATCCGATCGAAGTGTCTTGATGCTTCGTCCCAATTGCTTCTCTACTTCACTTCTGAATTCTTTGAACCTTTCAAAGGCTTCAGACTTGTATTTCATCAAATACACATACCCATACCTCGAAAAGTCATCGGTAAAGGTGATGAAGTAGGCATGTCCATGCTTAGTAGTGATGCTAAGCGGACCGCACACATCGGTATGGATCAAATCCAATAACCCTTTGGCTCGCTCCGCATGGCCCTTAAAGGGAATTTTGGTCATCTTTCCTTTTAGACAGGATTCACAAGTCGTGAGAGCATTAATATCGGACATATCAAACATGCAAACTCCCACTAGCTTGTTCATCCTTCTTGAGGAAATATGTCCTAATCGAGCATGCCATAATTGTGCCGAATTTAGAGTATCTTGTTTGCGCTTATTTGTTGTTGTTATTTCTTGGACATTGTTAAGTGGAATATCTTTTAATTTTAAGATGTAGAGATTGTTTTCAAGTTCTCCGGTACCAACTAAACATTCATTCTTGTAAATATTGCAAACACCTTTGCCAAATAAACAAGAAAATCCATCAATATCAAGCATAGGAATGGAAATAATGTTTTTAATCAAGTCTGGTACGAACAAAACATTTCTCAAAACAAACTTAAAATCATTGTTTAAACATAAATAAACATCTCCCACAGCCTTGGCAGCAACCCTTGCTCCATTGCCCATCCTCAAGAAGGTCTCACCTTCTCTGAGCTTCCTACTTCTTTCCATCACCTGCAAATCATTACAGAGATGTGAGCCACAGCCGGTATCCAATACCCAAGAAGTAGAGTTAATGGAGATATTTACTTCAATGTAGAACATACCTTTGCCAGAACCCTTCTGGGCAAGATATTCCCTGCAGTTACGCCTCCAATGTCCAGGCTTCTTGCAGTGATGACAGATGTCAACTGTCTTCTCAGCCTTGGCTGGCGCGGCTGCCACTACGGGACTCGGAGTCTGCCTCTTCAAGGGCTCGCTCTTCTTGGGGCGCTGGAAAGAACGCTTCTTTCTTTTCCCAGGTGGACCGGTCTTCGTGCCAGATGAAGAGCCCACATAAAGAACCGACTTCTCCTTTTTGATTGTGGACTCAAAGGTCACAAGCATGTTCACCAACTCTTCAAGGCTGGGCTCGAGCTTGTTCATATTGAAGTTCACAACAAAAGGATCGAAAGAGCTAGGCAGTGACAACAGCAACACATCCGTGGTCAACTCCGATGGCAAGATCAAATCCATGCCAACGAGCTTGTCCACGAGCCCAATCAACTTTAGGCCATGCTCATGGACCGAAGTCCCATCTCGCATGCGTAAAGTGATGAGCTCTTTTACTGTGGCATGCCTCAAAGGCCGAGTCTGCTCACCGAAGAGCTCCTTGAGGTGCATATGAATGTCAGCAGCATTCTTAGCATCCTCGAATCACCTCTGCAGCTCATCGTTCATCGAAGCCTGCATATAACACCTCGCCTTCAAGTCATGGTCGCACCAATCCTTGTAGGTCTGCAATTCATCAGGAGTGCAGCTAGTCGGAGCCTCAGCAGGGGGCGACTCAGTCAGTGTGTATGCAATTTTCTCCGAGTTCAAGACAATCTTTAGATTTCTTAGCCAAGTGATATAGATAGGTCCGGTTAGAATGTGTTTTTCGAGAATGACGGAAAACGGGTTGCGAATTGATGACATTGTCAAAGATTTGTACTGAAAAGTAAAACAGATAAATGTTAATGACTATTTTAAAATATTTAATAAGATATAAAGTTTGGACTTTTACTTTATAAATTATCGCTCCCACTGTTTTGACATTTTCACTACCCTCTAGTGAAAACGGGAAACGCTTTCCTCAGTAGGTACGTAAGGTCCAATCGGAGAATTGTGATCCCGAATAATATCGGCCATCACAATTCCTAAAAGGTAGTTTCCAATTGCATCGCCATGCAACCCTCTACGTATACTTTTGTCTCACGTTTGATTAGGACCCAATAATATGACGTCGTTCATCTTTACGTGTCAAGCCTAACCCATCGATATTGAACCTTAATAGACGGTCGCCATGAGTTCCCTCAATAATATGAGCCGAAATCATGGGAGTTCCACGTAGTTCACATCACTATGTCAATGGATGTCACAGCTTTCCGGCACCCAGGGCCCCCTCAATAATATGAGCCGAGCCCCGAGTACGGGTAGCGTTCATCATGCATCCATTGTCGATGGAAGACAAGGAAATTATAAACAGATTTATAATTCCCTTTTCGGACTTGATATTAATTTTGAATCTTATTCAAAATGAGGGTTTTTAATTTTGAAAGGTCTCATCATTAATTTTATTTTAAAAGCTCGCCATGTTTGATCGTATGTTTGCCGGATTCATGCAACTTTGTTATTATAATAATAATAACGCACATACTCATTATTTATAACATATCATGCATATATTATAAATAGAAAAACAATACAAGGATGATCAATCGCCCCAAAACTAATGGCCCGTGTGAGCTAAACACGGGCCTAGGTCCAATCCTAGGGTAAATGCACGGGATGCAAATGCAACTAAATTATTACATTAGCATCCAATATTACATGTCTTCGATCTTCATAATCACCAAGGCCACCATCTTCCAATCTTGATCTTCCATTATTCTAATATTTACAATTAAATATCCATGGCACATAGGGATACATCTCATAGGGGTGGGAACGGGCCATAAACCAAGCCCACTTGAAATTGATAATTATTACAATCATACAACACAAATATCCTAGCATACACCTAGCAAATTGGGCTTGGGCTTTTGATCATCCTTCATGCATAATATCATATATCATACACCATCAATTAATTATCACAATAATTAATTGATCCAATATTATATATCTTGATCCAATCACTAACCGCCACAATTATAAATTAAACTAACAAAGTATACAAACTCCTTTGTCTACTTTCAAATTAATTTATTTATAATCGAATTTCTTGTAAATCACAATTTACTATAAATAATTAAAGTCCTACTTCAATTATTTATTTTATGAGAAAATATGTGCAACAATTGTAAATTTAAACTTAAGGGCCCAAAAACCATTTTCACCAAAAAATATTTTGGCCCATTTAAATTTCACAAATTATGTTGGCCATCCAATGGCCCAACATCTCAAGGCCCATGACACTAGGATTCACCAAAACACTTTTGGAAACCCTAGTCGTCATCACCGTCGCCTAAGCTCCGTTGCCGGATTCCGGCCACAAAAAAATTTTTTTTTTTTTTTAAAAAAACAGCAACTTTCGGGCAGCCCGAAGGCTGCCCCATATGCTGCCCGAAATTCTCCGGCAGCCCGAGATTTCACGGGCAGCAGCAAGCTGCCCGAAACAATTTTTTTTTTTTTTTTTTTGTTGTTATTAAAATTTTCGGCCTTCATGATTTTATGCACAAAAAAATTCTCAAGCGGTTAGAAATCGATCTCAACATAATATTATGCAAATATTACACAAAAACCGCAACCATAGCTCGGATACCACTTGAAAGCGGACCGGTTACGGTGGCCGGAAGCGCAACGGAAGTCAAAAATTTTAATTTCAAGCATGAAATTTTGGTCACCTTGGTATTTTTGTGCAATATTTACAAAACAAACACCATAATACATACATAGGGTGTTAGAAGAGATTTACCTATCAACCCCTTGAGGTTGATGTTTGGCTCCAACTAAAGTGTAAACACTTTAGCTCTTCAAAGGATGGAAAAATCTACAAGCTCACCTCCTTTCCTTCAAGAATTAGGCCCACCACTAAGCAAGGTAAAACCCCTCTTGATTTGCACTAGAAAATCAAGAGGATTTTTCAATGAGAAGAGAGTGTTCTCCAACAAATGAAGAACACAAGAGAGAAGAAAATTTTTGGAGAAAAATTGCCCAAAATTTCGGCCAAGTTGGAAAGGTAGAATGAGGGAGTGAAGTCTCCTTGGTTGTGCAAAAAGTTGATCCCCATGCCATGCAATATTTTATTAAAAAGTATTCAAAGTCTCTTCACCTCCCAAGCATGCAAATCCTAGTGGGCTTGCAACCTTTTGCAAGGCCCATGGACTTTTAATTGTCCCAAACAATTTTGGGCCCAATTATACTTTTCTTGATTTTACTCAAGCCCACTAGTTAAATAATTATTTCCAATTGGGCTCTACAAGGCCCAATGTAATTTAATTAATCCAACACTTGAATTAATTTAATTATTTGGACTCTACTAGGCCCACTAGTGTTTAATTAATTCAACACTTGAATTAATTTAATTTAGTCCATAATAATGTTTGTGAAAATCACAATTTTCAAAAACATTAGTCACTTGGCCAAATTTTAATTTAGGAACACTTCCATAAATTAAAATTTATATTTCTCTCATAGAAGTCATACTTCTATTTTTCTTTACGCTTATAAACACATTTATAAGCCGTTCAACACATTGAACAATTTTACTTCTCATCGGGATTCACAAAGCTAGTACTTGTGTGGCCCTCAATGGTTCATTGATACAACTATCCGTGGGTTCACGTCTCCATGTGATTCGGACTAAACATGTCCTTATTCGAGCATACCCCAATTGCTCCATTCTTATTTATCAACTCCTTGATAACAAGAACGTCAGAACTCAAGTCTGATAATACCCAACCAATCACGTTAAACGCCTAGCAGCATCGCTTACGTGATTCCCTAAGTATCACATGATAGTGCCTGCAAGAACCATTCAATTATGGTTAGCGTACAGTACGGTCCCTTCAACTCATATATCCCGACCGATTCGACAACTATTGGTCTATCGAGAGTTGTCAATGAATCGATACTATGTGTCATGTTGTGGTTGCATCGATGGTGTAATCTATGAAACCCCTTTCATAATTACCACCATACTCTGATCAGAGATTTCAACCCACACATACATGAAAAACACATAGGATATCCATACCCGTAGGTAAGCGGTGAATCCCCGGCTACAATGCATCGACTCCTATATGTTTCGCCGTAACACCCAACCTTGCCACCTGATGACCCCATAGGAGTCGGTAAACAAGTAAAAGTGAAACGCTAGCACATAGAGTCTCAATGTTGTCCCGAGTCATAAGGACTAATGGTGTACAACCATAAACTAGGACGTTTCCACTCGATAAGTGAGAACCACTTGGAAAGTCCTTTATAGAGGGTTGTTCAGTACACTCTACCAGGAGCACCTATCTGCATGCTCGGACATCACAATGTCCCCTACCAATGAAACATGGTACTCACATCGCAGATACTAGTCTCTAACTCGAGCGGCCTATATCCTTCTTAGTGGCGGCTGAATCGACTAGGAACCGTTTAGAATATACAGTATTACAAATATGAGTTTCATGATACTCATCATATGAGCATCTCATATTCTTTCTACTATATGTATATTCAAGGACTTTATCTTATGCAACTCACATGGGTATAAAGATAAAGATGCGCCAAATTAATAAATTCAAATATTATTAAAATAAAGATCGTTTATACACAGAGTTTCATTGTGAACACTCGGCCAACACTTGGCTTGACGTGCACCTACTCTGACACTTGGTTTGCTTCTAGCCCTTAGCCATGGTTCCCACAATACCTCATGATGTCTAGATCAAGCCATGGTTGATCTCATGACCATTGGAATGACCGAGACAACAAGTTAAGTAATACACCCCACGCGTGCAAAGTGGCGTTCTCGGGTGGAGATTCGGATTTGTCGTAGGTGTTTGTTTGGATAGTGGTTGGCCTAGGGCCCTTAGCCATGGTTCAAACCACACCTTAGAATGTTGGGAAGAGGCTCTCGTCGGCGGTTCAAGCCCCAATGGCCAATAGCCTCGTAAACAAAGCGATGCAAGCACAGTTGCTGCCGCTGGAATTTTACAGAAACTTTGCAACGGTTCAGAGGTCATGTACGAGTTCTTGTTTGGCTTTTAGCCTATGGCCTTCGACTGGACAGTACCTCAATGAGTTAGGAAGGTCATGCTTTTGGTCGTTTGTGATTTGGTTAAGTTTAGAGGTCGTACAAGAATTTGCGGTGCAATATGCCAAAGTGACTCTCGAAAGAGTGTTTCATGATTTTGGCCTCCATGCACAATTTTCATGTATTACAGCCCTTGATATTTACTTTCTATCATTTTAGATGTATTTTAATCATGACTAAACGATGGTTCGATATAGGTTCGGGTTGGTACGGAGTTATGGTTATATACTAAGTTTGTTGGACGTAATTGTCTCGTTTTTTGTTCGGTTATCAAAGTGTTGGTCTAGTTGTGATTATTTGCATACGTCTCATGTTAGAATTAGGTCACAGCAAGCCTGGAAACGATCCAACTCAATTGGTAAAATAAAACAGGATAATAATTATATTACGTGCACAAAAATAGAAAAAAAATGTTTATTTTTGAGATATATGTGACATGTCTTGTGGCAACCTCACGCTTATGGGATTTCAGCTTATAGGATTATTACTTCACCCGATGACTTACAACCGGTTCATGTTCATGTATGTGTACAGATATCCAGTCCAAGGGCTGTGATGATCTCTACTGCCCTGTATACTGTGATTTAGTCTGATCAGACGATTTATGTTATGTTACGGGCCACTTGCGTAGAACATTATCTCAACAGAAAATTATGATATGCTATTTTATGACAGGTCTCTATCGAGCAAACATTTTACATAAGATTTTCAGATATGCACATATTTATAATTATTCATGACATTATTTTTCACGTTACGTTTTTACGATACGACATTTTTACGTTACGCAGAATTTTATGATATATTTACTTGTTATCTATGATATATGCATGCTGAGTCTTTAGACTCTCTAGACTTGATTGTTGTAGGTACTGATGAGGTCAAGGCCGAGGACGGGGACCAGTGAGCTAGCTTGGGTCGGCAGTAGTAGGAACCCGAGGACCTCATGTTTCAGTTTATTTATCATTTGTATGCTCAAACTCATTTTGTCTTGCTGAAATATTTTTAAGTGATTGTTTTGAAACTGTATTTACTTCCGCTGCTATTTTGACATTTAAACCTTTTTATCAGTTTATTTTATGAATGAGGCAAGTTATTTACTTTTAAAGAAAAATTTTAAATTATTCTGCAATTTTTCCAATACGAAATACGGGCCTCTACAGTTGGTATCAGAGCCTATGTTCTTGTAAAGGGTTGTACTACTACTGACCTCGAGAAGCTCAAAAAGTCACGTCTTCGGTCTGTAAGTTTTATGTTTACGCACTTTGTTTAAAGCATGAAATATTTTAACAGCATGTTTTAATGAAATGATTTATGCCCATATTATGATTATGCAGTATTTATTTAAATTTCAAGAAATAATAGAAATTATGCATGTTAGTTACGTATGGGTTATGCATGGAACAGTATGCCTCTAGTCGCATTCCTGAGCGAGTGAGAGATGATGAGCATCGTCATGAGGACCGTGAGGATCATCGGCAGGAGAGAGATGTACCTCCACCCCCTCCACCGGACATGAACTCCCAGATGTTAGCTGGGATGACTAGCTTCTTCGCACAGTTTGCGGGGAATAACGCTGTGGCAGCCAGGCCTGCGGGGCCTGAGGCGATCTATGAGCGATTCATGAAGATGAGACCTAAGGAGTTCTCAGGGACGGCAGATCCCATGATTGCCGAGGGCTGGATTAAGTCCCTCGAGGTTATTTTCGAATTCATGGAGCTCGGCGATGAAGATAGGGTTCGTTGTGCAACCTATCTGTTTTGAGGAGACGCACGCTTATGGTGGGAAGGAGCATCTGTAGCCTTGAAATTTGCTACTCTGAGCTGGACACGCTTTACAGAAGTATTCTACTCTAAATATTTTACTGACAAGGTGCGTTCCAGGTTGACCAAGGAGTGCATGACCCTGAGGCAAGGATATATGACTGTTACGGAGTTCATCCGTAAGTTTGAGAGGGGTTGCCATTTTGTACCCTTGATTGCGAATGATGCTGGAGCCAAACTGAGGCATTTTTTAATGGTCTGTGGCCGATCTTGCGCCGTGATGTTAGGGTGGCTGGACCTATTACTTATGACGTCGCTGTCTCCAGAGTTCTAGCTGCAGAGCAGGGCCAGAATGATATAGAGAGAAACCGCCAGGGCATGCGACCAGTCCAAGTGCCACACCGCCCTCCTCCTCAGCAGCAGCATCAGAGTAAGAGGCCTTTTCACGGCCCACCCAGAAACAGAGGACAGCAGCAGCAGGGATGTGTAGTCCCGAGGGCCCCAGAGTATCCAGTCTACACCAAGTGCACACGCCGCCATGCTGGAGCGTGTATGTATGGCTCCGGGAAGTGTTACAAGTGTGGTAGTCCAGACCACTTGCTGAAGCAGTGCCCGCAGGGGAGTCTGCCTACCAAAGGCAGAGTTTTTGCCCTCCATGCAGCGGAGACAAACCTGGAGACGATCCTCATGACAGGTACCTTTAAGCTTTAATTTTTTATTTGGGAATTTATGTTTTGGGTTGAGATTTTCAACTTAGAATTTGTGATAGGGTTCCATGCTCTAATCAGTGTTGTTTTCGGGAATTTAGTTTAGAAGAACTCTGGCATTCGCATGTCTATAAGTTTAGTTCTTGTAACTATTAGGATCATCTTAGTGTTCCAATCTTTCAGGGAGAATTTTTATAGCTGGTTCACCTACGAAAGCCTTGACAGATTCAGGGGCTACTCATTCGTTCAATGCGGAGACCTTTGCTAATTTTCTCAAAGTCAAGACCATTGGGCTAGATATAGCCTATTCAGTAGTACTGCCTTCTGGAGAGGAGCTGGCAGCCACTAATGTGATCCGAGACATAGACCTCAAGCTTCATGGCAATCTTGTTTATGCGGATCTTATCGTTTTGCCGATGCCAGAGTTTGATATCTTTCTGGGGATGGACTGGCTACTAAGGAACAGAGTTTTAATCCACTTTCAGCGGAGATCTGTTCTAGTTCGACCGCCTAGGATTGGGCAGTCCTTATTCTAACCAGACAGGTGCTTTCATTTATCGCGTTTGATATCTTGTGTCCAGGCTAGGAAGCTCATGCATAGAGGGTGTCGAGCGTTTTTGGCAACTTTCATATCCGTTCCCGAGGCACCCAGTCAGTCAGCCTCCGATGTCTCAATTGTTAGGGATTTTCTAGACGTTTTTCCTGAGGACGTCTCTGGTATGCCACCCGAGCGAGAGGTGGAGTTTTTTATTGAGCTTATGCCAGGTACGGCTCTGATCTCCAAAGCACCGTACCGATTAGCACCGACAGAGATGGAAGAACTTAAGAAGCAGATTCAGGAACTTTTTGACAAGGAGTTCATTTGCCCGAGTTTTTCACCATGGGGCGCGCCAGTCTTGTTTGTGAAGAAGAAGGGTGGTACGATGAGGCTCTGTATTGATTACCGGGAGTTGAACATGGTTACATTGAAGAACAAATACCCCTTTCCGCGGATTGAAGATCTATTTGATCAGATACAGGAAGCTTTAGTATTCTCTAAGATCGATCTCCGTTCTGGCTATCACCAATTGAGGGTGAAAGACGCCGATGTTCTCAAGACTGCTTTTAGGACTTGTTATGGCCACTTCTAGTTCCTTGTGATGTCGTTCGGTTTGACGAATGCGCTAGCGATCTTGATGGATCTCATGAATCGCGTATTTCAGCTGAATCTTGACCAGTTTGTGATAGTATTCATAGACGACATTCTCTTCTACTCAAATAATCAAGAGGATCACAGCAGACATCTGACCGCAGTTTTACAGACCTTGCAGAAGCATAAGCTATTCGGGAAGTTCAGTAAATGCGAATTCTAGTTAGAGAAGGTGGCGTTCTTAGGCCACATCGTTTCTAGCAGCGGTATTGAGGTAAACCCAGCAAATGTTGCAGCAGTCAGAGATTGAGTTGTGCCGCAGAATGCATCAGAGATCCGTAGTTTACTTGGACTAGCAGGATACTATCGGAGGTTTATTCATGGATTCTCCTCTATCGAAGTTTCACTCACGTCGTTGACAAAGAAGAATGCGAAATTTGTGTGGAGCAATGAGTCTTAGAAGATCTTCGATACTTTGAAGCAAGCTATTATCTCGGCACCAGTATTGGCCATGCCGTCCGGGCCCGTAGACTTTGTTTTGTATACCGATGCTTCGAAGCTCAGTCTAGGCGCAGTGTTGATGCAGCATGGGAAGGTGATAGCATATGCTTCTCGACAGTTGAAAATCCATGAGAAGAACTACCCTACCCACGATCTAGAGTTGTCCAACGTAGTATTTGCCTTGAAGATTTGGAGGCATTATTTCTACGGAGAGAAGTGCCAGATCTTTACCGACCATAAGAGCCTCAAGTACTTCTTTACTCAGAAAGAGCTGAATATGCGTCAGAGGCGTTGGTTGGAGCTATTGAAGGAATATGACTGTGACATTAGCTACCACCCTGGCAAAGCTAATGTAGTTGCGGATGCATTGAGCAGGAAAGTCGCAGTGATGGCTCATCTAGAGATTTCGAGGCCTCTTCAGTATGAGATGTAGATGTTTGATCTAGAGACGTATCCTCGAGGTAGAGTTCCCCGCCTATCTACTTTGACGATTCAGTCTTCCTTTCTAGACCGTATCCGCAGTGGTCAGTCAGCAGATGAGCAGTTGACAAAGTGGAAGCAGAGAGATGAGGCCAAGGGCAGTATCTTGTATACAGTTAGCGAAAGTATTGTGAGATATCGAGACAAGAAGTGTAATCCTAGCAACGATTCTATTCGAGCAGATATTTTATCCGAGGCCCACATGTCGTCGTACTTTATTCACCCTGGGAGTACGAAAATGTACAAAGATCTGCAGTTATTGTATTGGTGGCCCCGAATGAAGAAGGATATCAGGCGTTTTGTATCCGAGTGTCTGACGTGCCAGCTAGTGAAAACGGAGCATCAGAGACCAGCAGACTTGCTCAAGCCTCTTTCTATTCCCGAGTCGAAGTGGGAGAATATTACCATAGACTTCGTGACCGGTTTACCGAAGTCAGCCAGAGGATCAAATGCTATCTGGGAGATTGTTGATCGTCTTATCAAATCAGCGCACTTCTTGCCTATCAAGACAACTTTCACCATGATTCAATATGCAGAGTTGTATATCCGAGAGATAGTCAGACTTCATGGTACTCCCGTTTCTGTAGTGTCTGACCGAGATCCTAGATTCACTTCCGCATTTTTGGAATAGTCTGCGTTCAGCAGTGGGTACGAAGTTGTTGTTTAGCACAGCTTTCCACCCTCAGACAGATGGGCAGTCAGAGAGAGTTATCCAGATTTTGGAGGATCTTCTCCGTGATTGTGTCATCAATTTCTCAGGTAGTTGGGAGTCGAATTTGCGATTGATATAGTTCACCTATAACAACATTTTTCAGTCGTCTATAGGTATGGCTCCGTATGAAGCACTGTATGGTCGTAAGTGCAGATCGCCTGTTCATTGGGATGAATTAGGGGAGAGATCAGAATTGGGTCCGGAGATTATCCAGTAGGCTGCCGATGTAGTAGTCAAGATCCCTGATAGGATGAGGACTGCTCAGAGTCGACGAAGAGCTATGCGGATCAGAGGAGGAGAGAACTAGAGTTTGCCGTTGGCGACCATGTTTTTGTGAAGGTAGCACCTATGAAAGGTGTCATGCGGTTCGGGAAGAAAGGAAAGCTTAGTCCGAGATTCATCGGACCATTTGAGATTCTCGACAGGGTTGGGACGTTAGCTTATCGTGTTGCTCTTCCGCCGAATCTGGCCGGAGTACACAATGTGTTCCACGTCTCTATGCTGAGGAAGTATATGGCGAATCCTTCGCATGTCCTGAATTTTGAACCGTTGCAGCTCACTCTGAACCTGTATTATGAAGAAAAATCAGTGCAGATCTTAGACAGACAGGAGAAGACGCTTCGGAACAAGCTGGTTAAGCTAGTGAAAGTCAAATGGCTTAATCATTCAGACGAGGAATCTACGTGGGAATCTGAGCCAGAGTTGAGGAGTCGTTACCCCGAGTTATTAGGTAAGTTTTAATTTCGAGGACGAAATTTCTTTTAAGGGGGGAGAGTTGTAGAACCCGTTAAATCAGACTACGTATAAGCCATGCATAATTACTATGATTTAAATTAAAATGATTTTTATGCATGAGGATTTAAATTCTTGTCTTTAAATTTGTTGAGTTATTTTAAGCAGTAGTTTAATTTTATCTTTTCAGTTTAAGTGAAGCTGGACTGGAGTTGGAGTATGAAGTTAAAATTTAATAATAAGAAAACATTCCTAGAATTTATTTAAGATGAAGAATAATCTATTTTAATGTAAAAGAGTGTTTAAGGAATTATTTAAGTCTAGTTCACTAAATTACCTAATGGGTAGATAAAACTTTAAAGATTTAAATTCAATAATTAAGCAATATTTCCCTCCATTTTTTTTTCTAGAAATCAGCCAACCCTTATAAGATTTGATAAGTTTGTCAACTCTCCATTTTTTATATCTTTCCCTATCCCTTCATGGTAGAATAATTCCCACAATTTTAATACCCAATAATTAATAATTTAACAATATTTCATCCACATTTATCTAGTAAGTTTCGCCCCCCCCCCCCCCCCCCCCCCCATTTTAAAAGATTTGATATTGGTTTAACAACTCACCATTTTGATCCATTTCCTTATTCTTTTCTTGGTAAGATAATTCTCTTCTTTTTTTTATCCTCAATAATTATTAAATAAGAAATTTTTCTACCTTGTTTTGATAGATAATTTTCGGCCAAATCACCCTCAATCTCCCTCAAATCCTATAATATGTTATATCATTTACTTATCTCATAAACTAAAAAGATAGCAAGATTTATTTTCTCCCTTTTATCTTACAACTTTCCCTCCATTTCCAAGACATTTCCCCCACTCCATATTCTCGAAATTTCGGATCATATTGTAAGGCCCGAGAATTACAGAATTGATAACCAAGATTATTAATCGTTATTAACGTGAGACTCGGAAGATATGAGAATGCATGACATGCAATGAGGGAAGAAAAGACATGAGAAAATAGGGTTTGCAAGACCGCACCTGCGCCAGAATAGGAGTGCACCCGTGGTCATGCAATTATGGATTTGTGCAAGAAAGGCCGAAGCCACACCGCACCCGCGGTGCAACCAAGGCCGCACCCACGGTGCATGGACAGAAAGTTGGCAAATTTTATTCGAGGCGACACCGCACCCGTGGTAAGAACAAGACCGCACCCGCGGTCTAAGATGTACCGCACCTGCGGTGGTGAATTTCAGAAAATGAAAGATAATGTCGAAGCATGAGCGCACCCGCGGTGCATGACACGATCGCACCCGCGGTCATGCGTGTAACTTGAAAAATTATGCCACGTTTCAGGATTTGCATGCAGTATATATATGATCGAGTTACACGTAAATCCTTCAGAATTTCAGAAAAGGGTCGAGGTTTTGAGAGAAAATCCTTACGCCTTTTTGATTTGCGATTGTGGAAGATCCGTCTATCAGAATTCGAATCCGGAAGCAGTATTGTGCTCCTCGTGCTAAGAGCTACACAAGGACGTAAGTTTTGTTACGTTTTGAGATGTTTTGGAAATATGATGTTGCTAGAATTGCATGTGATTCAGATATGGCGTTTCTACTACTACAGATATTGTATAATTGAAGTCAGATTTCAGAATAGACTGGTTATGCAATTGTTATGAATTGTGAAAGATATTGATTGATATTTTGATATCAGAATTTTGTTAGTATTCAGAGTATGAATTGTATTGACACAGATTATGAGTTCCAGTATTATATTTGTGATGTTCAGAACTGACGGGGTTATTCAGATTGTATTGTTATGCCGTCGAAACATCAGTTGATTTAGATTGATCAGATTCAGATATGATTTCAGTTATATTGTGATATCGATGACATGAATTGAATTGTATCTTGTTCAGACATTGATCAGATGGTATACTGAATTGAGTATTGATCAGAACAGATTGTGTATTGAGTTATTCACTGATACAGCGTATTCGATATTGTCATTTCAGATTGATATGGACAGAGTTGAATACAGAACATCGTCTTCGTCAGACCGGGACGAAAAGGTATAATTCATGTGATATTTGGGAAGATGTAACTCAAATCAGATTTTATTTGAGTTTCCCAAATAAATCACATACTAGACCTATTGTTTATCTTTTGATATGATTATGATTTGTTTATAGAATTGTATTCGAATCTTTTGAGATAATTATGCATTGTTTACAGATGGTTATGCATTGCATTTGAGATAGGAAAGTTTGACAGAAACAGTCAGACTTCTAGACGTTCAATGTATCGTTACATAGGAGCAGACATTGTCCTATTGTAGATTATTCGATACAGCTATGACCGAAGTCTAGGAATAAGACGTGCAGTCACCCCGAGTGGGAGGGTAGGTGACAGCCATTGACGTTTTATTCACACCGAGATCCCTAGAGTTATAGTCGAGTTGAGTCTAGACATGATTTGACTAGAACTGCATGCGTTTATAGAGGTTGTTTCAGAGACTATGAAACCCATGTTTATTGCTTTCAGTCATGATAGCATGTTTTTATGATTTGATTTGAATAGCATGTTTAACTGATTTGAGTTGCATGCTTGTTTTGATTTAATTTCATAGACTATGAAATCTACTTCTTTAGCTTTATTCATGATAGAACTCTTCATGATTTACTCTGTGTATATGCATGTTTACCATGTTTTATACTGGGATTTATTCTCACCGGAGTTATCCGGCTGTTGTCTTGTTTTGTATGTGTGCATGACAACAGGTGGGGCTGGATAGGGTCAAGAAGATGATGAGAAAAGACGAGTTAGCGTGGTGATTCCGGACTTATTGTAGACTTGGTTTTATTACTTGAACTTAGTAACCGAACCTTAGACTTAGAATGTACATTATTGTACTTTTATACAGAAATGTATTTTATACTGAGATGTATATTATTTAGATTCCATTACCTTCCGCATTTACATTTTAAAAAGAAAAATTTTTAGACCCTGTTTATCAGAACTGATAATTAAATCCCAACAATGATTAAGAAGATGATTAGCGTCCGGGTCCCCACAACAGGTGGTATCAGAGCGATAGATCCTTTAGATTGAGATAGTCAGAACTGATAGATCTTTTAGAATGAGATAGTAGAGAAGGAGAGGGGTAGATTGAATTTTCTTCCTTGCATGTGATTGCTAGCATGAGATTTATGCCAATGTTGATTTATATGATGTGTGCTAGCATGAGTTATTGCTTTCTCTATTACATGTTGTTTGTTATCTGAGTTGATTGCAGCATGTAATTGTTAAGCCTGAATCAGAACCGAGTCTGGATCAGAGATATATGATCAGAGGAGGGCTGAGACAGATTGTATAGATTATGTACTTCTGTTTGATTACCAGATATACCGCCTCGAAGAATTTCAGAAAAAGGCAGTACTTCGTCTGAACAGATAGATGCATCAGAAACTCAGCTAGAAGGAAAGATGAAAAAATTTCAGTTATTGCAGCCGCCGATTCTGAGTGGTACTGAGACATCTGAAGATTGTCAGAACTGGTTTGATGATATAGAAATACTGTTCGATTTACTTGATTGTACAGATGAACAGAGACTTAAAATGGTACCTTATCAGTTACGAGAAGCCGCCAGGAATTGGTGGATTACTAGTAGAAGAATGTGGGAACAGAGAGGTACAGTGATTTCGTGGGAAATATTCAGAACTAAATTTTATCGACGATTTTTCTCAGCCTCGTACCGAGAGGACAAGAAAGCAGAGTTTTAGAATTTGAGCCAAGGTCAGTTGAATATTGATGAATATACCGCCAAATTCTCTACTCTACTGCATTTTGCTCCTCAGATAACTGGAAATGATGAAGCTATAGTAAATCAGTTCATCAGAGGGTTGAATTCAGATGTAGTTGCATTTATGAATCTGCAGCGACCTTACCATTTTGCTGATATCCTGAGTAGAGCAAAGAGAGCTGAGGCGAGTCTGATTAGACAGCTAGGGAGGTTGTGTGTGAAACAACCCCAGACACAGCAATCCCTTCTCAGAATTGATCGCAGCTGTACGAGTAGGAAGCAAGATTTGCTGAAAGCTCGAAAGAATCCATTCAAGAAGTTAGGGAGTGGTTCCTCGAGTTCCAGTGGTTCTAGTCCGAGCCATACTGGAGTGTATTGCAGGAGTTGCGGAGGGAGACATCCCACCGAGCAATGCCAGGGAGTGACTGGTAGATGCAATATTTGTGGACTGCCGGGACACTTTGCTAAAGTTTGTCCCCAGAAGCGTTCCCGAAGATTGTAGGGAACAGAGTCCAATTGAAAACATAAATCCAAAATTCGCAACAGGTACTATTCTTTATGATTCTATTGCATATGTATTGATATGTACTAATGCATTTGTTAAGAATCGCTTTGACTGAGTTGCATGGAAATATGTTGTATCTGTTGGGTTTGTATGTACTGTAGTATTGATGTCCTTACTTGTTGAGGAAATGTTGATATCAGAGATTTCTGTATATATTGTATACTACAGTAAGATGCGAATCAAATAGAGATAGAGTATGATGTACTGGTGTTTTCTGATTTGAACTCATTATTGATATGTATATGCTGAACAAGTACAGACCTAGTGTAGAATTTTCCAGAAATGGTAAGAGTCAGATCAGAGATGACTGATCCGTGGAGATACCACGATAAGGATTCTTGATTTAGAATTCCTTTGATATCTGTATTGTATATGACTTGATTAATACAGAAAGGAGCAGATTGCATCCCTATGTATTCAGTAGATTTACTGAAATCGAGCATAGCATTGACAGATTTGTCAATGATAGACGAATTGACTGATATTGCCCAGATAAGATTTTAGAATTGCTTTATATCAGAAAGATAGATTTCAGAATTGAAGTCAGATCAGATATTGATTGTTGTTTTAGAATTCAGCTTAGAATAACAGTGAATGTACAGAATGATACAGAATGAATTGAAAGATCAGTAGAAGAGTACTGACCAGGAGTTACATCTGATTTAGTGTTGCTCTTTGACGTGTGTCAGTATCTTCAGAGATGTTCTGATGATTTTATGCTCATTGTATCTATGAGATTTTGATATATTTGCATCATCTGATTGATTGAATCGAATATTTGAAGATTGTATCGAATATTCTGAGAACTGTGATGATTGTATACAGAAATTATTCAGATAAGAATTCTGCTTGAAACAGATTGTATTTAGAGTGTGAGTTATCTGAAGTTGGTATACAGATTAATTTTGTTACAGTTGAGATTGTGATCAGTGACCGATAAATACCGATATCAGAAAGAACAGAAATTTCAGAAATGTCAGAGATGTATTTTGTCTGATTTGGCAGATTATTTTATTCGACTGTTGCTTTATATCTACAGAGTATATTTATTGTTCTAAATCAGTATTTGAGACATCTTATATTGTTTTGGAGAGCTCATTTCATTTGTAGATGAGATATAACAGTTGATCACGATGACATGAAGATATTTATCAAAAATCCTTGTTTTATGAGTTCATTGAACTCACTAGATCTGTATAGGTTACTGATATCTTGTATCTGATTTGATATTACTGTGTTTTGAATCCGTATATGCTACAGATTATTGTGAACCAGTGAGAGTATATACAGTATCAACCGAATCAGATTTGAATTTGAGAGTTACAACAGTTCAGAGTGTGATCAGAATGTTCAGAACTTGATTGTAATGATCAGAGTCGAGTAACAGATATGTGGTTTTGTGTTGTGTATGAGATTGATTATCTTGCGATATCAGATGTGTCAGAATTGTACCGCTGAGCTTGATATCGATAGTCAGAGCCGAATACCAGGTAGGTATATGTTCTTTTATTTATGTTATTAACTGATTCATTTGTATCAAATAGTTCGAATCTGAAATCACAGATAGGGTCAGAAATGTACCGTGGTGAATTCAGTTGTCAGTTTGATGATTGAGAATGTGTTATATTTGAGCAGATAGCTTTGATGTAGACAGATTAAATCAGTTATAGCAGAATTTCTGCTGGAATGTTGGCAGAAATTGTACTGATATGTCTGAATTGCTAACAGAAAAGACAGAAAGATAGAGATCAGAAGATTTATTACAGAATTTGTATATTTCTGATTAGACATGGGGAGTATACTTCAATGAATTTCGTAATAAGATCATTGCAATACTTTCCAGATGGTGATAGGATATGATTAAGATTGACAGATTGTTCAATCTATATCCATCAGTGGTACCAGATAACGTACAAACATAACCAAATGACACAGATCGGTGTCAGAAAAGTGGTCAGAAAGATCATAATGCCATAGTAGATTATGTCAGATTATAATGTTGCTTGAGTTTGTATTCGTGATAGAATATATCATGAACTCTCTCTTAGATTGGTTTACAGATTGACAGGCAGTCAGAATGGGTTATCCAGCTAGTGGAAGACCTTGGCACAGCTTTAGTGCTGGATGTTAGCACTATGCAGCTTTAGTGCTGGATGTTAGCACTAATTGATATGATTTAATATCACTGCGTGATAATAGCTATCAGTTTATCAGATGGGTAATGAGATAGTTATAAACAAAACAGTATACGATGAGTACTACAGATTTCTTTTGAACAAAATTCGAAGGAAGATAAAGATAGTTCACAATGGACAGACTTAAGAAACCAACATCGGATGATGACGATTGGAATTTGAAGCTAAAGATGGTATATATCCTTGATTGAGATAAACAGATTTGATAACAGCAGATGGTACTGATATGTGATGAGCTGTAACTTGGTTTATACGGATGTTGTATAGCCAGTAATGTGAGATTGATTCTGTCAGAAGGATTGAAGAAGTATAGTGACATTATACTTAGTGAATTCTTATTCCAGACTGGAATCAGATGTTTGAGTTTTGATTTAACTTTATTATGCATTTCCTCTGATATTTTTGAAGTGATTACTTATGAGTTCGAGGACGAACTCAGATCTAAGAGGGAGAGAAATGTAAGGCCCGAGAATTACAGAATTGATAACCAAGATTATTAATCGTTATTAACGTGAGACTCGGAAGATATGAGAATGCATGACATGCAATGAGGGAAGAAAAGACATGAGAAAATAGGGTTTCCAAGACCGCACCTGCGCCAGAACAGGACTGCACCCGCGGTCATGCAATTATGGATTTGTACAAGAAAGGCCGAAGCCACACCGCACCCGCGGTGCATGGACAGAAAGTTGGTAAATTTTATTCGAGGCGACACCGCACCCGCGGTAAGAACAAGACCGCACCTGCGGTCTAAGATGTACCGCACCCGCGGTGGTGAATTTCAGAAAATGAAAGATAATGTCGAAGCATGAGCGCACCCGCGGTGCATGACACGACCGCACCCGCGGTCATGCGTGTAACTTGAAAAATTATGCCACGTTTCAGGATTTGCATGCAGTATATATATGATCGAGTTACACGTAAATCCTTCAGAATTTCAGAAAAGGGTCGAGGTTTTGAGAGAAAATCCTTACGCCTTTTTGATTTGCGATTGTGGAAGATCCGTCTATCAGAATTCGAATCCGGAAGCAGTATCGTGCTCCTCGTGCTAAGAGCTACACAAGGACGTAAGTTTTGTTACGTTTTGAGATGTTTTGGAAATATGATGTTGCTAGAATTGCATGTGATTCAGATATGGCGTTTCTACTACTGTAGATATTGTATAATTGAAGTCAGATTTCAGTATAGACTGGTTATGCAATTGTTATGAATTGTGAAAGATATTGATTGATATTTTGATATCAGAATTGTGTTAGTATTCAGAGTATGAATTGTATTGACACAGATTATGAGTTCCAGTATTATATTTGTGATGTTCAGAACTGACGGGGTTATTCAGATTGTATTGTTATGCCGTCGAAACATCAGTTGATTTAGATTGATCAGATTCAGATATGATTTCAATTATATTGTGATATCGATGACATGAATTGAATTGTATCTTGTTCAGACATTGATCAGATGGTATACTGAATTGAGTATTGATCAGAACAGATTGTGTATTGAGTTATTCACTGATACAGCGTATTCGATATTGTCATTTCAGATTGATATGGACAGAGTTGAATACAGATCATCGTCTTCGTCAGACCGGGACGACAAAGGTATAATTCATGTGATATTTGGGAATATGTAACTCAAATCAGATTTTATTTGAGTTTCCCAACTAAATCACATACTAGACCTATTGTTTATCTTTTGATATGATTATGATTTGTTTATAGAATTGTATTCGAATCTTTTGAGATAATTATGCATTGTTTACAGATGGTTATGCATTACATTTGAGATAGGAAAGTTTGACATAAACAGTCAGACTTCTAGACGTTCGGTGTATCGTTACATAGGAGCAGACATTGTCCTATTGTAGATTATTCGATACAGCTGACCGAAGTCTAGGAATAAGACGTACAGTCACCCCGAGTGGGAGGGTAGGTGACAGCCATTGACGTCTTATTCACACCGGGATCCCTAGAGTTATAGTCGAGTCGAGTCTAGACATGATTTGACTAGAACTGCATGCGTTTATAGAGGTGGTTTCAGAGACTATGAAACCCATGTTTATTGCTTTCAGTCATGATAGCTTGTTTTTAGGATTTGATTTGAATAGCATGTTTAACTGATTTGAGTTGCATGCTTGTTTTGATTTAATTTCATAGACTATGAAATCTACTTCTTTAGCTTTATTCATGATAGAACTCTTCATGATTTACTCTGTGTATATGCATGTTTACCATGTTTTATACTGGGATTTATTCTCATCGGAGTTATCCGGCTGTTGTCTTGTTTTGTATGTGTGCATGACAACAGTTGGGGCTGGATCGGGGTCAAGAAGATGATGAGAGAAGACAAGTTAGCGTGGTGATTCCGGACTTATTGTACACTTGGTTTTATTACTTGAACTTAGTAACCGAACCTTAGATTTAGAATGTACATTATCGTACTTTTATACAGAAATGTATTTTATACTGAGATGTATATTATTTAGATTCCATTACCTTCCGCATTTACATTTTAAAAAGAAAAATTTTTAGACCCTGTTTATCAGAACTGATAGTTAAATCCCAACGATGATTAAGAAGAAGATTAGCGTCCGGGTACCCACACATATTCAGAGAGAAAAATCGTGAGGGGCTAGAAAGAAAATTAGAGAGAAAAACAAGTAAGAAAAGAGGACTCCGTCTCTGCCGCACCGTGTTCGTCGTAATCATTTGTTTTCTTTCAAAACAAATTCAAGGCATGTCTATATCATTCTTTTCTCTTCAATCAAGTCATATACTTATTTTTAAACCATGTTATGTTCATTATACATGTAGCAAAAACGAAATTATTTCAAGCAATTTTCGAAATATTGTACAGAATTTTCGGCTCTTTCCTTGTGCCTTCACGGTTTTTGTTGTTTTTGTTGTTTCAGGGTTTGGCTCGGTTCCAGGCGCTCAAGGCTGCATCTAGGCATATACTAGGGTGAGTTTGGATCATGTTGATCCATTAGTTTAAGCCCCCAACTCGTTGGATTCAAGACTTGACAGCAACTCCACCATAGTTGCAAGTTCAGTCTCGAAATTCCGATTTTTGATTGTTCAAGGATGTTCGAATCTTGGTTGGCTTTTGGGCCTGTAACCATGGTTAGGACCTTTCCTTAGCATTTCTAGGACATGACCAAGATGACCTTTCGTGGCTTGGTTCATGGTCCCATCGGTTTTAAAACCAACAACACAAGACAGCCCCTTCGGTTTTCATTTTCGAGTTTGTGTGAGTAGTTCGAATTTGAGGATGTTGGGTGGATCTTGGTTGGCTTCTAGCCCTTAGCCATGGTTCACACAATACCTCATGATGTCTAGATCAAGCCATGGTCGATCTCATGACCTTTGGAATGACCAAGACAACAAGTGAAGTAATACACCCCACGCATGCTCAATGGCGTCTCGGGTGGAGCTTCAGATTTGTCGTAGTTGTTAGTTTGTATTGTTGTTGGCCTAGGGCCCTTAGCCATAGTTCAAACCACACCTTAGGATGTTGGGAAGAGGCTCTGGTTGGCGGTTCAAGCCGCATGGCCAATAGCCTCATAAACGAAGCGATGCAAGCACAGTTGCTGCCGCTGGAATTTTACAGCAACTTTGCTGCGGTTCAGAGGCCACATACGAGTTCTTGGTTGGCTTTTACCCTATGGCTTTGGACTGGACAGTACCTGAATGAGTTAGAAAGGTCATGTTTTTTTCCCTTCGTGATTTGATTAAGTTTAGAGGTCGTACGAGAATTTACGGTGCAATGTGCCAAAGTGACTCTCGAAAGAGTGTTTCATGATTTTGGCCTCCATGCACAATTTTCGTGTATTACAGCCCCTGGATATTTACTTTCTATCATTTTAAGTGTATTTTAATCATGATTAAAAGATGGTTCGATGTTGGTTCGGGTTGGTACGGAGTCATGGTTAGATACTAAGTTTTTTGGGCGTAATTGTCTCGTTTTTGGTTTGGTTATGATAGTGTTGGTCAAGTTGAGATTATTTGCATATGCCTCATGTTAGAATTAGGTCGCAGCGAGCCTGGAAACGATCCAACTCAATTGGTAAAATAAAATATGATAATAATTATATTATGTGCACAAAAATAGAAAAAATATGTTTATTTTTGAGATATATGTGACATGTCTTGTGGCCACCTCACGCTTATGGGATTTCAGCTTATGGGATTATTACTTCATTCGGTGACTTATGACCGGTTCATGTTATTGTATGGGTATTGATATCCAGTCCAAGGGCTGTGATGATCTCTACCGCCCAGTATACTTTGATTTAGTCTGATCAGACGATTCATATTATGTTACGGGCCACTTGCGTAGAACATTATCTCAACAGAAAATTATGATATGCTATTTTATGACAGGGCTCTATCGAGCAAACATTTTACATAAGATTTTCAGATATGCACGTATTTATAATTATTCATGACACGATTTTTCACGTTATGTTTTTACGATACGACATTTTTACGTTACGCCGAATTTTATGATATATTTACTTGTTATCTATGATATATGCATACTGAGTCTTTAGACTCACTAGACTTGATTGTTGTAGGTACTGATGAGGTCGAGGCCGAGGGCGGGGACCAGTGAGCTAGCTTGGGTCGGCAATAGTAGGAACCCGACGACCTCATGTTCCAGTTTATTTATCATTTTTGTGCTCAAACTCATTTTTCTTGCTAAAATATTTTTAAGTGATTGTTTTGAAACATTATTTACTTCCGCTGCTATTTTGACATTTAAATCATTTTATCAGTTTGTTTTATGAATGAGGCAAGTTATTTACTTTTAAAGGAAAATTTTAAATTATTCCGCAAATTTTCAAATACGAAATACGGGCCTCTACACGATCAACTAGCTCAACTAGATCAGTTGTCTTATCAGTTGGTATAGATTCATCAAATACCACATGAATTGATTCTTCTACATTCAATGTGCATTTGTTAAATACTCTATAAGATTTACTAACTGATGAATAACCAAGAAATATTCCCTCTGCAGATTTAGCATCAAAATCTTTTAAATGATTTTTTTCATTATCGAGAATAAAACATCTGTAGCCGAATATTTTGAAATAATAAACCACACATTTACGTCTATGCCAGATCTCATATGGCGTTTTCAAATGATTTTTATTAATCATTGATCTGTTCTGAGTGTAACACGCAGTGTTTACTGCTTCTGCCCAAAAACTTTGAGAAATACTAGAATCAGAAAGCATTTTTCTATCAGCTTATTTAAGGGTCCGGTTTCTTTTCTCAGTTACACCATTTTGTTGAAGTGTTGTAGCTGTTGAGAGCTCATGCTTGATCGTCCAGTGTTTTCTAAGAATTGTAAAAGATTTTGATTGATGAATTCAGTCCCTCGATCAGACCTTATTCTATGATTTTTCAATTAATAATCTTTTGAAAAGTTTAATCAGTTATGCAGCAGTTTGATCTTTATATTTTCGAAAGATAACCCAAGTAAATCTGGAAAAATCATCAACAATCACTAAAGTGTATTTCATTCCCCCTAAACTCATGACTGATATTGGACCAAAAATATCCATATGCAGCAGTTCTAAGCATCTGGAGGGTGATTTTCTCCCTTTGTTTTTCAAATGAAGATCTTACTTGCTTACTTTTATCCTTTGAAAAATCTATTTTGGGCAAACCAGTTACAAAATCATGGTTACTCAGATAAGCAATAGACTTAAAATTTAGGTGGCTCAACCTTTTATGCCACAACCAGTTTTTAGAAGATTTTGAGGTTATAAAACAAACTGGTGCATTAGATTGATCAGTCCAACTAACTTTGTAAGTTTTCCCACAACGATTGCCAGTTAAAATGATCTCATCGATTGAGTTACTAACTGTGCAAGTGTGTATGTTGAACTGAACTGAGAAATTATTGTCGCATAACTGACTGATGCTAATCAAGTTATACTTCAAATTCTCAACTAGTAAGACATCTTTGATAGTAAAATTACCATGGATAATAAGGTTACCCTTACCCGCAGTTTTACCTTTAGAGTTGTCTCCGAAACTGATGTCTGGAGTATTTGATCAGTTGGGATAGCAAATTTGCATCCCTTGTCATAGCATCCACTATCCAGATACCAGATTGATTATTTGTTTGTACCTGTCACCTGCAATCAAACAAAATGAATAATTTTTATACTCATATCTATTTGAGTCCTAAACTTATTAGTCCTTTAGGAACCCAGATTTGGATCAATCTAACTGATTTTCTATTTGCTGTGTTCCAAATGATTTTTCCCGGCATGTGTGTGCTTGGTGTGTTGTGGAGACCCGGACGCTAATCATCTTTTTAATCATGATTGGGACTAATTAATCAAGTATAATAAACAGGGTCTAAATTTTTTTTTTTAAAATGCGGAAGGTAATGGAATCAAACTCCTATACATATCAGTATAAAAGTATAAATCTGATAAAATATACAATCATACATACTCAGGTTCAACAACTACTATCAAGTGTTCAAACCCTAGCTCTAGTCCAAGTCCGGTATCACCACTCTAATCTCAGTCTGTCTTCATCTCTGTGACCCTGTACCTGTCCCACCTGTTGTCATGCACACATACAAACAAGACAACAGCCGGATAACTCCGGTGAGATATAAATATCCCAGTATAAACAATGTATTAAATGCAATCATATAAAACATATATAACAGCATAAACTAACATCGAAGCATGTATCTAATCTGACTACATGAATCAATGACTCGTGATCTAATCTTATCTTATCTCAAATCTAGGGATCCCAATCAAATTTAGACTTTGGTATTCTGTATCGAGTATCTGAGATAGAAGTCGATCTACATCTAAAACTCTTCGATACACCGTAAGTCTAGAGTCTTATCGGTTCTGAGAAAGACTCGGCGGTTCTGCCCTAGCTAGGCTGTCTGCCCTAGACTCGGACTCTGACCCTGTTCTAAGTCAATACATGCACATATCAATCTGATAATCTGCAAATATCAATGCAATAAAGTAAAGTATGTGATTTAGGGAAACTCAAGTCAAACCTAACTCGAGTTGTGCAATCCCGAATCAACATTTATTTATACCTTTCTTGCTGTCGCTCTGATACAGTCGAAGTCTTGATTTAAAGTCTGTCACTGTTCAATCTGGCAATGACAATATCAATATTCTGTATCAATATTCTAATCAAATCATAACATCTCTGTCTTATCAAATTCTGACGGTACCACCGTACAATCTTGCGATACTGATAATACTATACCAGTCTATATCAATTTCAAACATTTACAATCAACCACGGTACCAATCTGATATCAATTCTAGTCAATTTCATTCTGAAATTCATAACAATTTCATAATCAGTCCGTTTCTTAATCTGACTTCGATTCTACGTTGTCTAACATGTCAAGGACAACATATATGATGTGTATTCAATTCTAACAACATCATAATTTCCAAACATGCCAAAACGTAGTAAAACTTACGTCCAGTTGTAGCCTACGTCGATAGGAACACGGTACCGAAGTCGGATTTAAAATCTAACGGACGGATTGAAATGTAAAGGCGTAAGGATTTTTCTTTGAAAGATTCTCGACTTCCTTCCTCGATTTCTGAGGAATTTCGAGTGATATACATATATATATCACAAGCTGCATGTAACGAAACGTGGCACTTTCCTTTGCAAAGCACGTCTCTCGCTCGGGCGGACATAAATTTCCGCCCGGGCGAGCAACTCTCGGCCCTTCTGCGCGATTCAGTCTCGCTCGGGCGAGCACAAACTTCCGCCCGGGCGAGTAACTCTCGGCCCTCTTCTACTAGGCACTCGCGCTCGGGCGGTTAAAAACTTCCGCCCGGGCGCGCCATCTTCGCCCAACAATTTAGTCTTCTCAAATTAATCTCAAAATGGTCCGGGTTATAATCGTGTCCACTAATAATCAATAATCTCAGATTAACATGATATAAAATCTTGGGCATTACATTTCTCCCCTCCTAAGATACGATTTCGTCCTCGAAATCACAGGTATTTTATTCGTATCAACAAGGAGTATATATACAGAACTGTATAAAAATTTACATCATCGAAACAACTCTGGGAATTCTTGTCTCATATCTGATTCAGTCTCCCAGGTTGCTTCTTCTACACCATGACGAGTCCATTGTACTTTCACAAGTGGAATAGTCTTCGTTCTGAGCTGTTTTTCTTTACGATCGATAATCTGAATCGGTTTTTCAATATAGCTCAACGTCTCATCCAGTTCGGCCTCGTCTGGTGGAATAGCATGTGAAGCATCAGGAAGATACTTCCTTAGTAACGATACATGAAAAACATCATGTATTCCGGATAATGAAGGCGGTAAGGCGAGTCGATAGGCACGATCTCCTATTTTTTCGAGAATCTCGTAAGGCCCAATGTATCGTGGAGACAATTTCCCTTTCTTGCCAAATCTGACAACTCCTCTGAAAGGTGAAATTTTCAAAAATACTCGGTCTCCTACGTCAAATACCAATGGTCTACGTCGAACATTGGCATATTTGGCATGTCTGTCTTGTGCTGCCTTCATTTTCTTTTGAATTAGCTTCACTTTTTCTGTCATATCTCTGATCATATCTGGTCCAATTTCAGGCACTTCAGAGATATCATCCCAATAAAGAGGGGATCTACACTTCTTTCCGTACAACGCTTCGAATGGTGCCATCTCAATACTCGTCTGATAGCTATTGTTGTAAGAAAACTCACAAAGAGGCAATGCATCTTGCCAATTAGTGCTAAAATCTAGCACTACTGCTCTCAGCATATCCTCCAGTGTCTGGATAGTCCGCTCTGACTGTCCGTCGGTCTGTGGATGATATGCGGTACTCAGATGTAACTTCGTACCGAGAGCCTGCTGCAAACTCTGCCAGAAGTGCGAAGTAAATCGAGGATCACGATCTGATACAATCGACTTCGGCACTCCATGCAATCTGACCACTTCTCTGACATAGATCTCTGCCATCTGGTCAAATCTGTACGTCATCTTGTACGGAATAAAACATACGGATTTGGTCAATCTGTCAATCACGACCCAAATCGCATCACAACCCTTGGAGGAACGCGGCAGCTGTGTCACGAAGTCCATGGAAATGTGATCCCATTTCCATTCAGGAATGGACAAGCTCTGTAATAAACCTCCTGGTTTCTTTCTTTCTGCTTTCACCTGTTGGCAATTCAGACATTTGGAAACAAATTCGGCAATGTCAGTCTTCATTTGTTTCCACCAGAACTGTCTTTTCAAATCGTTATACATCTTTCTGCCACCCGGATGAATACTGAATCGACTGTTGTGCGCTTCTGACAATATCTGTCGTCTCAAATCTGAAACATTCGGCACAACCAGACGATTATTCACGTACAAAACGTTATCACGTACCTGATACTCCGATCGATGTCCTTCTCTAACCATCGATATTGATTTCTGTATATTCTGATCACCTCGCTGAGCTGCCTTAATTCTCATAATCAGCTCTGGTTCTACTCGCACCGTATAAAGTCTCAACGGTTTGTAATCTGTTTCAAATTCTAATCCAGACAAACAGCAGTCTTCTATTAAATTTGAAACACCAATCGTCGACAAGGATAAAGAACATACCTTTCGACTTAGTGCATCAGCTGCTGCATTAGACTTTCCTGGATAGTATTTGATTTCACAATCAAAATCTTTAAGCAAATCTAGCCATCTTCGCTGTCTCATATTCAATTCAGATTGTGAAAACAGATATTTCAAACTCTTATGATCAGAATATATCTCAAACTTTTCCCCATAAAGATAATGTCGCCATATCTTTAATGCAAAGACAATGGCTGCCAATTCTAAATCGTGAATTGGATAACGAGTCTCATGTGGTTTAAGCTGTCTTGAGGCATAAGCGATAACATGCCCTCGTTGCATCAGCACACATCCCAACCCTCTGTGAGAAGCGTCGCAATAAACCACAAAATCACCAGTACCGGAGGGAATAGTCAACACCGGTGCACTGGTCAATCTCTTCTTCAATTCCAGAAAACTGGTCTCACATTCTTCAGACCAAACAAATGGAGCATTCTTCTGAGTTAGCTGAGTAATTGGTTTAGATATGCTCGAGAAATCTTTAATAAAACGACGGTAATATCCTGCTAAACCCATAAAACTGCGAATTTCAGGTACTGATGTCGGTCTTGGCCAAGAAATCACGGCTTCCACTTTACTGGGATCAACTGATATCCCATCTCCAGATATAATATGACCCAGAAATACTACCTGTCTTAGCCAAAACTCACATTTTGACAGTTTAGCATATAACTTCTCAACCCTTAGAATTCGCAATATAGTTCTTAGATGCTCAGCATGCTCACTCATATTCTTTGAATAAATCAAAATATCGTCGATGAAAATAATCACAAAATCATCGAGATATTTCTGGAAGATACGGTTCATCAATCCCATGAATACAGCTGGAGCATTCGTCAGACCAAACGGCATGACAATAAATTCATAGTGTCCATACCTGGTTCTAAATGCCGTCTTTGAGATATCAGAATCTCTGACTCTCAGCTGATGATATCCCGATCTTAAATCGATCTTGGAATATACAGAAGAACCCTGCAACTGATCGAATAAATCATCTATACGAGGCAAAGGATATTTATTCTTTATCGTTGCCTTATTCAGTTGCCGATAGTCGATGCAGAGTCTCATCGAACCATCTTTCTTTCTTACGAACAGTACTGGAGCACCCCAAGGAGAAACACTCGGTCTGATGTACCCCTTGGCCAGTAAATCTTCCAATTGTTCCTTCAGTTCTTTCAATTCAACTGGTGCCATTCTGTACGGAGCTCTAGAAATCGGTACTGTACCTGGCATCAGTTCAATGCTGAAGTCTATCTCTCTAACTGGAGGTAATCCCGGGATCTCATCTGGGAAGACGTCAGCAAACTCACGTACCACTGGCAGATCTGCCAATGCTGGACTCGACTTCAGTAAATCTACTGAATATACAAGGAATCCTTCTGCTCCTTTCTGTAACAATCGAGTCATAGATAATACGGATACTAAAGGAATTCTCGATCTAGAACCCTTACCGTAAAATTTCCACTCATCAGCCATATCTGGTCTGAATCTCACTATCTTGTGGAAACAATCAACTATCGCTCTGTACTTGGTTAGCATATCAACACCGATAATACAATCAAAATCTGACAACCCAAGTACGATGCAATCTAACTCAATCTCATGCTCGTCATACTGTAGTACACAACGCTTAACAGAATTTACAGATATCAATCCTATCCCCAAAGGCGAAGATACCGACACTACCGTAGCTAAAGACTCTACAGGCAATGCATGACTCAATGCAAATCGTTCAGAAATAAATGTGTGTGAAGCACCGGTATCAATTAATACGTAAGCAGGATAACCACATAAAGAACAGTTACCTGCCACAACGTCATCTGGTGCTTCCTGGGCCTGCTCCTCTGTCAAAGCGAAGACTCTGGCCTGCTGTCTCGGAGGCTGGCCAACTGTCTGGCTTCCTCCTGGCCTCTGCTGTGACTGAGCTGGCGCTGGCTGGAATGTATGAACAGCAGCTGATCGTCTCTCAGTCTGTGCTGCTGATCCCGATGACTCGGCCCCTGAGCTCTTTGGGAACCTCTCTGGGGACACACTTTAGCAAAGTGTCCCGGCTGTTTACAGACATTGCAACTACCAGTCACTCCCTGGCATTGCTCAGTAGCATGTCTTCCTCCGCAAGTCTTGCAATAAACTCCAGTGTAACTCTGGCTCAGTCTGGAACCACCGGAGCTGGAAGAACTACTCCCCGATTTCTTGAATTGCTTTCCCCTGGCTTTCAGAAATTCTTTCTTTCCTCCACTACTGCTGCCACTCTCAAATCTGGGAGGTGGTTGCTGTGGTCTCGGTGCTGGAGGCACAAATGAAGCTCCTTTCTGTCTCATCAGACCGGCTTCTGCTCCCTTGGCTCTGTTCAGGGCATCAGTAAAATTATCCGGTCGCCCGGTGTTCACCAATGTGAAAATGTCGGGGTTCAGGCCATTGATGAACTGGTCAGCAGTAGCTTCTTCGCTATCAGCCACATGTGGAGCAAATTTCAGCAAGGAGGAGAACTTGGACACGTATTCTTCTATGTTCATCGGTCCTTGCTTTAGATTGGCAAATTCCGCCCCCTTATCCTTCCGGTACGACACTGGAAAGAATTGTTGATAAAATTCAGTTCTAAATATATTCCAGGTAATATTCGTACCTCTATGCTCCATGGCTCTCTTCCTCGTAATCCACCAGTCCTTGGCCACATCGTGCAGCTGGTGTCCGATCAATTTCACTCTCTTCTCATCTGAGTACTCCAAGGATTCGAACAACATCTCTATATCATCGAGCCAACTCTCGCATTCCACAGCGTTCTCTGTGCCTTTCAAGGTCGGCGGATGAAATGACTGAAATCGTTTCAATAACGTTTCCATTGGAGTCGGTGTGACATCCATTGGAGTATTTGATGTACTTCCCTGTTCTGGTACTCGTCTCGGAGGCATATCTAATAATCAAATAGATTAGTAACAGATACAACAATTCTGTTGCAACCTCGTCTGATCATCTTACTGCTGATCTAGAATCAGTACTGATCCAATTTCAATAAAACATATTACTATATCAATCAGATAAACAAGTAACATGTAATAAAGCAGTAAGACATGCTAGCATTCAAAAGCAGGAAAGAAAACCTCAATCTACCCCGCTCACTAGCCTCTTCTATCTCAATCTAAAGGATCTATCGCTCTGATACCACCTGTTGTGGGGACCCGGACGCTAATCATCTTTTTAATCATGATTGGGACTAATTAATCAAGTATAATAAACAGGGTCTAAATTTTTTTTTTTAAAATGCGGAAGGTAATGGAATCAAACTCCTATACATATCAGTATAAAAGTATAAATCTGATAAAATATACAATCATACATACTCAGGTTCAACAACTACTATCAAGTGTTCAAACCCTAGCTCTAGTCCAAGTCCGGTATCACCACTCTAATCTCAGTCTGTCTTCATCTCTGTGACCCTGTACCTGTCCCACCTGTTGTCATGCACACATACAAACAAGACAACAGCCGGATAACTCCGGTGAGATATAAATATCCCAGTATAAACAATGTATTAAATGCAATCATATAAAACATATATAACAGCATAAACAAACATCGAAGCATGTATCTAATCTGACTACATGAATCAATGACTCGTGATCTAATCTTATCTTATCTCAAATCTAGGGATCCCAATCTAATTTAGACTTTGGTATTCTGTATCGAGTATCTGAGATAGAAGTCGATCTACATCTAAAACTCTTCGATACACCGTAAGTCTAGAGTCTTATCGGTTCTGAGAAAGACTCGGCGGTTCTGCCCTAGCTAGGCTGTCTGCCCTAGACTCGGACTCTGACCCTGTTCTAAGTCAATACATGCACATATCAATCTGATAATCTGCAAATATCAATGCAATAAAGTAAAGTATGTGATTTAGGGAAACTCAAGTCAAACCTAACTCGAGTTGTGCAATCCCGAATCAACATTTATTTATACCTTTCTTGCTGTCGCTCTGATACAGTCGAAGTCTTGATTTAAAGTCTGTCACTGTTCAATCTGGCAATGACAATATCAATATTCTGTATCAATATTCTAATCAAATCATAACATCTCTGTCTTATCAAATTCTGACGGTACCACCGTACAATCTTGCGATACTGATAATACTATACCAGTCTATATCAATTTCAAACATTTACAATCAACCACGGTACCAATCTGATATCAATTCTAGTCAATTTCATTCTGAAATTCATAACAATTTCATAATCAGTCCGTTTCTTAATCTGACTTCGATTCTACGTTGTCTAACATGTCAAGGACAACATATATGACGTGTATTCAATTCTAACAACATCATAATTTCCAAACATGCCAAAACGTAGTAAAACTTACGTCCAGTTGTAGCCTACGTCGATAGGAACACGGTACCGAAGTCGGATTTAAAATCTAACGGACGGATTGAAATGTAAAGGCGTAAGGATTTTTCTTTGAAAGATTCTCGACTTCCTTCCTCGATTTCTGAGGAATTTCGAGTGATATACATATATATATCACAAGCTGCATGTAACGAAACGTGGCACTTTCCTTTGCAAAGCACGTCTCTCGCTCGGGCGGACATAAATTTCCGCCCGGGCGAGCAACTCTCGGCCCTTCTGCGCGATTCAGTCTCGCTCGGGCGAGCACAAACTTCCGCCCGGGCGAGTAACTCTCGGCCCTCTTCTACTAGGCACTCGCGCTCGGGCGGTTAAAAACTTCCGCCCGGGCGCGCCATCTTCGCCCAACAATTTAGTCTTCTCAAATTAATCTCAAAATGGTCCGGGTTATAATCGTGTCCACTAATAATCAATAATCTCAGATTAACATGATACAAAATCTTGGGCATTACATGTGTTGTGTGCCGATGAGGCAATATGCGCTTTAGCCTTGTTCAATTGATTGTTCAGACGATATCTTTTCTGAACTGGCTTACAGTGGCAATTGGAATAGCCATTTCGAGAAATCGGGTGTTTATTGCTGAACCTTTTAGGTGGCCAGCTACGCTAATCAGTTGAAGTTTTAGGGCTATAACCAATTCCATACCTTTTAGCCGTGTTCTTAATTTCAATAGGATGTTCAACTGGTCTACTTGGCTCAGTTTGTTCTTATACCACAGCTGATTTGACAAAGTGAATATATTTCTCTTTATCCATGTTCAGTTTTGGCTGAACAAAACCGAGGACGTGAGCGATAAGAACGCCCAGTACAAAAGCATGAGTATACAAACCTATATGAAATGCACATGCTATGATATGATACCAGGGTAGTCAAGAAACAGGAGTAACAAAGGATCTCAAAATGCTCAGTCTAGAGGCGCCAAGTGGATAGTGCCGCGCGGTACTCCTCTGGGTCACTGCATCCACTACAAGAACAGACGTGGACCTAAAATGTCCCGGATCACCGAAGCCCTCCCGACCCGTCGGCCACTGTGTACTCTCGATGTCCATGCGTCCACAAGATAGGGCTGAGCGGCCCCACAAGATATAGCTTATCTCGAAAGAGATACAGCTCAACAGTAAAGGCTATCTCGAAGGAGATACGGCTCAACATGAAATGCAACATGCATCATAAAACGTGACATAATAGCATGCATCATATGACATATATCAATGCACCACATAATCATGCAACACATATAAGGATGTATACTCGACCAGGATATCTCGGATAGTACTTTCGTACCTCTATCACAGCAAGCCTAGCCTTACGCAACACCGCTAATCAGGTCTAGAACAAGCCTACGCATCAAAGGCATACCCAATGAACAATACTACCATGCTAGACTAGCAAAACCAGTACTACCAAAGGTTTAGGGTTTACCTTCGTCCGTCGACAGCCCTTTGATGTCGATTGCCTCGTAACTCAGGCGTCGCTACGCTACCAATCCTGGCAGCTCTTGGCTATCGCTCGACCGACAACTAACCCTAGAAACCTTCCAAACTTCTCAAATATGAGAGACAACTCAAGAATTTGCAATGCAAAATGAGGAAATCCGAGCACTATTTATAGGCTATGTTCGGATCCACCGAACCCACTTCGGAACGTCCGAACTCCTACGTGTCCATCGGCTCTTGACACCTCATGATCGGATCCACCGAACCTACACTTCGGATCATCCGAACTTGCATGTAAACTGACGTGTCGATCAACTCTTGACACCTCATGATCGGATCCACCGAACCCACTTCGGATCGTCCGAACTCTTCGGTGCTACCGAACCATCTTCGGTCCGTCCGATCATGACCACGGTCAAAATTACACATTAAACCTTCTTAATCACCATTAATCCGTTAATTACCCAATTTGGAATTCGGGCTACTACAGTATCACTGGTACAAGTCTCATCTTGATTGCTAAAGCCTAAACCAGTTTTGTCGGTAACTGATTTTTGCATATCGTGCATTTCAGCTAGTGCAACTAATGATTTGTTCCATTCTTGAATGATCTCAGTTTGTTTTGTATTTTTAAGCTTTAACTGCTGAATCATAGATTGATTCTTGCTTCTTTCAGCATTCAGCTCGGCAATCTCCCGTTTAAGACTCAACAGTTCAACTGATTTATCAGTTTTAGTTTTATCATCACTGGGATCAGTTTTGCTTTGCCCTTCTCAACTGAGAGAGCAAGTTTGTATTACTCATTGACCATGTCATGTAATGTGGAAATAAGTTCATCACGTGTAAAGTCAGTTGAAATAAATCGAATACATGTTCACTAGTTGATTCTAGCTCCGTGTCATCAACCATCAGACACTTGACTTCCACATCATCGCTGGAGCTGCTCAAGCTCTCGGGTTCTGATTCATCGTTGTCAGATTCAGCCCATTTGGACTTACTTTCCTCAGCAAGAAGAACTTCATGTTTCTTTCTGAATGATCTCTTATCATCTTTGGTTCTTCTCATGTGCTCATGTGATTTCTTTCCCTTTTCGTTTTGCCAAAGTTGTAGCAAGAATTTGGTTCTTTTTTGGAGTTATTCTTTTGATAGCTTCGTTGGTAAGAACCCTGATTTCTCCTCAGGAATTTTCCAAATTTCCTTACAAATAATGACATTTCTTCATTGCTTAGCTGATCAGCAGATTTCAACTGAACCAGTTGGTTCCAGTTTGACAGCTCTAAGAGCTATTGTAGGTGCTGGTGTGGAAGGTTCTCCTTCTCACGTCTGCAACTCGAACTCGTAGGCTTTTAGATCAGCAAATAAATCATGAATTTCGACCTTATTTAGGTCTTTTGATTCTCGCATGGCCATGGTCTTAACATCCCATTCTTTGGGAAGACCTCGAACAACTTTCATTGCAACTTTTTTATTTGAATACACATTTCCAAGTGCATTCAGTTCGTTTATTATGCCACTGATTCTTTCATCATATTCGTGCATAGATTCACCAATTTTCATTATAATATTGTCGAATTTTTGAACAGCAACTGAATGTTTGTTTTCTTTGGTTTGCACATTGCCTTCCCAGAGCTGAATCAACTTCTCCCAGAATTCTTTTGCGGTATTGCACATCTTTATTTTGCTGAAAATGATTTTATCTAGCGTTTTGTACAAGATATCTTTGGCTACGTTGTCCAGATTGGCTTTTATCTTGTCCTCTGCTGTCCATTCTTCTCTTGGCTTTTCAATGCGATGGGGTGCACCATCAGTTATGGCAACAACAGTATTTGCTTTCAGTATTCTCATGGGTCTGTCAGTAATGACATACAACATATCATCATCATGTGCAGCTAGATGAGCCTGCATCCTAATCTTCCAGTCATCGAACTCTTCTCTTGATAACATTGGAATTTTGTTAAAGGAATACATGATGATCAGATTTTGTAGGTAGTAATATTCAGAAACAAGATTCAACTGCTCTGATACCACTTGATAGGATAGGTTGGTAGGTGAAAAATTGTTTAGAAGCGGGGTTGAATAAACACTCGAAATTTTTTCCACTGTATCGAATAATGAGTTAGTTTAGTGATAAACTGAACTCGAGAATCTTGTTATGTCAATGTCAATCAGTTAAGTAATGAAAGTGCGGAAATAAACTGAATGACAGATAGAATAAAGTTGAAAATAAGAGACACAAGATTTGTGGATGTTTGGAGATTTCAAACACTCCTACGTCACCACTTTTATCTCGAAGATATGATATTTATTAAAATACTTTGTTCTATACAATGATTTGTACAAATCCACTTCAATTTGGACTTACCACTGTCAAGACTGAAACTCTTAGTATCAATACAGTTTACCAGTAGTCACTGATATGAAACTACTCAACACAACTGATCTTTGTAAGATCGAATATTATAAAGTAAGTGTTGTATAGCCTGCAATGTTATGAATGTATATGCTAAGTGTGAGCTTTTGAAATCTTTGAATATGAACAGAAAGCTTGTGAAGATTTCGGAAGAGTAACAGCTTGATTGATTGAATACGTGATATATTTACTCAGCTTCTTTTCTCTCTTATTTATAGGATTTGCTTCCTACAGTAACAATGAATGCATTTTGAATCTTTATATACATTGTTAGCCACGTCAACTGATCGAGCAAAACTTGCACTATGAATTCCCCAAGAAAATATGATTTTGTATGCTCAAAATGTAATCACAAGTGCACGATGTCAAGTAATAGTATAGTGTATATGAATACGAGTATCGTTCCACTGGAGACTGTATTTAACAAGTATTATTTTAGTTATTGAAACTTTAGCGACGAAGTTTGGTTGTTTGTTTATAACTACTAAAATGCAAGAAAATTAAATAAACAATTTCAAAGATTAAATGATAAAATATGAATGCTAAATCAATGGATTAAATTTCAAATGATAAAAGAATTTGTTGGGAATTCTGGTTCACCTACCCCTTATTAATTAATTAATTCGTTCGATTGTGTTCTACGCTTCCGACAGGATTTCCTATTTAATTGAACACACTCTCTCGAGCTATGCCAAACTAATTCACTCAATGAAGTAATTAAATGTCTTTAATCATTTATCAAGAATGAACCGCATTTCGATTGATGAAATCCCCTAGTTTTCGACCCTAAGGACTATGACTATCGGCACGTATCCAATTTCATATGTCTATGCAAATTGTAGATCCGCAGATTATACTACTCGATCCTATCACTAGTTATTCTCTCGAACTCACTCGTGATATAAAATCGTCGTAAAAGTTAGCTACGCTCAAACGACACAATAACAATCGTAGTGTAATCAAGAATAAAGCACAACTCAAAATATGAATTAATCAACTAAAAGTTTGGGGTAGGATCCCCTTTAATCCCAACAAATATGAAAGTTAGCTACTAGAATTCATAATTAAAATAAGCAAAACAATGTTTAAACAGAGGAAAATAAACTAGAAATACTAGGCGTGACGAAATCTGCGAAGAACGATGCCCGGAAACCGTCGAATCTTCAATCCAAGTGCAAAAGTTCTCCAAAATCCCTTTTTTGGCTCTCAAAATATGTCTGAAATCTCTGAATCCTCCCCCCAATTCGTCCCCAAGACTTACCATATCGTTCCCCATCATCAAATCAGGCAAGAAATCGCGAATAATACTTTCCAAAAATAGGTGGCGCTCGGGCGGTAGAAAAGTACCGCTCGAGCGCCACATTCTCTGTAATTTTCCTTGGCATATGCAGCATTCGCGCTCGGGCGGTAGAAAACTACCGCTCGAGCGCCGACCTTTCTGTCGAAGTTCCTTTGGGGCTTTCATCTCGCGCTCAGGCAGTAGAATTCACCGCCCGAGCGCCAATCCTTCTGTCCTTTTTGTCTTGACTTGGCACTTGGCTCCGATTTTTGGTTGTTCCGGCCTTTTTTCCTGCAAATTAATCACGCCCGAGTGAGATAGGATAAAATGCAAATATTTACTCTAAAATGAACAGGGAACGTACACGAAATTGCAACATGCACCATGCACCAACTAAACCATCATAAACACTAAAACGTAAACTGTATGACCCGAAATCACCTCTAGTCAGACTAAGCATGCAACATTTAAAACTGATCAGGTAACACGAAAAACTAACAACCAATCGAATCTGTAATACAAATACTTAAACAACCAGATCGAACTAATAAAACAAATACCAACACTACATCAACCTCTGCCAGCTCCTGTCACTCCCTCCTGGACCGCCCAACCTGAGACCTGCCCCATCGAATAGGGTGTCCAAAACAGAGATAAACCGAGGACGTGAGCATAAAACGCTCAGCACCGAAAGCATGAGTATACAAGACTATGACATGCATGTATGCAAAATGTACTGGATACCAGGATCTGGGTATATCGAAATACTGCTCAGACAAATGACGTCAAGGTATGTAGCACTCTGCGCCGTCGCACCAGGAGGTGGCTCCCATACCAAATGAACCTGTGGATATACCGGTGACCTGACCACCGTCGGCCAACAGGGTCCAACCATCCACAACAAATGAGGGCTGAGCACCCTCTCAACAGGCTATCTCAAAGATAATCAGGCTCAACATGATTATGCAAATGCCGCATAATAAACCATGCATCATATGACAGATAATAATGCAACATATAAACATGCAACACATAGTAAAGCATACTCAATCCTGCTATCTCGGATAGTACTTTCGTACCTCAAACCAGTAGATCCTAGCAATCAGCCCTAGAATCAAGCCTACAATCCAAGTGATACCATATCACTAAACCACATCTAAAAGCCTTAACTAGACTAATAGATACTCCCAAATCTCAAAGGGAACCCAGAACTATACCTGCGTCCGTAGTCAGCCCACTGATGCCGCTAGCCCCCAACTAGAGCACAGCTCCGCTACAAAACCAGTAGCTCCCCGCTAGTGCCCGAACCTCGGGAAAAGACTAGAAACCCATCAGAAACGACTAAAACGCTCTGGAACTCTCGGAATTGGCGAGTGAAAAGTGAAGCCTCGCGCTTCTATTTATAGACAACGATCGGACGATCCGATCCACTTCGGACGCTCCGATCCGGTACACTTCGGACGATCCGATCCACTTCGGACGATCCGAACATTGCATGTCTTCCACGTGTCCAGCCACCTGTCTTCGGACGATCCGAACCCTGATCGGACGATCCGAACTCTGACATGACATGACTCGTCTGACTCCGAACAGAACGGTCCATCCGAACCCACTTCGGACGATCCGAACCAACTTCGGACGATCCGAACCCGGTTCGGTCCTTCCGATCCCACCGAAATACAATTAATCCAATAATTAACTCAAATTAGGCATCGGGATACTACATCAACCCCCTCATACTAACCTTTTGCTCGCCCTCGAGCAAAATAGGTTAAAGCACGAGATTTTAAACAAACATAACGAAAATAAAAGACTCAAACAGGACTAGCCAACACAATTAAATGTCAATGGTGAGTTGACAACTTTTATGATCATGCCTCAGTGAACTTCCGTACATACAAATCATAATCCAGTCAAATCACAAACGAGTACTCATTCTCATCTACACATAAATCTTGACACTAATTTGAACGTGTGTGTGTGTCATGATGGGTCTAGTCATTCGCACTTCAAATAGATCAATTATCAAATCATGCGAGTCACTCAATTAACACTTCAATACGAGTCTTACTAGCATGCATCCCCGTGTCCATTTATCACTAGCCATAAATTGAACTTTATTCAACTTTTAAGTGCAGATAAGGGTGTCGAAAAGAAGGAAAATAAGCTCAAGCGGCTACAAGTTGGGAGTACACCGATCATTTTCATTGTGCAATCATCAAGACTTTTCGTCTGACTTTCCTCGTCTCCTTACATATCCAACTTTTAGCCTAGGAATACAATTTCATTCCCTTTATTTCGGCTCCCCCCTCACCTTACATCTTCCTTTTTACTCAAAGTTCTTTTTGCAAGAAACTTTGTCATTTCAACATGTTGATGCACAATTTTCACACATGTACTCCCTAGGCTAAGAATATATGACTTTGGATTATAGCTGGTTAGGAGTATGATATTTGAACTCAGTGCATTGGACCGGAGGTAAATGTAAAGTTCAAGGCAGATCCATTTTTCGCATTCAAGGTCCCAGTTAGCGAATCATTTTCACGGGTGGACATGCTAAATCAACTCATAAATGGTGTCTTTCAAGTTAACCACACAAAACTTTCAAATTTCACCATTATTCCTACAAAATTCCAGCCCCCACACATGTGTGCTCAAAAAGGTCAAATTTTGCACCAAAATTCATGCTTTAACAATCAAGAGTATCATTCACGAAGTGACCCAATCAATACCTTTGTAACTATCATTTCAAATCATCATTGGCTCATAACGATGTCTTCTCACCATAAACGACCCCAAGCGAAAGACATGCGACGAAACTAAACCAATTAACTAAACAACCAAAACAATCTACCCACCCCCTCATACTAGACGTGTGCAATGTCCCCATTGCACAGAAGACTAAAACATAGGCATGCAAACACAAATGCAGACGAATAAACATGAAAACGAATAAACATGCTAGGCGGAAACAACGAAAAGAAAGAAAAAGAAAACAGGAAACAGCTAAAAGGAGAAAACAAAATAATAAAAAATAAATGTGCAAAAGAGGGGAAACAGTAAACTCCCCTAATCAAGTGTCGTCCTCCTCGTGCTCCGGCGGTGGCACTCCTGCGGCCTCCCCATGTTGAGAATAATCATACTGGAACTGGAATGGGGGAGGGGGTATCGGAGTCGGTGGAATGGTCGACGGGTCCACGCCCCCGTGCACAAGCATCGAGCGCATCATGTAGTCCAGGTGAGACAAATGGTCTGCGACGTACGAATTGAACTGGCCCTGATGAGCTTGAAAGGCTAGATTTTCATCCATTTTATCATTCGTCGTTCGCCTGCGGGGTTGTGGTGGTAGGCGGCGTGGGGCGGCAGTGCTGGGTCCACCCGTGTTCTCGGCCGGAGTTGGGAAGTCAATGTTTCGTTTGGCGCGTTTCCGCTGGAGGTCATCCATACAAATAGCCTTCATAGGCTGCAACCATTCCTCATCATCACGAAACACGACTCCTGCCCCGGCGCACAATTCAGAGATGATGGTGGGGAAAAAGAGCCCGATATGCCGGTTGTGAGCACTCATGGTAATCTGAGAACTGATAAGCTTGCCCACATCGATTGGGTACTCGCTGGCCAAAGCGAACAGCAGTATCGCCCGCTCTTTCTGAACCTCGCTCTTGTGCAAGACGGGCATCATTCGTCGCGCCACAAACAGATACCAAATAGCCATTTCAATTTTCAAATATCTCTCCTCAAAACAACTCGGCGGTCCGCCCATCGGTTTCCATGTTGCGCCCGGATTGCAAAGGGTTTCGAGAATTAAATCATAGTTCGGGTCGGCGGCCATTGCCTCGTAGAGAGAATCGTCAACCGCGGCAGTCCCCAAGAGTTCATTGATTTTAGTCGCGTCGTACGATACATGTTTTCCCCGAACAAACACCCTACCATCACGCGCCTCGGGGGCATTAGCATAGAATTCACGCACCACCGAGACTACCGCCGCATGAGGTTGATCACAGAATTGGTCCCATCCACGCCTGCTCATATCGACAAGGATATCTAATTGGCGGTCCTCATATTGTTTCCGAACCCCCCGCTCGGCTATAGGATTCCTATGAATTTTAGCATGCTCGTATCGAGCCCTAGCCTCCACACTAATAAAACGATGTCTATCAAACGCGGGAGACGATGAAGAAGAGCCGGGGTTACCTTTTTGTCTTTTAGGAGCCATAGGAGTGGAAGGATGGAAGAGGAAGACGATGGCCGGAGCAAAGACCCGATTGATGAACTAGGCGTGTGTTCCTACGAAGAAGAGTCGCCTTGCCGAGGTTTGGAGAAGAAATCGACCACCTGCACACAAAAATTGAGGGAGAGAGTGAAGAGGAATTAGGGATTTTGAGGGTAGGGGCGTGCAGAAAATGAAAGGGGGAAAGGGGTTCGCGACTTAAAAGGCAGTCGCGCTCGAGCGGTAAAAAATTACCGCTCGAGCGCCGAGTCCTCGGGAAAAAAAATTTCAGAGGCAGATGTTCGCGCTCGAGCGGTAAAACAATTACCGCCCGAGCGCCAAGCTCTCTAGACATTTGTATGAACTTCGCGCCCGAGCGGTAATAAATTACCGCCCGAGCGCCGAGCTCTCGGGACAATTCACATTTTTTTTTTATAAAAAAAACATAAAATTACACTAAAATCAAATTGAATGCAAGATGAAGGAAAAAAGAATAGTTCTCAATTTATAGTCGAGAGCTTGACTGTCGGTCCGTCTCAGTTCAGATGATCTTGGAACCGTGTGATTCCAAGTTGTGGCTCAACTGTGCCACCTATGTAGTGCTTGAGGCGCTGGGCATTGACCGTGAATGTCCCGTCCTTCCCATCTTTCAATTCTACAGCTCCCGATGGATAAAATTTTGCGATCACGAATGGACCAGACCATCGTGACTTCAATTTTCCGGGAAACAGTCGCAACCGGGAGTTGTAGAGTAGGACACTTTCGCCTTCTTTGAATTCTCTCTCGATGATCCTCTTGTCATGAGCCTTCTTTGTTTTCTCTTTGTATGACAATGCAAGATCATATGCCTGATTCCGGAACTCCTCCAATTGGTCCAATTGAAGCAAACGCTGTTCACCTGCATCAGTAAAATTAAAGTTCAGCGCTTTTGTTGCCCAATATGCACGATGCTCCAACTCGACAGGTAAATGACATGCTTTACCAAACAAAAGCCTATACGGTGTAGTGCCGATAGGTGTTTTAAAAGCAGTCCTATACGCCCAAAGAGCATCATCTAACCTCACCGACCAATCTTTCCTACTGACACCTACTACTTTCTCCAAGATTCGCTTAATCTCACGATTCGACACTTCCACTTGACCACTCGTCTGGGGTGATAAGGGGTAGAGATCTTATGTGTGACACCATATTAGCTTAAAAGTTTTTCAAAGAGTTTGTTGCAAAAATGAGTGCCACCATCACTAATGATTGCTCGTGGTGTTCCAAAGCGGTTAAAAATATTTTTCTTCAAAAATCTTAGAACCACTTGAGCATCATTAGTGGCGTATGCTTCCGCCTCTACCCACTTAGACACATAATCCACCGCCACCAAAATGTATTTTTTTGTGAAAGAACTAGGAAATGGTCCCATGAAATCTATCCCCCATACATCAAAAACCTCACACTCAATGATATTATTTAAAGGCATTTCGTGACGGTTAGAGATGTTACCTGACCGTTGGCATTTATCACAATGTAGCACATAAGAACGAGCATCTTTAAAGAGGGTTGGCCAATAAAAGCCACATTCGAGTACCTTAGATGCCGTCCTCGTTGGTCCAAAGTGACCACCTACCTCACGGTCATGGCAATGGTTGAGAATCTTATAAAACTCTTCCTCCGCAACACACCGTCTTATCATGGAATCTGCACAAATCTTAAACAAGAACGGTTCCTCCCAAAAATAGTATTTCACGTCAGAAAAGAATTTCTTTCGTTGGTGAAAAGATAGGTTCGGTGGAGGTGTGCCTGTGACAAGAAAGTTAGCGAAATTTGCATACCATGGACAATTTCTCACCTCAAATAGTTGCTCATCCGGGAACCAATCATCGATAGCATTATCAACAGAATCATTACAAATACACTCTAATCTAGATAAATGATCTGCAACCACATTCTCAACACCCTTCTTATCTTTTATTTCTAAATCAAATTCTTGCAACAATAGAATCCACCGAAGTAGGCGTGGTTTTGCATCTTTCTTCGCAAGTAAATGTTTCAGTGCAGAGTGGTCAGTGTAGACAATGACTTTAGACAAAACAAGATATGCATGAAACTTGTCAAGTGCAAACACTACTGCAAGTAACTCTTTTTCGGTGGTAGCATAATTCAATTGTGCCTCATCTAAGGTCTTACTTGCATAGTATATAGTGTGGAATACCTTGTTCTGTCTTTGGCCGAGGACAGCACCTACCGCAGTATCACTAGCATCGCACATGATCTCGAAAGGTAGATCCCAATCCGGTGCTACCAAGACAGGAGCCGTCACCAAGCGCTCCTTCAACTTCTCGTATGCCTGCAAGCAATCAGAATTAAAGTTAAACGATACATCTTTCATGAGTAAAGAAGATAGAGGTTTGGCAACTTTAGAAAAATCTTTGATAAAACGCCGGTAAAAACCGGCGTGGCCTAGAAAACTTCTAACTCCCTTTATGGACGCCGGAGGTGGTAAGTTCTTAATCACTTCAACTTTCGCCTTGTCCACCTCGATTCCGTCCCCCGAAACCTTGTGCCCTAGGACAATTCCCTCTTGTACCATGAAGTGGCATTTTTCCCAATTAAGCACCAAGTTTGTCTCCTCACATCTCCTCAACACTACCGTCAGATTCTTCAAACAATCATCAAAAGAAGAACCAAATATCGAGAAATCATCCATAAAAATTTCAAGAAAAGTTTCTATCATATCATGGAATATAGCGGTCATGCAACGTTGAAATGTGGCAGGGGCATTACAGAGACCAAACGGCATGCGGCGAAAAGCAAAAGTGCCGTAAGGACAAGTGAAAGTGGTTTTCTCTTGGTCCTCCGGCGCAATCATAATTTGGTTATACCCCGAATACCCATCCAAAAAGCAATAAAACTCATGACCCGCTAACCTCTCAAGCATCTGATCGATAAAGGGAAGGGGAAAGTGGTCTTTACGGGTGGCATCATTCAATTTTCTATAATCAATGCACACACGCCATCCCGTAACAGTCCTAGTGGGTATTAATTCATTATTTTCATTTGTGATAACAGTAATCCCACCTTTCTTTGGCACACATTGAACGGGACTTACCCATGCACTATCAGATATAGGGTAGATAATACCTGCATCGAGAAGCTTAATCGTTTCAGCTTTCACTACCTCTTGCATCTTAGGATTCAATCTTCTCTGAGGTTGCACAAGAGGTGAGTACTTCTCTTCCATCAAGATCTTGTGCATGCAGACTGATGGATTGATCCCTTTGATATCCGCCACCTTCCACGCAAATGCACCCTTGTGTGCTTTCAATACTTCCAACAGTTTGTCCTCTATCACATCTGTCAAAGCAGCAGAAATAATGACAGGTAAAGTGTTATTCTCACCTAAATACACGTACTTGAGGTGTGGAGGCAACGGCTTCAGCTCAAGTGTTGGGGGATCCTCGATGCTTGACCTTTGAGGGGTCAAATCTCTTCGTTCTCCCAGATCCTCTAGTCGCATCCTCATTGACCTTCTCCATGGTTGGTTGGCATTAAAGTGTAGTGACCCGTTCCAGAATCACCTACTAATGAAGAACTAAGCATGCAATTAACTTAATTAATAATAATCAGAGATAACAGCGGAAAACTGTCACCAAAAGATAGTTATACAACCCAATCGAAAATCCAGAACAACTCAACTAAACTGAAATATACGGTACAACCATATCGAAACAAAAAGATACCGAAGAACTAAACCAACCAGCTACTCAACGTCCTCCTCCTCCTTCTCCTGAGCTGTCCAACCTGAGGCCTGCCCCGTGGGAATGGGGTGTCCAAGATAAACAAAACCGAGGACGTGAGCGATAAGAACGCCCAGTACAAAAGCATGAGTATACAAACCTATATGAAATGCACATGCTATGATATGATACTAGGGTAGTCAAGAAACAGGAGTAACAAAGGATCTCAAAATGCTCAGTCTAGAGGCGCCAAGTGGATAGTGCCGCGCGGTACTCCTCTGGGTCACTGCATCCACTACAAGAACAGACGTGGACCTAAAATGTCCCGGATCACCGAAGCCCTCCGGACCCGTCGGCCACTGTGTACTCTCGGTGTCCATGCGTCCACAAGACAAGACAGGGCTGAGCGGCCCCACAAGATATAGCTTATCTCGAAAGAGATACAGCTCAACAGTAAAGGCTATCTCGAAGGAAATACGGCTCAACATGAAATGCAACATGCATCATAAAACGTGACATAATAGCATGCATCATATGACATATATCAATGCATCACATAATCATGCAACACATATAAGGATGTATACTCGACCAGGATATCTCGGATAGTACTTTCGTACCTCTATCACAGCATGCAACACCGCTAATCAGGTCTAGAACAAGCCTATGCATCAAAAGCATACCCAATGAACAATACTACCATGCTAGACTAGCAAAACCAGTACTACCAAAGGTTTAGGGTTTACCTTCGTCCGTCGACAGCCCTTTGATGTCGATTGCCTCGTAACTCAGGCGTCACTACGCTACTAATCCTGGCAGCTCTTGGCTAACGCTCGACCGACAAACTAACCCTAGAAACCTTCCAAACCTCTCAAAATGAGACACAACTTCAAGAATTGACAATACAAAATGAGGAAATCCGAGCACTATTTATAGGCTATGTTCGGATCCACCGAACCCACTTCGGAACGTCCGAACTCCCACGTGTCCATCGGCTCTTGACACCTCATGATCGGATCCACCGAACCTACACTTCGGATCATCCGAACTTGCATGTAAACTGACGTGTCGATCAACTCTTGACACCTCATGATCGGATCCACCGAACCCACTTCGGATCGTCCGAACTCTTCGGTGCTACCGAACCATCTTCGGTCCGTCCGATCATGACCACGGTCAAAATTACACATTAAACCTTCTTAATCACCATTAATCCGTTAATTACCCAATTTGGAATTCGGGCTACTACATTCTCCCCCCCTTAAAAAGATTTCGTCCTCGAAATCAAGTTTATAGGATGAACAAAAACTGAAATAACAACATCGTTATTACATCTCAATTGTTGTTGAATACAACTGATATTTGGATTACAACAGAAAAACACACACACCTCCATATTACAACCATAGTACAACTCAAAAGAGCTCTGGATGCTCCGAACGCATACGACTTTCTAACTCCCAAGTGGCTTCTTCAGTGCCTCTGCGCTGCCACTGAACTAAGACAAGAGGAATGATCTTATTCCGCAATACCTTGTCTTTGCGATCGAGAATCCGCACTGGTCGTTCCACGTAAGACAAATCCGAATTTAGTTGAACTTCAGAGGGATGCAAAATGTGAGACTCATCTGCTACGTATCGTCTCAACAAAGATACGTGGAACACATCGTGAATACTTGATAGGTACGGCGGCAATGCAAGTCTGTAAGCCAAATCTCCCACTGCTTTCCAATATTTCAAATGGACCAATAAATCTCGGAGACAGCTTACCCTTGAGACCAAATCTCAAAATCCTGCGAAAAGGTGAAACTCGGAGAAACACTTTCTCACCTGGCTGAAAATAAAGAGGTCGCCGCTTGGTGTTCGCATAACTAGCCTGTCGATCCTGAGCGATCTTAATCCGTTTCTTGATTATTGCAACCTTATCAATAGCCTGCTGGACTAACTCCGGTCCCTCAACATGTCGTTCCCCAATTTCATCCCAAAATAATGGAGTACGACAACGTCGCCCATACAACGCCTCAAATGGTGCCATACCAATACTACGATGATAGCTGTTGTTGTACGCGAACTCAATCAAAGGTAAATGATCCTGCCAAGCGGTTCCGAAATCCATCACACAAGCTCGCATCATATCCTCAAGTGTACGGATAGTCCTCTCCGTCTGACCGTCGGTCTCTGGATGATAAGCTGTACTTAAACTTAGGGACGTACCCAATACCGCCTGGAAACTACCCCAAAATCGTGAGGTAAAACGAGGATCTCTGTCACTGACAATACTAACTGGCACCCCATGCAAACGTAAAATCTCTTGAATGTACAATCGAGCCATACGATCGAAAGTGAAATCACGGTTATATGGCAGAAAATGAGCAGACTTGGTGAGTCGATCCACCACTACCCAAATAGCATCACTATTCCTCGAAGACAATGGTAAGTGAGTAATGAAGTCCATCGCGATATGCTCCCACTTCCATTCGGGAATAGGTAAGTTCAACAATAATCCTCCCGGTCGACGGTGCTCTGCCTTAACATGCTGACAAACAAGACACTTGGAAACAAACTGATAAACGCTGCGCTTCATCCCTTTCCACCAAAATCGTGTCCTCAAATCTTTATACATCTTGTTGCTTCCTGGATGGACACTCAACTTGCTTCGATGAGCCTGAGCCAAGATCTCTTCCCTCAAAGTATCATCCTTTGGTACCACAACCCGATTAGACAAACACAGAAGACCATTAGACTGATAATGGAAATTGCTATCTCCACCAGCCAACCGAGCTAATCTCTGAGTCTTGAGATCAGACATCTGAGCATCTCGAATCCGAGCGAACAAAGCTGGCTCAGATAAAATGGTAGCAACACGAATGCTCTCCATACCTTTCCGATGTTTGAAATTAAATCCCAATGAACAACAATCCTGGATAGTACTAATCATAGCACTGGTCTGAAGTGCAGAGGCTCTCACCTTGCGACTAAGAGCATCGGCTGTGAGATTCGCAGAGCCTGGATGGTATTTGATCTCGCAGTCATAATCTTTAAGTAGATCCATCCAACGACGTTGTCTCATGTTCAACTCAGCCTGAGTGAACAGATACTTCAGACTCTTATGATCAGTAAAAATTTCAAACTTAACCCCGTACAAGTAATGACGCCAGATCTTCAGCGCGAACACAATAGCAGCTAATTCTAGATCATGAATAGGGTACTTCTCCTCGTGAGGTTTTAACTGCCTGGATGCGTAAGCGATCACATGACCATTCTGCGTCAACACACACCCTAATCCTTGAAAAGAGGCATCGGTGTAAACACTGAAACCATCAGATCCTGACGGTAATGCCAAAACAGGTGCAGAAGTCAGAAGTCGACGAAGCTCTCTGAAACTATCTTCGCACTCAGATGACCACTCAAATGGAACATCCTTCCGAGTAAGCTGCGACAATGGTCTAGCTACCTGAGAGAAATTCACGATGAAGCGACGATAATACCCTGCCAGACCTAGAAAACTACGGATCTCAGCCACCGTCGTAGGACGTGACCAATTCAGCACTGCTTCGATCTTGCTGGGATCCACAGAAATTCCTTCCTTGGAAATCACATGACCAAGGAATACTACACGATCAATCCAGAACTCGCACTTACTCAGCTTAGCATACAATTGCTTCTCGCGAAGAATCTGCAACACAATCCTCAAGTGCTGGATATGCTCTTCCACACTGTGAGAATAAATCAAGATATCGTCGATGAAAACCACAACAAACTGATCTAGAAAATCCCGAAAGACTCGATTCATCAGATCCATGAACACCGCTGGCGCATTCGTCAATCCAAATGGCATAACTAGAAACTCGTAATGCCCATATCGAGTACGAAATGCAGTCTTGGAAATATCATCATCTCTAACTCTCATCTGATGATAACCCGATCGCAAGTCAATCTTGGAGTAAACAGAGGTACCCTGGAGCTGATCGAACAAATCGTCAATACGAGGTAATGGATACTTGTTTTTGATCGTCACACGATTCAGCTGGCGATAATCAATGCACAATCGCATAGATCCATCTTTCTTCTTGACAAACAATACTGGAGCTCCCCAAGGTGAAACACTCGGGCGAATATAACCTTTATCAAGAAGATCCTGCAATTGCTGCTTCAATTCTCTCATCTCTGACGGAGCAAGACGATAAGGGGGCACGAGAAATCGGTGCAGTCCCTGGCATTAACTCAATGCCAAATTCCACCTCTCTAACCGGAGGACAACCAGGAATCTCATCTGGGAAAACATCAGGAAATTCACAAACCACTGGAATATCCTCTATACCAACACTACCTGTGGATGAATCAATCGCATAGATGAGGTAGCCTTCCCCGCCCGACTCTAAAGCACGACAGGCTTTCAGAGCAGATACCACTGGCATCGGAGGTCGCGCTCCCTCACCATAGAAAAACCAACTAGAGCTCTCAGTCGTACGAAACTGAACAAGCTTCTGGTAACAATCCACAGTAGCTCGGTAAGTAGTCAATAGGTCTATACCTAGAATACAATCAAAATCTTCCATCTCCAGGATCATAAGATTCGCAATCAATTCGTTACCCTCAAAATCTAAGGGACAACCCATCACTAGACGCTTCGCTAACACCGAATGACCCATCGGAGTAGAAACAGAAAGAATGACGTCTAGAGAAACATACGGTAACTTATGACGCTTAACAAATCGTGCAGAAATGAATGAATGAGATGCTCCGGTATCAATAAGAACAAAAGCAGGAATACCGCATAAACGAAAAGTACCTGCTATGACTCTCTCCGTTTCATCTGCAGCCTGATCCTGGTTCAGCGCAAAAACCTGACCTTGGGCACGAGGTCGAAGATTTGAACTACCCACTGCCTGACCCTGCCTCCTCTGCTGAACAGTCGTCTGAGATCCGGAACCAGATCCTGCTCCACCTCGCAACTGAGGACAATTCTTCTTGAGATGACCCATCTCTCCGCACTGAAAACAAGCTCCCGCGGCTGATCGGCATTGCTCCGATGGATGGTTCTTCCCACAATGTACACAAGAAACCTTCTTCTTACCAAAGCGGAAAACACCGCTAGACCGTGATCCAGATCCAGAAGAAGAAGAACCAGATTTCTTGAAAGACTGAGATCGAGGGCTCAAAGTACTCGGAGGTCTAGAAGAAAGAATAGCCCTACCACGCTGGAGACTGATCTCTGCCTGGCGACACCGGTTCACTAACCCATCATACGAAGTAGGATTATCACAGACAGTGACTCGATCAAAAATCTCCTGGTTAAGACCCTGGAGGAAATGGTCATACTTGGCCTCAGAACTGCCACTGATATGAGGGGCAAAGGGTAACAACTCGAAGAACTTCTGCTGATATTCATCAACAGACATACTCCCCTGCTTAAGATTCAGGAGCTCAATCGTCTTTGCCTGGCGAAGGGCTGGAGGAAAATACAGCTGCATGAAAGCTGCACGGAAATCGGCCCAAGTCACCCTACCCTGGGACTGGACTATCGGCGCAGAAGTCGATCGCCACCACTTGCGCGCACGGCCCTCGAGCAGAAAACTAAGGGTCTCCATCCTCTGCTCCTCGGTGCACTGGAATGCACGGAAACAACTCTCCATGCGCTCTAACCAATCCTCAGCATCATCGGGAGTCTCACCGCCGACTAAAGGCTTAGGCCCCATCTGAATGAAACGGTGCAAATCAAAACGCCTAGGACCATCCCGACGATGACGATGTTCACGATGACGCCTACGATCGTCCTGGTCACCCCAACGACCTACACTTCCCTGACTACTCTCATCACCAAAGTGGTCAGCCATCGCTACAAGATAGAATGGGGAAAATGGTAAAATGGTCAACGAAAATCCCAAAACAGAATCTATATCCCAAAATCGTAAGCATGCTCTGATACCATAAATGTAGTGACCCGTTCCAGAATCACCTACTAATGAAGAACTAAGCATGCAATTAACTTAATTAATAATAATCAGAGATAACAGCGGAAAACTGTCACCAAAAGATAGTTATACAACCCAATCGAAAATCCAGAACAACTCAACTAAACTGAAATATACGGTACAACCATATCGAAACAAAAAGATACCGAAGAACTAAACCAACCAGCTACTCAACGTCCTCCTCCTCCTTCTCCTGAGCTGTCCAACCTGAGGCCTGCCCCGTGGGAATGGGGTGTCCAAGATAAACAAAACCGAGGACGTGAGCGATAAGAACGCCCAGTACAAAAGCATGAGTATACAAACCTATATGAAATGCACATGCTATGATATGATACTAGGGTAGTCAAGAAACAGGAGTAACAAAGGATCTCAAAATGCTCAGTCTAGAGGCGCCAAGTGGATAGTGCCGCGCGGTACTCCTCTGGGTCACTGCATCCACTACAAGAACAGACGTGGACCTAAAATGTCCCGGATCACCGAAGCCCTCCGGACCCGTCGGCCACTGTGTACTCTCGGTGTCCATGCGTCCACAAGACAAGACAGGGCTGAGCGGCCCCACAAGATATAGCTTATCTCGAAAGAGATACAGCTCAACAGTAAAGGCTATCTCGAAGGAAATACGGCTCAACATGAAATGCAACATGCATCATAAAACGTGACATAATAGCATGCATCATATGACATATATCAATGCATCACATAATCATGCAACACATATAAGGATGTATACTCGACCAGGATATCTCGGATAGTACTTTCGTACCTCTATCACAGCACGCAACACCGCTAATCAGGTCTAGAACAAGCCTATGCATCAAAAGCATACCCAATGAACAATACTACCATGCTAGACTAGCAAAACCAGTACTACCAAAGGTTTAGGGTTTACCTTCGTCCGTCGACAGCCCTTTGATGTCGATTGCCTCGTAACTCAGGCGTCACTACGCTACTAATCCTGGCAGCTCTTGGCTAACGCTCGACCGACAAACTAACCCTAGAAACCTTCCAAACCTCTCAAAATGAGACACAACTTCAAGAATTGACAATACAAAATGAGGAAATCCGAGCACTATTTATAGGCTATGTTCGGATCCACCGAACCCACTTCGGAACGTCCGAACTCCCACGTGTCCATCGGCTCTTGACACCTCATGATCGGATCCACCGAACCTACACTTCGGATCATCCGAACTTGCATGTAAACTGACGTGTCGATCAACTCTTGACACCTCATGATCGGATCCACCGAACCCACTTCGGATCGTCCGAACTCTTCGGTGCTACCGAACCATCTTCGGTCCGTCCGATCATGACCACGGTCAAAATTACACATTAAACCTTCTTAATCACCATTAATCCGTTAATTACCCAATTTGGAATTCGGGCTACTACATTAAAGTGTGCCACAATTTCGGCTCTTTCCTCATCCAATTCCTCTTCTCCCAATTCAGTATCGATAGTGGCCTCCAAAGGGTCCCTAAGAGCATCCTGCACATAGTTAGACGCAAGAGAGTCAAACGCATCAATTCTAAAACAACTATCAGAATGCAGTGTGTGCTTAAGTGCATTAAACACATCAAAAGTAATCTCTTCGTCGCCCACTATCAATCGCAACTTCCCTTCTTGCACATCAATCAGTGCCTTGCCAGTCGCAAGGAACGGTCTACCCAAAATCAGAGGCATCTCCTCATCCTCATCCATATCAAGCACCACAAAGTCCGCAGGAAAGATAAACTTGTCCACTTTCACTAGCACATCCTCAATCACTCCGCGGGGGTACTTGACAGACCTGTCAACCAGTTGTAAAGACATCCTCGTCGGCTTAGGCTCTCCTAATCCGAGTTTCCTGAAAACAGATAAGGGCATCAGATTAATACTTGCACCAAGATCACACAATGCTTTACGAAAAACAACATCACCAATCATGCAAGGGATAGAAAAACTCCCTGGGTCTTTTAGTTTCGGTGGGATTTTGTTTTGCACCAAAGCAGAGCAACTCTCGGTCAAGTTCACTGTCATGTGATCCTCCAATTTTCGCTTGTTAGCTAAGATGTCCTTCAAGAATTTGGCATAACTAGGCATTTGCATTAAAGCATCGGCAAAGGGAATATTGATATGCAATTTTTTAAACAGCTCAAGAAATTTACCGAATTGTGCATCTAGTTTTGCCTTTTTCAATGCTGCAGGGAAAGGCGGGGGAATAACAATCCTAGGATGTGCCGTGGGTGCTGGTGTAGAGTTAGATGACTTACCTTTTGACGCCTCAGCCTGCTCATCCGGTACTTGGCTTTTCTCTTTCTCTCTAGGCTCCAAAATCTTTCCACTCTTCAACTCAATGGCCTTTACTTGCTCTTTTGGATTAGTCTCGGTATTACTTGGCAAGGTGCCCGGCTCTCGACTTGCTATCATCTTGGCCAACTGTCCAATTTGATTCTCGAGCCCTTTTATTGATGCATCTTGGTTTTGGAGTCGAGTTTCAGTGGATGAGATAAACTTAGACATCATTTGTTCCAAGTTGGACTTTTCTTCTCTAGGAGGATCGGATCTGTACATCGGTTGTTTCCCATATTGTTGTCCTCCTTGCGGCCTATTCTGACTGTTTTGACCGCCCCATGAGAAGTTGGGATGTTGCCTCCACCCAGGATTATATGTGTTTGAGTAAGGGTCATTCCGTGGACGGTTTTGGACTCCCACTTGATGCACAGGTGCTCCTTCGGGCACATAGAATGGATTGTCATCTTGACAGTCTTTCACATAGTGCTCACCTCCACATTTCTCACAGAATACCTCTTGCAACCGCATAACCGTGCCACCCAAGTTCAAGCCATCTATTTTCCTGTTTAAAGCATCAAGTTGTGCAGTAATAGCAGAAAAATCAGTTACCTGGTGCACTCCTGCACTTCTCCGCTGGTTGTTTCTGTCAGATTGAGGATGATAACTGCTAGCAGCCATCTCCTCCAACAACTCATATCCTTCTTCCGCAGTCTTCCTCAATAGGTTCCCACACGCTGCAGCATCTATCATAGTACGGTTAGGAGTAAGCAAACCGTAATAAAAAGTTTGAACGACTAACCCAAGTGGTAACTCGTGATGTGGGCATCTTCGTAATAGATCATTGAAACGCTCCCACGCCTCATATAGTGACTCTTGATCGAACTGAGCAAATGTTGTAATGTCAGCTCGCAGCTTCATGGTTTTTGATGGAGGAAAGTATTTGATAAGAAACGCCTTCGCCATGTCCTCCCATGTAGCGATCGAACCTACAGGTAAACAATTCAACCAAGCTTTAGCTTTATCACGCAAAGAGAAAGGAAATAAACGCAGTCTAACAGCATCATCAGAAACTCCATTAAATTTAAAGGTATTGCAAATCTCAAGAAAATCCGCGATGTGTGTGTTTGGATCGTCCACAGCAGTTCCTCCGAATTGGACGGTGTTCTGAATCATCTGGATAATGGCTGGTTTTATTTCAAATTGGTTTGCCCGCACAATCGGCCTCACAATGCTGGGGCGTACACCATCCAAAGAAGGTTGGGCATACTCCAACATGGGTATGCGGCGTGGCATCTCAATTCGTCTCTCGTTTTGGCGCTCTGCCTCCTGCTCTTGTTCGTGCCTCTCCATCAGTTCCTTAAGTCTTTGCTGTTGTCTTCGCCTGCGGAAAGTCCTTTCAATTTCAGGGTCACACTCAAGCTCCAAGTCAAGTGACTTTGGCATGCACCGGAAGAGATATCTGAATCAAAATATGGAGTGTTAGTTCAGTAAGAATAAAATACACTAAAGAACATAACTAAGAATATAATTGTAGATTAACAGTCCCCGGCAACGGCGCCAAAAACTTGATCGAGCAAAACTTGCACTATGAATTCCCCAAGAAAATATGATTTTGTATGCTCAAAATGTAATCGCAAGTGCACGATGTCAAGTAATAGTAAGCGTATATGAATACGAGTATCGTTCCACTGGAGACTGTATTTAAGTATTATTTTAGTTATTGAAACTTTAGCGACGAAGTTTGGTTGTTTGTTTATAACTACTACGGTGAATCCGATCATAGGTGTCAAGTGTTGATCGACACGTCATTTTCCATGCATGTTCGGACGGTCCGAAGTGTATGATCGGAGGATCCGATCATGAGCTGTCAAGAGCCAATGGACACGTAGCGTTCGGACGTTCCGAAGTGTTGTTCGGAGGATCCGAACATGGCCTATAAATAGTGCTCGGATTTCTCATTTGTGACTTGCCAATTCATGATTTTGCCTCATAGTTGAGAGGATTTGGAAGGTTTCTAGGGTTAGTTGTTGGTCGAGCGATAGCCAAGAGCTGCCAGGAGTAGTAGCGTAGCGGCGCCTGAGTTTCAAGGCAATCGACATCAAAGGGCTGTCGACGGACGAAGGTAAACCCTAAACCTTTGGTAGTACTAAGGAGTACTGGTTTTGCTTGTCGAGCATGGTAGTATTGATTGAGTATGCTTTTGATGCGTAGGCTTGTGCTAGACCTGATTAGCGGTGTTGCGTAAGGCTAGGCTTGCTGTGATAGAGGTACGAAAGTACTATCCGAGATATCCTGGTTGAGTATACATTCATATATGTGTTGCATGAGTATTTGCTGCATTGTTATATGTCATATGATGCATGCTATTATGTCACGAGTTATGATGCATATTGCATATCATGTTGAGCCGTATCTCCTTCGAGATAGCCTTTACTGTTGAGCTGTATCTCTTTCGAGATAAGCTATATCTTGGGGCCGCTCAGCCCTGTCTTGTGGACGCATGGACACCGAGAGTACACAGTGGCCGACGGGTCGGGAGGGCTTCGGTGGTCCGGGACATTTTAGGTCCACGTCTGTCTTGTAGTGGATGCAGTGACCCAGAGGTTGGACCGCGCGGCACTATCCACTTGGCGCCTCTAGACTGAGCATTTTGAGATCCTTTGTGATTCCTGTTTCTTGACTACCCTGGTATCATATCATAGCATGTGCATTTCATATAGGTTTGTATACTCATACTTCTGTACTGGGCGTTCTTATCGCTCACGAATGCAAGAAAATTAAATAAACAAGTTCAAAGATTAAATGATAAAATATGAATGCTAAATCAATTGATTAAATTTCAAATGATAAAAGAATTTGTTGGGAATTCTGGTTCACCTACCCCTTATTAATTAATTAATTCATTCGATTGTGTTCTACGCTTCCGACAGGATTTCCTATTTAATTGAACACACTCTCTCGAGCTATGCCAAACTAATTCACTCAATGAAGTAATTAAATGTCTTTAATCATTTATCAAGAATGAACCGCATTTCGATTGATGAAATCCCCTAGTTTTCGACCCTAAGGACTATGACTATCGGCACGTATCCAATTTCATATGTCTATGCAAATTGTAGATCCGCAGATTATACTACTCGATCCTATCACTAGTTATTCTCTCGAACTCACTCGTGATATAAAATCGTCGTAAAAGTTAGCTACGCTCAAACGACACAATAACAATCGTAGTGTAATCAAGAATAAAGCACAACTCAAAATATGAATTAATCAACTAAAAGTTTGGGGTAGGATCCCCTTTAATCCCAACAAATATGAAAGTTAGCTACTAGAATTCATAATTAAAATAAGCAAAACAATGTTTAAACAGAGGAAAATAAACTAGAAATACTAGGCGTGACGAAATCTGCGAAGAACGATGCCCGGAAACCGTCGAATCTTCAATCCAAGTGCAAAAGTTCTCCAAAATCCCTTTTTTGGCTCTCAAAATATGTCTGAAATCTCTGAATCCTCCCCCCAATTCGTCCCCAAGACTTACCATATCGTTCCCCATCATCAAATCAAGGCAAGAAATCGCGAATAACACTTTCCAAAAATAGGTGGCGCTCGGGCGGTAGAAAAGTACCGCTCGAGCGCCACATTCTCTGTAATTTTCCTTGGCATATGCAGCATTCGCGCTCGGGCGGTAGAAAACTACCGCTCGAGCGCCGACCTTTCTGTCGAAGTTCCTTTGGGGCTTTCATCTCGCGCTCGGGCGGTAGAATTTCACCGCCCGAGCGCCAATCCTTCTGTCCTTTTTGTCTTGACTTGGCACTTGGCTCCGATTTTTGGTTGTTCCGGCCTTTTTTCCTGCAAATTAATCACGCCCGAGTGAGATAGGATAAAATGCAAATATTTACTCTAAAATGAACAGAAAGTAAACGAAATGCATACATGCACCATGCAAACACAACTAAACCAATGCAATAAAACACGTAAAAACGACACATATCATCAACATTCCTCTCATAGTCGTACACTGTAGATTTTCTTAAATGCGGCGTTCATGCTGCTCTTTGTACAATCTGTCGGTTGTTGGGTTACGTCCTTTTCACTGAAGACGTGTAAAGCTGATAAGACGATAGGATAAGCTGATGATTGACTGACTGATCAGTTCTCAACTGATCGTTCAGTTATCTGCACAGCTTTTAGTTATCTTATATCAGTTCGGTTGCCTTGATTTACATTAATCTTCAGTTCGGGCAACTATCAGAAACTTTCATTTCAGTTGGCTTTAGTTTTCTTAATCAGTTGTTCAATCTTTTCACTCTTAATTTGTCAAACTCCGAAATTAAGTTTCCAACATGGAGTGTTTGGCTACTACTGCCAATTTCCTAGCCATATTATCAACCACATCCTAATAGCATACATCAAAAAATTAAAATTAAAATGACAATTTTATTAAATCAATATATTACATAAACATAAATGTAATTAATAAAATTAACTCACCAAAATCTGTCTTGGATGATTTCCTCTTCCGCCCTCTGCTATCGGCTATGCTATAATCTCTCTCCTGATGCACTGGCGTCGGAGACCTGATGTAATGTCCTGAAAATCTGAAAGTCCACATGAACCACGTGCATGTAAATTATTAAATTTCTTTGGTATTTTATTTAATTCCTTTAAAGCATTAAATGTATGTTTATTTCATTATCATGTGTTTAATTATTTTTATGCATTTTATGCATAATTCATGCATGGTAGAGTTTATTCCATAATTTATAAGTTCACGCATTAGGGTTTCTAGGTGCATTTCACGCTCGATCAAGGAATGGAGGTCGGTGAAATTTCAGAAAAAAATTATTTTTATTTCACGATTTAATTTTATAAATTAATATATGGTGATTTTAAGGGTATTTTTCAAAAATGAGAATTTTTGGGTATTTTTACCCGCATGATTTTTCTTTTTGACGGTACGCGAATTTTATCGAATCGGGAGACGTTTCGAGGTTTCGGCTAATATTTTAAGAAATCTTTTAACAAAAAATATTTTTCGGGATTGTATTTGAATTTAACGAGCCAACTTTTAAACTCAATAGACTTAAATATTATTTTTAAACCTTAATTACCAAGATTAGAGCCTTTAATCTTTTTAATTAACATTACAATTAAACCTATTTCACCCCTTAACCTCCCCGTAACCGCCACAATCGATATTCACCAAATTCTTGTAGAATTACCTCGGCTTTTGGCAGCAGCAAGCTCAAGGGACACGGCCATTTCATTAACCAAATAATTGACCCTTAGTTAATTCCCTAAACTCCCACTAACCTATTTACGTTTCAGCAGCCGTCCATTCCACCACTCTCAAGTTTCTTTCGTGATTCTTGCTACTGCAAAGTTCGGTAAGGCCATTTTCTCCTTCAAGCTAAGCGTTTATTCCTTCGGCCATTTGTCCCTCGATCGGTTCTCCAAGCTTAATCATCGGGCACGTGCTGTAACATTCTCGCTGCATCATTCACGTGAATTATGTCTGAAATAATTGTGTCATGCATGAGATTTCTCGCACCAACCATGTGTGTGTGGGTTTTTCGGTTTTCATGTGTAAAATGTATTCTTGTGTTTTAACACTCACATTTTCTGGTCTTGGCGCATGGGGCTGCTGAATTAAGATGGTAAGGCGCTGTGCAGATCATGGTTGGTAAGGTTTAAGTGCCGGTATGTGCGGCTGGTTGGGTTTTGTTGAATTTGGTGAGTGCCGATTGGGTGTGTTGCTTGGGAAGGGTCGATACATGCCATCCTGCTACCCCAGCTGTGCGAGAGTCTTCTCCTACTCTGTACCAGGCCCTGATGGGGCTGAGTGGGGGTCTGGGGTGGCTTGAAACATGCTGTTGCGACAGGAAGCTCGTTCTGACCAAGAAGAGGCGCATTGGGACACGATAGGGGGCTTGGGGTTACTCCTCGGTTATTGGTTGGTAGGAGTGTGCATGAGGGCGGTGGTTTGAGTCGGTTGGGTACCTTAAGTGCTGATCTAAGTCCCTGGTGTGTGAGCTCATGATTGGTGCCTTGAGTTGAGGGTAGAGGCGTGAGATAGGAGAAAGGATAGTGCATGAGGTGGCGTAACAAGAAAGGGCCGAGAGTTTGGTGTATGCTATTAATTAATAGCCGAGAGTTTTGGTTCTAATCTTGGGGTATTATGAGCTTCATAGTGTTTATAAAATATGATAAAAAGTTGGGAAGATTTCGGTTTAGTTTCGGTTTGATTCGGGTTAAAACCGGGGTTCTGGTCGAAGTTTTAAAACGAATTAGATAAGCTGTGATTTTGTTTTGAGTTTACGTCTAAGAATGCTTTTAAAAATGTTTTGGGACATTTTAAGGAGTTTGGTAAGCTTTGGGTCAATTTAGAGGTCCAGGGGTGAAACGATAATTTTCGGGTTTCCAGGGGCAAAATGGTCATTTTGCACTCGGGGTGAGATTTTGGTCCTGGCAGCGCTCTGAGTACAAATTCATGATATTTTAAAAGTTCATGCATCATGTTTACGATTTTACGCAATTATGATAAATACGTTGCATGCTTGGTTTAAAGGAAAAGTTGCGCATATGTATGTTTTTATTAAGTGATGAAAATGATGATATATTTGAAGGATGGGAATTGGTTGTGACTGACGATGTATATGTATACGATGACATGAGATATGATGAGCTGAGGCCCGGGCTCTGTGGGCGGGTAATGCGGTCACTGATGTCCCCCGCCGCCGGGTACAACGGTTTTTATAGATAGATCCATCGATAGAGGTGATACGAAAGTCACAACTAATGAACTGAATTAAATTAAAAGAAAATGGTTAAGTTTATGATGACACGATGAGCTGTCTTGACACTTATATGATGATATGAGATGACATGATTTGACACGACATGATTTTATACGACACGTTTACGAATATGATGATATGAGATGACATGCTTTGACATGATATGATTTTATACAACACGCTTATGTTATGATTTTAAGTTCATGAAATATATGTTGAGTATGATATTTTTCACTGTTGTGTGCTATGTATATGTACTTGTTATTCCTGGTACAGGTGTGTTGAGTCCTTAGACTCACTAGACGTGTGTGATGCAGGTGAGCTTCATGATTAGGAGACTGGAGGTACCGAACTCTGAGTAGGCAGACCTGGTGCGGCGACACGACCCGAGGACCACATGTTTTCCGCATTGCGATTTATAAGATTGATAGGAGATTAAAATTTTTATACGTTGATGAATTTAAGATTTTTACTAATTTAGGTTTACGCATGATTTTGGGATGAGTTTGGTTATTTTAAACTGTATTTTTTTTACTATTAAATAATTACGATCATTTTTAAATATTATTTCAAAACTGCGAGCTTTTTTTTAAAAAAAAAATATTCCGCACTTGTAAAATGAGTAGACGTTTCAGTTGGTATCAGAGCCAGGTTCCTGTATAGGGTTGTGCCACCCGCAGCTTCTGCCGCTCAATCTTCAAGCCTCAAGTCTGTAAGCTTTTATGTTTTGAATGTTTTAAATGATTGGCTATTATCACCTGCATATTTACATGATATATGCTTTACAGTACATGTTTAGCTGTTTTAATGTTTTAGAGATTATACGTTTCACAGTAGAGGTTCATATGTCGTTATGTTTGATATTAGATGCTTTAAAATTTTTTTTTATGCATATTCCCAAATGAGTTGAGAAATCATATGATTTTCATGCATGCTGGTTTTGTGGTAAAATTGGGCATGAATAAGAATTTTGCTATTGCGCATTAGGAGAGGTCGGTAATGATTTGTCTATATTAATTTCGGTTATTAGTACTGATGTTCTACTCGTGGGTCATAAGCTAAACTTAATAATTATGAATGCTTTCGGGAATTGTAGATTCTCTAAGAAATTAGTGATAGTTCGTGATTACTAGTTGAGTTAAATTTTGAGGATTTCATGTAAGGAATAATGATTCGAAGACTATGACGATCCTTGGAAGTATAAAACGTAGAATTTATTTAGGATGCATGCTCTACCTAATTGGATTTAAGGATTGAATTGCATGAATTGAGAATTTTAAGGATCTAGTTATAATAACCAATAATTTGAGGATCTAAGGGCAAAATAAAATTCTAAGTGCCAAATTGAAAATTCCAAAATTTTGAGGATTAAATTCGAACTTTGAGGAAAACTTGGGTTAAATCAATAATTTTTCGAGGTTATGAAAATTGATTTTGGGTTTAATAAATGATAAGCACGAATTATATTGCATTTTAGGGATTCTATTTTGTCGTATTCGTGCTTATCTGGCATTTTTTATTCCGAGTTTCGCGCTTAATTCGTCTCATTTTGGCTATTTGCAGGTTTGACCAAAATATGGTGAAAGCCAAAGGAATGAAAGAAAAGTCAAGCTCGCAGTGCCCTGTCACGAAATACCCGGAAAAATAGGAAAACTTCACAAGAGAGCACCCGGACCCAGAGGACGGACCCCGTCAAAGGGTCCGTGTACATCAACCCCAAAGAAGACAAAAACCGACGCTACACGGACCTGTTGACGGACCCCTACACGGGGTCCGTGCTCCTCATCACCCCAGAACCCAACTTACAGTATGTGGACGGATCCCCGTGTCAGCCATTCACGAGAAAGAAAAAAATCCAGAGTCTACACGGACCCCTCTCCGGATGCAGGCACGGGGTCCGTGTACACATTATCAGATCGAGATTTTGGCGAAGATTTGCTCGTGATTTGGGAAGGAAATAAAAAGGAAAAACCTAGACATTAATTGGGGGTTGAATATTCGAGAGACAGCCGACTTTTGGAGGGGAAGAGGCGCAAGCTTTGAGACTTTTGAAGGCGGCGACGACTGGGAAAAAAACGAGAGGAAAAACATCACACTTTACACGCAAGATCTGCGTCCGTCATTGAGATTTTTCTTCTCTTTTATTTTCTTATTTTTAGACATGAATTCAAACATTAAATTTGATTTTAGTTTTGAATTTATGGAGTAGTTTCTCTTTTGATCGGGACCGCGATAGGGACAAACGACTGATTTTGTTTATTCGTTGAATCATTTAATTCATCAGTTATTTCATGTTATTGATTAATGTTTGCGCAATTTTCGTGTTTTTGATTTGGCCAATTAATTGCATGTTTGTTGTTCGATCTTGACTCGAAAGGGAATAGATTGGAATTAGCTTCAAAAATATTAATCAACACACGGTTAAACCGACTAGAAATAGTATTCGGTTTCAGTGTACGATTTTAGGCGACAGCTGTAATTCTATCGTTGATGCATGCGTTTTTGTTTAATTAAATTCAATTAGAAATAATTGGACTGTTGAATGAAAATAGGATTATAAATTCTAGAAATAGATTTATAATTAAATTAGAGGATTACATCGTGACTTCGAATAATTGCTAGTCGAATAATTCCAGTGCTTGAATTTAATCAGAGTTTGTTACCGTTGTGTATTCCCGGTCATTCTATTTAAATCTGAAAATCCCACGTTCCAAACTTCTCTAATATTTGATTTAGTCATTAAATTAGCATAAATTAGTTTAAAAATTTACTTAGTTGAAATAACAATCAAATCGCTCGTTATTGTTTGCCTAGATTTGTTGTAAAACAAAGTTTTGAAAGTTCTCCATGTCAATGGTCCAACCGGTAATGCAACTCTTGCACTTTCCCACCATATTCTTGCATGTTTTGTTAAGAGAAAGATGGCACAAGTTACTTGGTCAGCATCATCCATATGAAGGTAGGAGAAGATGGACTCCAATGATTTAATCCACTCTTCTGCTACTGCTGGATCAGTGCTTCCCATGAATTCAGGAGGATTCAGACGTCGAAAACGATCATATACGTCCGTCTGAATAGGCACATATCTGTGTACTATGGCTTGTGCTTGTGCCTGTTCATGAGTAGTCCGTTGCATCTCCAGTAGTTGCTGTATTTGTTCACCATGGACTTTTGCTTGTTTTTGGAGTAATTGAGCGAAGTCATCTACAGGTCGCTGCGCACTGCCCTCACCTTCGACTGCTGGGGCCTTGCCCTTAGATGACTCTCCTTCCTATACTTTACGTTTCGGTGGCATCGTCGCTTATCATCACCTACATGTAGAATACATAGACACATAACTTAGCATAAACAATGGGATACAAAGATACTTACTTGCCGAGTTCTCCATGTGGATGAAGTGCAGTGTCTTCCCTGTCAAAGAACCGTGGGCTCTGATACCATAAAAATGTCACACCCTTACCCTATACTTAGCATAATTACCATAATCAAAATAAGGTTTGAATAATATAACTCTAGTATGAAGCAAATCAAACAAGAGGCATCACTTTGACGTTTATAAAAATTTTGGCATGATGTCCCTATATTTTGTATAAGCCAAAAACTCAACTCAAGCAACAACCTCAAGCATATTCTCATATAAAAACATACTTTGTATCATCATTCATAACATGGAACTTGTTTCAAACCCTCATATAAAATTTACTACAATACATATGCGGAAGCTATACAATAAGAAGTCCCGGTTCTTGTCGACGTAGGGCATGTCACTAGCATCCATTGGCGAACCGGCATCCTAGGCATCTTCACTACCTGATCCTGTAATACATGAGCTACGTGAGTTTATAAAACTCAATAAGTTGGCACTTATACGTATCAATATGCATCGGAGGAACATACATATCAAGTCGTGATCAATAATGAATCTTAAAAACATGTCATACCGTAGCATATATTCAATGTTCATTTTTGTACTTGAGCCTCATTAGTTGACATGTACTACCGTGCTTGCTTTATTATATAGCTACTACTGTGTTGGACGTCAGGGAGAAACCTTTGGCAACCCCACGCCCCATGAACATATATTGGCCAATAGCTTTGGTGGACTTAAAACCACCCATGATTTCAACAAGCTCTATATCATCTAAAAATCAGTCCTTTTCTTTCAATGTTCATGTTCATTTTCATTACATAGCAGCCATCATCAATATTCATGAGTTCCTTACATATTTAATACATAACAATGGAATATGGTGCTATGTTTTCATCAATAAACATACTAACAATGTACATATAGCAATAATCAATGGGAAGTATTTGAAATCATAATACTACTCATGTATTACTTCAAGAACATGCCAACTTACAGTCCAAGCGTACGAATACTTGTTTGAGACGATGTATCTCGCTCCTATACTGTTAAATATATCAAAAATCCAATCACTATATCTATATGGTCTTATACATGTATAACAACCATTAAAAAGATGAAAACTTACACCCTTATGAAGTTCTTGTGATGGAGAACTTAATTCTAACTTCAATTCTATGAAAGGAATGAAAAAGGGAGCTTTTGGAAGGAAGATTTCTTGTTTTGCTTCGTGTTCTTGCTGTAAATGAAGGTAAGAATGGTAGGAATGCTTGGAAAAGTCGATCCTTATCTTTTTATACAGCAGGCAGCGCTCGGGCGGACGTATTTTACCGCCCGGGCGGGTAACTCTCGGCCAAAAAAATTTTCTTTTCTATGCAGGGCCGCCCGGGTGGATATTTACCTCGGCCCGGGCGCACAGGTTTCGACTCTGCACCCTATTTCATCAAAAATCGCTCCAGAAACGGCTCTTCCCTTCATAATCTGAAAAAATGGTAAACTAGAAAGTTGTAGCCCTATGTCTTGGATTGAATCTCCAATTGGTTTCAGGTCATTTGGAGGACTGAGTAAAAAGTTATGACCACTCTCCTAACATGTGTCAGTGAAGGAATGACAGTATACGCGACACACTTCGGGGCACTTTTGGCTTGTCTTCCACAATGATTTGGACAAAACCCAAAACGTGAAAGTTGTAGCATTATATCTTAGCTTTCTAATGGTTATGGCCTTACTAAATTTGGATCAATATTCAAATCATTATGCTAAAACCCGTACGAACTACCATATTTACTTCTCATTTCCCACAAATTCCAATACACTACCATCACCTACACATCTTACTATAACTATTTATTCATATATTCATTCTCAATACACCATAGACAATATAAAACTCATGTTCAATCTCAATATTGATACCTCAATCATCACGTGAAATCTAATGAGCTAAATACTACATAATAAATGACATAAGCGCATTATTATCATTTGTACGAGTAACCGGGCATTACAGAATCCAACCCTCTGCAGCAAAAGGATCTATAGTGCTAGAAAATTCCTTCGGCCCTAGCCTTCGGAACTGATCATAGATATCATGCTGCGGCCTAGGTGGCTGCTATAGCTGCTGCTGCTGCATTTGCTGCTGCTTTAACTGTTGTTGTAGCTGGTGCTCGAAGAGACGAGCCATCCCCTCTAATGCTCGAGTAGTAGGATCCCCTGGTGGTGGTGGTGGTGGTGGTGTATTTCCTTGATGATTCACACTGTTCTCTGCTTGGTTTCCATTAACGGGGGCACGTCTAGGAGTCATTTTATCTGAACGTTTTCTAAATTCTAACGTAACCAACATGCATTTAAATCTAAGTTCTCTAATCATGTGACATATCGTGACTCGTTTTAGAAAATTAAGCATGCAAAGCATAAGTAATCCAAAACCTAGTAAACATGTAATGTAAACATAATATTCATATCGTCATGCAGGTAACATCATACTGAATCATATAAAGCATGTAAACTTACAACTTTGAGGCTTGACGACTGATCTCCCTGCGCTGATAGTGGCACAACCTTTTACAGGAACCTGGCTCTGATACCAACTGAAACATCTGCCCTTTTTATTGCTTCAAAAGTACTAGTAATTTTTTTTTTTCCTAACTCATTTTCGGCCATGAGCTTATAGCACATAAAAATATTTTACAAAATATTTTGCACCATTGTAAAACCATAAATCAACCAACTAAGTATTTAAAAATCAAAGGAAATGTAAAAACATGAAATCGTCAACTGTTTTACCGAACCTAAAAAACAATAAATTTGAAAAGTATAGCCCATATTAAACAACTCAAAAATCTCTCAAAAGTATAAATAAATAGTCGTAAAATCTTTAACGTAAATCGTGAATCATAAATCGTAAATGCGGAAAAGTAGAATCGCGGGTCCTCGAGTTGTGTGCACCTTCAATCCAGTCAAATCATCCATCAAGACCTCCCTCCAAATCACCTGCATCTATTACACCTAGTGAGTCTAAAGACTCAACACACCATAATCTTTATAACAAATAATACTTATAAAACCACATGTAACAGTGAAAATAATTTTACATAAAAATAACATTTCATGACATGCATAAATAAACCTTAACTTTTTCCTTTTTCCTCAACATGACATAACATAAAACCTTTAATCACGATCATAAACAATTTTCTTTTTCCTTTTTCTTTGTTGAATTCAGATCATTGATTGTGACTTTCCTCAAACCTCAAAATTCTATGGATCTATCTACATGTAACCACAGTACTGGGCGGCAGGGACATCAGCGACACTCTCACTGGTCAACAGAGCCTTGGCCTATCCTCATCGAACGGAAATACGATCTTCGGGGCTCCCTCTGGGGCATTTTCCCGTAAATGGTCTCCCTCAGGGGCCTTCTCCCCTCACGATATTATCATTCTTACCTCAAACCTCATATCCTCATATTCGTAATAATGGAAATACGATCGTCGGGCTCCTACTGGGACCGTCTCCCTCACGATATCTCCAAAATTATCGAATTAGTCACAATTACTTCACTTCCTTCCACATTTAACATTCACATCACTTTATAAAATCATACATAACATAACATTTTTGTTTTTGAAACCAAGCATCCAACATGTATTTTAAATGTCTTCCTTAATCATAAAAATCCCATAGACATTTAAAAATCATAATTTAATCATGAAATTTCATAAAAATTTAAAAATAATCATAATATCATAAAAATATAATTTATAGCACTGCCATGACGTTTACCAATTTTTAGGTGTAAAAAGACCGTTTTACCCCTAGTCGTAAAATTCCTCGGTTTTGACTTTTTCTTGAATGCATTGACTCTAACATGTCTCAAATAATTATTTAAGTCTAAATTAATTTTCCCATAATTTATTTAGCTAAAATCTTTGACCTTTCATTTATCTATAATTAATTGTTTTGACGGTGTTTTAATCCCGAAAAATCCCAAACTTTAATATAAAAATCCTATATTCAAAATTTAGTCTTTTATATTATTATAGCCCTTATAACCACGACTCAACTCCCGTGAGCCGTTTTTCAATTTATTTTAGTTTAGAACCCTATTATGACACGTAAACTTCGACCCCGAGCCATCTTTTGATTTTCTCGAGTCACCCTCAAACCAAGTTGATCCAAACCCTGCCCAACATACTAGAGTACCCTACTGAACCCTTAGGTCACTTATAAACCATCCTAAAACCCAAAAACATGAGCCCCTCACTCCCCCCCTCTGCTGGACGAGAGTTTCATTATGCTATGTTATGAGCACTTATGACCTAGCCGACGCCCCAGACCCTGAACCAACCCCTAGTGCACCTTCATAGGACCATAATGAGTCACCCTAGCCCAGTCCACAAGCCCTAGACCGAGCCTTCAATCCCCTGCAAGCCACGCAACATCTGCGCAGACCTGCGCAACTTCTTGGGGAGGAGTCCTTAATTACAAGGAACTCGAAGTAGCCGTATTGAGTCCGGAAGGCAGTCTTGAGAACATCGGCGTCTTTCACCCTCAACTGGTGATAACTAGAACTCAGGTCGATCTGAGAGAATACTGAAGCTCCCTGTAACTGATCCAACAGATCTTCAATCCGCAGAAGCGGGTATTTGTTCTTCACTGTAACCCTGTTCAATTCCCGGTAATCAATACAAAGCCTCATCGTACCATCCTTCTTCTTCACAAACAAGACTGGCGCGCCCCATGGTGAAAAACTCGGGCGAATGAACTCCTTGTCAAGAAGTTCCTGAATCTGCTTCTTAAGTTCTGCAATCTCTGTCGGTGCTAATCGGTACGGTGCTTTTGAGATCGGAGTCGTACCTGGCATAAGCTCAATAGAAAACTCCACCTCTCGCTCGGGTGGCATACCAGAGACGTCCTCAGGAAAAACGTCTAGAAAATCCTTAACAATTGGGACATCGGAGGTTGAGTGATTGGGTGCCTCGGGAACGGATACAAAAGTCGCTAAAAACGCCCGACACCCTCTATGCATGAGCTTCCTTGCCTGGACACAAGGTATACTGCGCGGTAAAGAAAAATACCTGTCTGGCTCGAATAAGATTTGCTCTCTCCCTGGCGGTTGGACTAGCACAGATCTCTGCTGGAAGTCAATCAAAACTCTGTTCCGTAATAGCCAGTCCATCCCAGAATGATGTCGAACTCTGGCATCAACAACACGATAAGATCCGCATAAACAAGATTGTCATGATGCTCGAGGTCTATGTCTCGGATCACATTAGTGGCTGTCATCTCCTCTCTAGAAGTCAGTACTACTGAATACGCCACATCTAGCCCAATGATTTTGACCTTGAGGAAATTAGCAAAGACCTCTGGAATGAACGAATGATTAGCCCCTGAATCTATCAAGGCATTCAGAGCTGAACCAGCTATAAAAATTCTCCCTGAAAGGTTGGAACACCAAGATGAACCCAATATCACACGAACTAAACTTATAGACATGCGGAGGTTAAGGTTCTTCTAACCTAATTCCCGAAAGTAACACTGATTAGAGCATGCAATCCTATCGTAATTCTAAGTTCAGAATCTTAACCTAGACTCCCAAAACATTGAATTTAAAATACAAACTTAAAGCTTTAAGATAGCTGTCATGAGCATGGTCTCCGGGTTCATCTCCGCTGCATGGAGAGAAAAAACTCTGCCTTGAGTAGGCAGACTCCCCTGAGGGCAATTCTTCAGCAAGTGGTCAGGACTCCCACACTTGTGGGACTTCCCTGAGCCATACATACAAGCTCCATCATGACGACGCGCGCACTTAGCACTGACTGGGTACTCAACGGCTCTCGGGACTGCCCATCCCTGCTGCTGGTGTCCTCTGTTCCTGGGTGGGCCGTGGAAAGGCCCCTTATTCTGATGCTGCTGGTGAGGAGGGCAGTGCGGCACTTGGACTGGTCGGTTGCCTTGGCGGTCTCTCTCTATATCATTCTGGTCTTGCTCTGCATCTAGATCTCTGGAGACAGCGACATCATAAGTATTAGGGCTAAGCCACCCTAACATCACGGCGCCATCTAGAAAATGCCTCAGTTTGGCTCCAGCATCATTCGCAATCAGGGGTACGAAATGGCAACCCCTCTCAAACTTACGGATGAACTCCGTAACATTCATATCTCCCTGCCTCAGGGTCATGAACTCCCTGGTCAACCTGGAATGCACCTCGTCAGTAAAATATTTAGAGTAGAATACCTATGTAAAGCGCGTCCAGCTCAGAGTAGCCAAGTTCAAGGCTACGGATGCTCCTTCCCACCATAAGCGGTCGTCTCCTCCAAATAGATAGGTTGCACAACGAAACCTATCTTCATCTCTGAGCTCCATGAATTCGAAAATAACCTCGAGGGACTTAATCCAGCTCTCGGCAATCATAGGATCTGTCGTCCCTGAGAAATCCTTAGGTCTCATCTTCATGAATCGCTCATAGGTCGCCTCAGGCCCCGCCGGCCTGGCTGCCACAGCGTTATTCCCCGCAAACTGTGCAAAGAACCTAGTCATCCCAGCTAACATCTGTGCGTTCATGTCCGGTGGAGGGGGTGGAGGTACATTCCTCTCCTGCCTCTAATTCTCGTCGTTCTCCTGGCGAGGCTCATCATCTCTCGTGCGCTCAAGAATGAGTCTAGGAGGCATATTGTTTCATACATACAGCCCATACGTAACCAACATGAATAATCCCATTATTTCTTTAAATTTAAATAAATACTTCATAATCATAATGTGATCATAAAATATTCGTGAAATCATGCTGTCAAAATATTCCATGCTTTAAACGAAATGCGTAAACATAAAACTTACAGACCGAGGACGTGACGTCGTGAGCTTCTCGAGGTCAGTAGTAGTACAACGCTTTACAAGAATATAGGCTCTGTACCAACTGTAGAGGCCCGTATTTCGTATTTGAAAATTCGCGGAATAATTTAAAAATTTTATCTTTGAATAAATAACATACCTCATTTATAAAATAATCTGATAAAAATATTTAATGTTTAATGTAGCAGCGGAAGTAAATAATGTTTTCAAAACCACAACTTAAAATAATTATTCAAAGTAAAAACTGAGTTTGAACATAAATAGTAAACGATAAAAAATGAGGTGATCGGGTTCCTACTACTGCAGACCCAAGCTAGCTCACTGGTCCCCGCCCTCGGCCTCGACCTCGACCTCATCAGTACCTACAACAATCAATTCTAGTGAGTGTAAAGACTCAGCATACATATATCGCGAATAACAAGAAAAATTTATTATAAAATTTCAAGCCATGTAAAGATATCATATCGTAAAGCGTGAGGAAAAAATCATGTCATGGCTAATTATAAATACGTGCATAACTGAAAATCGTACGTAAAATGTTTGCTCGATAGAGCCTCGTCATAAAATATCATATCATAATTTTCTGTTGAGATAATGTTCTACGCAAGTGGCCCATAACGTAACATGCACGTCTGATCAGACTAAACCACAGTGTACTAGGCGGTAGAGATCATCACATCCCTTGGACTGGATATCCGTACCCATACATAAATATAATCCGGTCGTAAGTCACCGGATAAAACAATAATCTCATAAGCTGAATCCCATAAGCGTGAGGTGGCCACAAGACATATCGCATATATCTCAAAAATAAACATTTTATATTTTTATGCACGTAAGATAATTATAATCCTGCTTTTAGAAAATGGGTTGGATCCTTCTCAGGCTCGCTGCGACCTAATTCTAACACGAGGAACATGCAAATAAACTTAACTTGACCAACACTTCAACATCGAACCAAAAACGAGACAATTACGCCCAACAAACTTAGTATTCTACCATGGCTTCTTACCAACCCAAACCAACATCGAACCATCATTTAGCCATGATTAAAATACTCCTAAAGTACTGGAAAACATAACCATAGGGCTGTAATACACGAAAATTGTGCATGGAGGCAAAAATAATGAACGTTCTTTCGAGAGTAACATTGGCACATTGCACCGTAAATTCTCGTAGGACTTCTAAACTTAACCAAATCATGAACAGCCAAAAACATGACCTTCCTAACTCAATAAGGTACTGTCCAGTCCAAGATCATAGGCTAAAAGCCAAACAATAACTCGTACGTGACCTCTGAACCGCAGCAAAGATGCTGTAAAATTCTAGCGGTAGCAGCTGTGCTTGCTTCGCTTCGATTACAAGGCTAATGGTCATTGGGGTTTGAACCACCAACCAGAGCCTCTTCCCCACATCTTAAGGTATGGCTTGAACCATGGCTAAGGACCCTAGGCCAAACACAATCCAAGCAAGCACACAAGACAATCCAACGCTTCACCCGAGAATGCATACTGCACGAATGGGGTGTTGCGTTTGTTTTGTTGTCAAATAATGAATCCAATGGATATGAGGTTAACCATGGTCCATGCTAGAAATGCTAAAGTGTCGTATGATTCATGGCTAAGGGATAGAAGACAACCAAGATCCACCCAACACCTAAATTCGGAAACCAACTCACACAACAAAAACCAGAAAATTGAAACCGAAGGAGCACTTGTCTTGTTTATTTTAAAAACCGATGGGACCATGAATCAAGACATGAAAGGTCATCTTGGTCACGTCCTAGACATGCTGAGGGGTTTTAACCATGGCTACAGCCCCTAGGGCAGCCAAGATCCGAACCCTCACCTTAGGCAATAAACCATGCAAATCGAGACTCATAAATTTCAACATGGAGAGTTGCTGTCAAAAATGGTTTTGTTGGGGCGAAAGGGCTCAAACCAATGGACTAATCCCTTCCTAACACACCCTATAACATGACCATAAGCAGCCTTGAACACCTAGAACCGAGCCAACCCCTGAAATCAAAAGAACAAGCCAACCTGTGAAAGCATAGGAGGAAGCCGAAAATATTTTGCACAGATTTTTCGGAAAGTGCTGTGATGATTTCGGTTTTGCCAAACAAATCATGGACATGTGATGTTTAAAAATCATTATATGACTTGATTGAAGAGAAAATAAGGGCATATACATGCCTGAAATTTGTTTGAAAAGAAAACAAATTAATACGACGACACGACGCGACGGAGACGGAGTTTTCTTGTCTTGTTTTCTCTCTTAATCTTCTTGTGTTTTCTCTCTATTTTTCTCTGCTGAATATGCTCTGAAATTCGAAGGAATGGATGGAGGAAATGGCTAGGGAATGAAGGGAAGTTTACTAATTAAATGGGATTTTTGAATGATAATCAATATCTTTCTATCCTAGTTGTTTGTTAGATAGTAAATGATATTATATCATAGGATTTTGGTGTTGATTTTGGAGGTGAGATGACCGATTATTTCTTATCAAAAGTAGGGGAGAATATTGTTTAAATCATGATTTATTGATGATTAAAAATGAAGGGATTATCTACCAAGAAAAGAATAAGGAAATGGATCAAAATGGTGAGTTGTCAAACTAATTAAATCCCATCAAGGAGGTGGCCGAAATTTTGCTATTAAATGGAGGGAAAAATTGCTTAATTATTGAATTTTATCTCCTTAAAGATTTAAACACTAATTATGTATTTAATTGAATTAATAAACTAATTTGGGATAGTAATTTTTTTGCATGCATTGCTAATTCTTAAAATAAATTACTAACATGTTAATTTAAAATTTCTTAAATAAAATAAGCCTAGATTAACTTATCTCAATTGGTCATACATTTTAATTTAGGCTTTTAATTAAATTATTGGACATAAAAGAAATTATTTACTACTTATCTCTAATCAATTAAAGAAATCCTTAAACATTCTTTTACATTAAAATAACTTATTCTTTGACTTAAATTAAATTTAGGAATATTTTCTTATCATTAAATTTTATCTCAATACTCCAACTCCAGTCCAGCCTCGCTTATTTAACCGAAAAGACAAAAACTAAACTTTTGTGATTAAAATAAATGATCATGACTGATTTAACGGGTTCTACATTGCGGCCGTGAGTTAGTGTTGCAAGGTGTAGGGTTTTAGCACATTAAATACTAATTAACTTACTAACTAGGCTTAGGCCTATTAAGCCAATCAAATTAGGCTCATTAGTCTTAATTAAGATTTAATTAAATCATAAAAATGGTTTTGATAAAATAAGTTTGTGAATTTAATAGCCGGGTTACTGAAAAGTTCGTATTTTTGTTGAAAAACCAACACCGCTAAAATTTACTTCCTGGCGTATAAAATCACCTCAAAACCTCATATTTTCAAAATTATGATAAAGCAACACTCGTATTTTAAATAATTAAAAACAATTATTTAATAAAAACATTTTACGTTTTTCAGCCGTCGCTCCCCATTCCTCGATCGTCACTTGAATAATCCTTAAAAATACAGTTTTATGCATGATGATAATAAAATCATATTTAAAATATAAAGATGCATATCACACAATCAATTAGCAATTAAAATCGATTAATTTACTCATTTTTCCTAATTCCTCTATTTGCATGCAGTTGGGATTACTCGTCTTAATTTTGGACCTTACAAATTAACTGCTCCTTCTTCAAAGTACGCACAACCATCAACTACTGCTCCTCATTACTCAACTGTAGGATCTGAACTCTACACTGATGCTTAATTGTCATCGGCAAACATTGATGAAGTCATTAAATCAAATGCCTCTAACATACAGCAGACTTCTACTGAAGCAGTTGAAGAACTATTTGCAACTGAAGAGCCAGTTTCTCAAGCTATTTTTTCAGCAACTGAAGGGCCAGTTCAGTTACCTACCACAACTGAACATATAGTTTTTACAAGAACTGAAGAAGCAGTTCAGTCATCTATCATGATTGAACAAACTTTATATGAAGAGGTGCCAGCTGAACAGCCTCCTCTGGTTTCAGTTGTTCAAACAACTGAAGAATCAGCTGAGCAACCAGCTCAAGTAACATCTACTATTTCAGCTGATCAACCACTTGAAGAACCGTTAGAATCTACTGTTGTTCCGACTTCTTCTTCTCCTAAGCCTCAACAAGAAGCTATACCAGAGGATATCTCAGAAATGGTTAATCATGTAACTGAAACAACTGACGGGGCCCTAGTAATCTTCAATCAAGAAAACAGAGAGCAGGAACCAGTAATGCAGTTCCAAAATCAGAGAATACCAGTACAATATCATCTACCACACAATCTAACTCGATCTCATTCTTATCCTACTGTAGTATACAAGATCTAACAGAAATCGCTGATACAAGATCTTTTCCCAAAGGAAACGAAACAAATACTACAGTAAATAGGGACTCGACAGATAATGCATACATCAATGCAAATCTCTCAGAAATAAAAGTATGTGAAGCACCGTTATCCCTCAATACATATGCAGGAAAATCAAACAAATCAGTTACCTGCAACATCATCATCTGGTGCTTCCTGAGCCTGCTCCTTGGTCAAAGCAAATACTCTGGCCTGCTGTCTAGGAGGCTGGCCAACTGTCTGGCTTTCTCCTGGCCTCTGCTGTGACTGGGATGGTGTTGGCTGAAATGAATGACCAGCAGCTGATCGTCTACTCCACTGTGCCGCTGATCCAGATGATTCGGCTCCCTGGGATCTTTGGGAACCCCTCTGTGGACATACTCTGGCAAAATGTCCATGTTGTTTGCAGAAGTGGCAACTACAAAGTACTCCTTGGCATTGCTCAGTGGAATGTCTCCCTCCACAATTTCCGCAGTAAACGCCGGTATAACTCTGCTGAGAACCACTGGAGCTAGAAGAACTGCCGCCAGACTTCTTAAACTGCTTTCCTCTAGCCTTCAGAAAATCTTTCCTTCCACCACTGCTACTGCCACTCTCGAATCGGGGAGGTGGTTGCGGTGGTCTCGATTCCAAAGAAACAGATGCAGCTCCTTTCTGCCTTATCAGGCCCGCTTCAGCGCCTTTTGCTCTATTCATGGCATCAGCAAAGTTATTTGGTCGCCCTGTGTTAACCAATGTAAAAATATCGGGATTCAAGCCATTGATGAACTGATCAGCAACGGATTCGTCATTTTCAGCCACATGTGGAGCAAAATTCAACAAGGTAGAGAACTTGGTCACATATTCCTCAATGTTCAGCTGACCTTGTCTCAAATTGGCAAACTCCGCCCCCTTGTCTTTCCTGTACGACACTAGGAAAAATCTTTGATAAAACTCAGTTTTAAATACATCCCAAGTAATAATCGTACCTCGTTGCTCCAAGGCCCTCTTCATCGTAATCCACCAGCTTTTTGCAACATCAAGCAACTGGTGCCCAATCAATTTAATTCGGTGCTCATCACTGTACTCGAGTGAATCAAACAGCATCTCATTGTTACCTAACCAACTCTCACACTCAACTGATGTCTCAGTACCCTTAAGAGTCGGTGGTTTGAATGACTGAAACCTCTTCAGCAAGGTTTCCATTGGAGTCGGTGTTACATCCATTGGAGGATTCGATGTACTACCCTGTTTCGGGATTCGTCTGGGAGGCATATCTGATATCAAAAGGATTAGTAACCCAATCCAACAAACCTGTTTCACTTCAGTTCCCTCCTCCGATCATCTTACTGCTGATCGAGAGTCGGTTCAATTTCGTTCCCAATAATACATATTACATAATCAAATCAGATAAGTCAAGTAACATGTATTATATACAACAGTACAACATGCTAGCATTCAAAAGCAGGAAAGAAAACCTCAATCTACCCCGCTCACTAGCCTCTTCTATCTCAATCTAAAGGATCTATCGCTCTGATACCACCTGTTGTGGGGACCCGGACGCTAATCAAGTTCTTAATCATCATTGGGACTAATTAATCAATTATAAAACAGGGTCTAAATTTTTTTTTTAAAATACAAAGCGGAAACGTAATGTAATTTACTTCAAATCACATATTAAACATAAACATACAATCTTGTGTTATCTACAAGAGTTCAACTACATATCAGTGCTAAATCCTATGTTGCTTTGAAGCCCGGATCTCCACGCTATCAAATCTTCTCTCATCCTTTTCTTGACCCTGATCCAGCCCCACCTGTTGTCATGCACACATACAAAACAAGACAACAGCCGGATAACTCCGATGAGATATAAATATCCCAGTATAAACAATGTATACATGCAATCATATAGAAGCATATACGAAAGCATATAAGAAATATTCATAACTGTATCAAATCAGAAACATAAATCAATATCAAGCATTCGTTAAACATGAATGATATAAACCATGTAAATCAACATGTCGTATCAGACTCAACCCAACCGACGCGTCGTCTCAGACTCGACTCCACTGACGCGTCGTCTCAGACTCGACTCAACTCTAACCTAGGGATCCCGATGTCTGGATAATGATAAATATACCGAATCTCAGTCAATAGGAATGAATCAATCCCTAAACGGCATCGATATAATTAATATATCCAGTGTCTGGGCGAAACAGCCGCAGAATTGACGAATCAGTCAAGAATTAGGCGAATCAGCCAATAATTAGACGAATCAGCCTGTAATTAAGCGAATCAGCTAAAGTTTAGACGAATCAGTCAATAACTAGACGAATCAGCCAATAACCAGACGAATCAGCCGGTGACTAGGCGAATCAGCCCATGACTAAACGACTCAGTAATCAATACATGCAGCAGCTATGAATCAATAGCCTACAAACATCAATCTCATCAATTACAAATATCAAGGTAATAAACTAAGTATGTGATTTAGGGAAACTCGAGTCAAACCTCACTCGAGTTGTGCAATCCCAACTCAACATTAATTTATACCTTTCTTTCTGATATTCTGACCCTGTCGAAGTCTCGAACTCAAAGCATGTCAATACTCAATCTGACAATAACAATATCGAAGGTACGATATCAATACACCACTCAATAAATACTGGATATAATCAGAATTCAATCAAATTCTGTTTCAATAACATAATGTCATAATCTCAATATATTCAGCGCTACCATATCAGTCAGATATCAATCCCAACATCTCGTACTCGATAACAATTCAATTCTGATATCAATTGATTCCAAAACTATTCCGAAAATCATCACAATTTCATATGGTATCTATTTCTCAATCCAGTTTCAGTTATACGATGTCTAACATACTAAGAACATCATATATGAATCATATCAGATTCTGACGATACCATAATTTCAAAACATATCAAAACTTAGTAAAACTTACGTCCAGTTGTAGCCTATGTCAATAGGAACTCAATACCGAAGTCGGATTTAAAATCGGACGGGGGATTTCTCACAAAAGGCGTAAGGATTTTTCACAACCTTCCTCGGACCTTTCTCGATTTCCTTTCGTTTCCTCTTTTCTGAAGAATGGCAATATGCGTGTATATATATATATATATACACGTTTATATATATATATACACGTTGCATGCACAAGGACGAGTGGCTCATCCCACATTTTACACGTCTCGCGCTTGGGCGGACATAAAGTTCCGCCCGGGCGCGGAACTCTCGGCCCTCGCATTTTGCACAAACGCGCTCGGGCGGTCAAAGACTTCCGCCCGGGCGCGAACTGTTCGGCTTTCTTCATTGTCATGTGGCGCTCGGGCGGACAAAAACCTCCGCCCGGACGCGAAGCATTCGGCCCAAAATTATACATTTCATATTTTTCGCCCAATTCGGTCTCGGGAGGATCTGTCTATGATCATATTAGTTCAAGATCAATAATATTAGATTAATAGCACCGTAAATCTCGGGCATTACAATATTGCTAAAAATAGTTTTTTGATAAATTAGTAAAGATTACATCTAACACAATAGTGTTTTTTTCTTATTTTTGTGTTTATTGAAAAAACAATTTTTTATTTTAAATAAATAAGTAAGCTAGCACTGATTTAGGAATTAATAAAATTTTTAATAAAACAATATTGGAATGTTTGGGACATATCACTAAAAATAAATCAGAAGCCACATTCCATTATTAATTCGAGAATTAACTTTAAAATCAAATGTTCGTTTTCTCCACCGAAGAAAATAGGAGAGCCCGCATTATAGGCCGGTGACATGGGCAAATGACCCAATCAGGATTCTCTCCCCCTTTCTAGCAACAGAAGATGCTTCAATTTTTGATCGAATAGAGAATTCAGAAGATGATGACAATGGAGGGGATGATGGAGGGAGGGGTGTTGGATGACATAATCAGGCGGTTGCTTGAAGGGAAAGGGGGGAAGCAGGTTCAGCTTTCGGAGACGGAGATTCGGCAGCTATGCGTCTCGGCTCGCCAAATCTTCCTATCTCAGCCTTGTCTGCTTCAGCTCAGGGCTCCAATCAGGATCTGTGGTATCCTATTTTCTTTTCTTATCGGGCCCTTTTCTTCTGATTGATTTTTATGCGGAGCATAATGTCTTAATCGGTCAATCATTCGACTTTTTAGCTTGTATGTCTATGTTGGGATGGATTCCGTTTTTGGGAAATATTTACGGGAAAATTGTGTTTATTAATGTAGATTTTGGTTTTGGAATTTTGATTTACGGGATCAAGGATATGCTTTTGATGTTGGAGATTTGATGAATTTTGGTTTGCTGGGGGAGAAATTTGATCATGTTCTTCAGTGTTGTAAACTGGGATATTTGATTCTTTTGTTGAAATTGGAATTGGTTAATCTAGATAATTTTTTTTGGTTCTACATCACATAAATTTATGTTTGATAACTTAATTTTCCTTGTTGTTTGCTTTTATGATGATTGTACGAGATAATATTTGAATCGATTTCAATAATAATGTAGGATTGTTAGAACAAAAACGAGTATAGTTGTGTAGTGAAAGAAAAACTAATTGTCCCTTGGTCGAAACTTGTCTACATGCATTTGCTGAATGAAATAAGTATTCTTGATATTCCTTTTTGCTTCTGTGGGTAGCCATTGATGCTATCAAAAGTTCCTCCATGCATATTAAAAATTGGAAAAGTTTTGGATGATGTTTCGAGGATACTAACATGCTAAGAAATATAGAAAATTAGGAGAGTAAAACTGCCATCGGCTAAATTATAAACACCTTGTTGGTAGCTGTATTTCGTCATGTTCTATCTTCTTTGAGCTCATCGGAAGCGTCCAACTCAATTCAGATATAGATGTTATATCTGGCTCTATTTCATGACCGACACTAATATAGATAGTTTATTTCATTGATTTGTTGGTACATGACGGAGCGTTAGCGTCTTCTTATTCAGCCCAGTATGAAATTGTAAATTTTCTTTGTATGTATTGATAAAGTGCTTATTCTTATCGAAATTCTACAACTTTTATCTTTCTGAAACTGATGCATATATGATAATCATCATATGTGTCTTATGAATACGTTTGGTATGAAATAATTTCTTAATCACTCATCATATGTAAGTAATTTTATGATTGTTTTCCTAGATCCTTATCGAGAGGTCAAATGACTGCTAAGATATAATTATCAACGTTGTTTGATAACGACTTTCTTCTAACATGAATTCATAATTTATTTTTGCTGCACTGTTCATTCACTGATTTCATAGAGGCATATAAATTCTCCTAGGGTTCATTTGGATGGAAGGATTTTATGGGTTTGAATTTTAAATCCTCAATACCAATCTACTTAATTTGTTTGGGTAATTTTTAGATCGATGGATTTTAAATCCTTCAATTTAAGTTAATTTTTAAAACAAACCAAGAGATTTCAAATTCCCAAATTGAGACATTTCAAATTCATTTTTCCAAATCTATTATTCAGATGATATATTTCCATCTGAACGCAGTCTTAGAAATTTCCATTTATGTTACTTGGCGATTGTTGTTTTTTTATTTTTATTTTTTATGGGTTCAAAACTAGAGATTTGGAAGTGTTCAGCTGCTATTTGATTCTTTCCTGTACTTTATAAAGTAATCGTGCTATGACATTAGTAATCATCTCCACAGCCTAAGTATAATCTCACCTTTGATTCCTTTTCTTTTGTTTGTAGTCATGATTGAAATATTTTTCTTCCAGGTGACATACACGGTCAGTATCAAGATCTGTTGAGGCTATTTGAGTACGGTGGATATCCCCCTGCTGCAAATTATTTATTTCTTGGAGATTATGTTGATCGGGGCAAGCAGAGTCTGGAGACAATATGCTTGTTGTTGGCTTACAAGATAAAGCACCCTGACAAAATTTTTCTTTTGAGAGGCAACCACGAAGATGCCAAAATCAACCGTATTTATGGATTCTATGACGAGTGCAAGAGGAGATTCAATGTTAGACTCTGGAAGATATTCACTGAGTGCTTTAACTGTTTACCTGTTTCTGCACTCATTGATGAGAAGATACTTTGCATGCATGGTGGAATTTCCCCCGAGCTAAAACAGTTGGATCAGATAAATGATATTGAAAGGCCCACCGACATTCCAGACGGTGGGCTGCTATGTGATTTGCTCTGGTCTGATCCAGATCCTCGGATACGTGGATGGTCTGATAGTGATAGAGGGGTTTCTTGTACATTTGGGCCAGATGCAGTAGCTGAGTTTTTGGAAAAAAATGAGTTAGACTTGATTTGCCGTGGTCATCAGGTATATTATTTTTTTCTTGACTTTTTTTGGGGTATAGCAGCTGACTTTTTGGTTTTATTTTTTATTTTTTTGTTTTCGTATCAAATCAAGCTCTTAAAAGAATATTTACAATTAGATGAAATTTTAACTACAGGTAGTGGAGGATGGATATGAATTCTTTGCAAAGAGAAAGCTCGTAACAATATTTTCCGCTCCCAACTATGGTGGAGAGTTTGACAACGTTGGGGCTCTTTTGAGTGTTGACGAGTCGCTAGTATGTTCTTTTGAGATACTAAAACCTGCAGCAAGCAGTTCGAAAGTTCCTCTGAAAAAGGTGTGTATCAGTACCTGAATTCATCCTTCTGCCTGCCTTTCATTTACACTCTCCGATATTTATAAGTTATACATATTTTTTACTGTTTAAACGAGTTTCCGATTGGTAACTTTAGAAAGTCATCCTTATTGCCGTTTCTTTTTCATTGTTTTTGTTGACAAGCCTCCAAAAATCGGGTCCATTTAAAATAGTAGAAAGTTCTCTACACTAACGGGGAGGATGGAAAATATATTTCTTGCTCACCGTTTGTCTGCCAAGGTGACTATATGAAGAAATTGCTTAGCAACCTCTACGCTGCTTTAAGCTCGAGGATATTTCTCTATGGATTTTCAAGAATTACGATGTAAATTTTGAGGAGGAACAAGGTGTTTGATTTGAAAATACTGTTTGGTTTGTTTATTTCTTTTAGCATAGTTTTGTATTTAAATTTACGAGGATTGGTGTGTTATCTGATTGAATCATTTTGTACATTTCATTTATTCTGCTGTGGTGGTAATCTATATTGGCACGCTACCCACACACACACACACACACACACACACACGCTCGCGAACACAAACACACATGACACCCGATATAGCTAGGTTCATGTTTTCGACTGTAACACCGACTGAACCCGAACAAAGAATCCCCCACAATGATGCGTCATACATGAAAAAATCTCCTATAAAACGTAGGACATAATTTATAAAAAGGTTATAATTTTTTATTATGATATAAAAACAGCGTGAATTGTGATGTAAGCTCAATTGGGATCAATTTTTGGAATGCTCAACATTAGCCAAGTTAAAGATCATTTTGTGTGATTTTATATTATTTTGACTATCTACATTTTTGTTATATTTGGGCTGGTTTTAATATTTAATTATGTACTAGTGTGCTTGTAACTTATATTATTTTAGTTATTTTCGTAATTTATGATTGTATTGAAGTGTGATTTTTTCTTGTTTTTAAACCCACTAGGTCCGAGTTAAGTTCTTAGATAATATATAAGCATGTCTTTGTATTTTTTTTTTTATGATAACGTTGTTGATCTGTTAACAAAAACTCTGTCAAGATCATTGTATTGAAGTGCGATTTTTCTTGTTTTTAAGAACATTAGTGTAAAGGCCCGTATTTCGTATTTGAAATTTTACGGAATAATCTAAATTTTCCTTTAAAAGTAAATAACTTGTCTCATTCATAAAATAAACTGAATAAAAGTTTTAATTATTAATGTAACAGCGGAATAAAAGTTTAAATGTCAAAATTGCAGCGGAAGTAAATATCTGTTTCAAAACAACAACTTAAAATAATTCATCGTGATAAAATGAGTTTGAACATAAAAATAATAAATGATAAAAGTGAGGTCCTCGGGTTCCTACTACTGCTGAGCTAAGCTAGCTCACTAGTCCCCGATCTCATCAGTACCTACAACAATCAAGTCTAGTGAGTCTAAAGACTCAGCATGCATATACCGTAGATAACAAGTAAATATATCATAAAATTTCATGCTGTGTAAAGATATCCTATCGTAAAGCGTAACGTGAAAATATCTTGTCATGAGTAATTATAAATACGTGCATAACTGAACTGAAAATCGTAAGTGAAATGTTTGCTCGATAGAGCCTTGTCATGAAATAGCATATAATAATTTTCTGTTGAGAATATGTTTTAGGCAAGTGGCCCATAACATAACTGAATCGTCTCATCAGACTAAACCACAGTATACTGGGCAATAGAGATCATCACAGCCCTTAGACTGGATTTCTGTACCCATACATGAACATGAACTGAACCGGTCAGTGGTCACCGGATGAAGTAATAACCCTATGATAAGCTGCAATCTCATGAACGTGAGGTGGCCAAAAGCAATATCGTATATATCTCAAAAATGAACATTTTATGTAGAACCCGTAAATCAGACTACGTATAAGCCATGCATAATTTTTAGTATTTAAATTAAAATGATTTTTATTGTATGAGTATTTAAATTCTTTTCTTTAAATTTATTTATGTTACGCAGTAGTTTAATTGTTATCTTTTCAGTTAAATAAGTGATGCCGGACTGGAGATGGAGTATTAAGATAAGTTAATAGAAATTTATTTAAGAAGTGGTAATTTAGCATGTAAGTAAATATATTTTTAAAAAGTTAGCATGCATGCAAGTTATTAAACTTCTTTGGTATTTTATTTAATTGTTTTTAAAGCATTAAATGCATGTTTATTTAATTATTTTATGTTTAATTATTTTTATGCATTTTAGGAATAATTCATGCATGATAGGGTTTGTTTCATGAAATTTTAAAAGTTCGTGCATTAAGATTTTTAAGTTACATTCGATCGAGGAACGGAGACCAGAGAATTTTCAGGAAAATTATTTTATTACCTGATCTATTTTATAAATTTATTTAAAGTATTTTTAAGTGTATTTTTCGGAAATGGGATTTTATTGGGTATTTTACCCGCAAAATGTATTTTTTAGCGGTACTGATAATGTTATCGAATCAGAGGACTTTTTAAGGGTTCGGCTAATATTTTCAAAATCTTTCTAACGCGAAATATTTTTCGGTAGTGCGTTTGGATTTAACGGGCATATTTTTAAGCTTGTTGAGCTTATAACCCTTTTCAAACCTTTAATTTTCATATTAGGCCCATTAATTATTTGTTTAACCATTTAATTATTATATATTAACCCTTAACCTAAACCTAATCCCCTCCCCATCAGCCGACACCCCATTCTGATTTTAGTGCCCTCGGTTTCAGAGAGAATCACCAGCTGAAGGCACGGTTTTGGCTTGTTCTTGCTAAGAAACTCCCTCCGGCTCCCACCTCGAGTCCCTCGTGTTTGTGCATTGTTTAAGGCATTTTTTGTAACCCTTTTTGCTGCATCATTCACGTAATATATATGTATATTTTTCTGTGTGTGTATGATACGGTCCAACCGCAGGGAAGGGAACTTTCGAACATTTTTGATATCCTTCATTCTTTTGTGTTGTTTGACCGACTGTTTCGCTCGGGAAAAATTCTAGCAAGCGGACTAGGTCAAGTTATAGTAAATGAACAGAACGTCCAAGTATCGATCCCACAGAGACTATTATTTAATTACTAAGATTGAATTATTCAATTGAATCTAGGCAAATAATAACGATCGATTTGATTATTATTCAAACTAAGTAAATTTTAAACTAATTTATGCTAAATTAACGACTAAAATCAAAATTGCAGAACAGCTTGGACCTTGGGGATTTTCAAATTTAAATAAAATGACCGGGAACACATGACGGTAAAAAACTCTGATTATTATCATGTACTGGAATTATTTAACTACAGATTATTCGAAGTCACGATGCAATTCCCTAAATTAATTATAAATCTATTTCTAGAATTTATATCCTATTTTTATTTTACAGTCCAATTAATTCTAATTGAATTTAATTAAACAAAAATGCATTTATCAACGATAGAATTACAGCTGTCACCTAAAATCGCACACTGAAACCGAATACTATTTCTAGTCGGTTTAACCGTGTGTTGATTAATATTTTTTGAAGCTAAATTCAATCTATTCCCTTTCGAGTCAAGATCGAACAACAAACATGCAAATAATTGGCCAGATTAAAAGCACGAAAATTACGCAAACATTAATCAATAACATGGAATAATTTTATAAAACAAACAATCCCACAAATAAACAACATCAATGGTTTGTCCCTATCGTGGTCCCGATCACAAGAAAAAACTACTCCATAAATTCAAAGCTAGAATACAATCTAATATTTGAATTCATGAATGAAAAATAAGAAAATAAAAGAGACGAGAAAATTTCAGCGATGGTGCGCAAAGCAAGCGTGTGAAGCGCGTTGTTTTCTCTCTCGATTTTTCTCCCCAGTCGTAGCCGTCTTCCCAGATGCGAAAGTCTCCTCCAAGTCGGCTGCCTTCTTCAAAATTTTCACCACCTCTCTCTTGTCTAGTTTTTTCCCTTTTATTTTCTCTCCCAAATCACGAGCAAATCTTTGCCAAAATCTGATTCTGATCTCAAGGGCACGGACCCCGTGCATGCATCAGGAAAGGGGTCCTTGTAGACTTTACCCAACATTTCATCCGGAACACAGGACACGGACCCCGTGTAGAGGTTCGTCTCGGGGTCCGTCTACTCTCTGGAAAGTCATCATTCGGATGTAAATGACACGGACCCCGGATACAGGTTCGACAAGGGGTCCGTGTATCTCTGATTTTCTCTTCACTGGAGGTTGATGTACACGGACCCTTGGACTGGGTCCGTGTAAGGGTCTGAGTTTGGCCTCTCGTGTTTCTTTCCTATTTTTCCGGGTATTTCTGATGTGGCGTTGCGAGGCTTGACTTTTCTTTCATTTCTTTGGCTTTCACCCTCTTTTGGTCAAACCTGCAAATAGCCATAATGAGACGAAATAAGCGCGAAACTCGGAATAAAAACGCCAGATAAGCACGAATACGACAAAGTAAAGTCCCTAAAATGCTATATAATTCGTGCTCATCATGTAACGTACCGTACTTTTTACTACTTAACATTTGCGGAAAAATTAAAATTTCTTAAACATAAAATAACCTTCAAAGTTTGCCATAAAATATCTCAACCAAGTCCCCCATAAGACATGGTCGTTCAAAATAACTACAATAAAATTTGCTCCAAAAGGTTTGCTCAAAGTATTTCCATCAAAATATGAAATCAGAGTAATTTAACTTTTGCATAAAACTTAAACATGGCGGTCCTCGGGTTTAGTCTCCCGCTCAGTCCAAGCCTGCCCCTTGGTCGCCACCTCCTGCCTCCTCATCAACATACTCACCTGCATCGATCAAGTCTAGTATGCCTAAAGACTCAACACGTATAAACCGGTATAACGAGTATTACGTAATAAAACCACATGCAACTTTAAAATAGAGCGTACATACTAAAACTTGAACTTGCATAACGTAACTTGAACATACGTACATACATAGACGTGCCATAACTTGAAAGCTTTCATAAACATGCTTGCATAACTGAACGTACTTAAACATACATAACTTTAATTTGCGTAGATGCATGTTTCAAAGCAAGTGATCCATAACATAATAAATGCCTGATCAGACAAACCACAGTACTAGGCTGACAGGGACATATCCATTGCCACATACATTAGATCCCCGTTCATAATTTAACGGGCTGGTTGGTCCCCGTTCATAATTTAATGCTTTCCAACCTCGATCTAACCCGTTCATAATTTAACGGGCGGATTGGTCCCCGTTCATAATTTAACGCTTTCCAATCCTAACATAATTTGGTCACAAGACATTTAGCATACCTCCAAAAACTTAAAATATTTTCTTTGCACGTCATCATACTTACTTGGCGTTGAGGGATTCGTTGGATTTCGACTGGGGCCGTTGCTGCGACATATTAACATGAAATTGCATACTTAACTTGCATAACTTAGACGTAGAAATCATACTTACGCTCAAGCTCAATCATTCCTTAGGACAGTCTACAATTTCCCATGGCATGACCTTGATAACCCTTGCACTAAACCAAGACATCAAACCCCAAAGCAATCATAATATTTTTCCCAAAAACGTGAGTACACGTACCCCGTCCCCGGGTCCGTGTAGGTACGCAACAGAAATGTTCGGAAAGAAGACGGGACACGGACCCCGTTCTAGGGACCGTCATGGGGTCCGTGTAGGCTCGGACAGTTGACACTTGTGAGGAATCAAAGACACGGACCCCGTGCCATGGTCCGTGTGGGGGTCCGGCTAGCCTCGGGTGAATTAAAGGCCGCGGGAAATTCTTATATTGCTTATTACTCCCAAACTTGATTGTACGGACTATGAACGGACACCTCGAGACCCGTCCTAGGACGTCACGACATTGTACCAAACCCAAGTAAGCCATTATAATTGTTCCCTAGTGTGACAATCAACAAATAACGACACAACTTGAGGTTCGACACCATTTTCTTCCTCGACTCTTGATTCAACTTGGTGCCTAACGACACGAAAAGAGACACCAAAATCTTCCCAACATCAAACTAAACATACCTAGGCACCGCAACGATCACCCGTTGATTCCCAACGAAGCCTGCAACAAATAAAATTCAAGAACGCATCAACATCGAAATTTACTGAAAAACGCAGTTTGAGCAGTCCTACGAAAAACGTCATAACTGACTCAATTTTTATCCAAATAACTCGAATTTTATATCAAATCGAAGGTATCAAAATGTTCTACGTTTTTCATGTTAAAAGTTTTCTCAAAATCGCGACTGAAGAATCGCAGTTTTCAATGGAACAGTAAGTTACGAGATTTCAGATCTAAAAAGTATTTCAAAATACATTCAAATCATTTTCCGCTCAAACAACGAATGTCACACATGAATTTTTACGCATAAAAATAACACAACACATAATATGACAAGATCGATGCAGAAAAAACATAATATACGTGCCTTTAAATCTTAACGTTACTGGAACGACGATACCGAAGCGGGAAGGAAGCGAGGCTTGATCGGGGACGATTGTGGTTCGGTTTTCTTGAGATAAAATCACCGAAACTGCTGAAATTCTTTGAAGGGAGGGGCGGCTGCTGGGTTTTCTCAAGAACCCAAGGTTTTGGCTCTAAAAAAATAAAACTAGAATGACTTGTGATTGTGTGTGTGTGTTACGGCTTTGTGTGTGTGAAAAAGGTGTAAGAGTGTGTGTGTGTGTGACTAACGTGAGTTAGTGGGGAAGTTTAGGGAAAATAAATTGCTTAATCATGAATTAACCACTAATTTAAAGTTAATCAAACACTAACTCACTCAATTTCCTTAATTGAAATAAAATACACACTAATTTTATAACATTCTCCTTTAATAAAATAAAATCCACAAAAATGCTAATTTTAAAATTTTTAAACTCTTAAATCCACTAAATAAATAAGTTAGGATTTAAAATGCTAAACTTAATAATTATTTAAAAATGCCCCAACCTCAACTTAAAATAAAACACAACATTTTAGATTACCGAAATCGTCAACGGTATTTTCCTCGATCCCGCTTCGAATATTCGCCTAAAACATGAAACTTGAAAAACACTTTAACGTGCATCACATAAACATAAGTTAGGATTTAAAATGCTAAACTTAATAATTATTTAAAAATGCCCCAACATTAACTTAAAATAAAACACAACATTTTAGATTACCGAAATCGTCAACGGTCTTTTCCTCGATCCCGCTTCGAATATTCGCCTGAAAATGAAACTTGAAAAACACTTTAACGTGCATCACATAAACATAATTAATTTAAAACAATGCATTTAAATAAATCATGCACTACTAAGACTCATTTTAAAAATTAATAAATACTTTAATGATTAATTAAATGCATGGGTTATACGTGTACTGAATTTGGGCACTACAGTTCCTCCCCCACTTATAAAAATTTCGTCCTCGAAATTAAGTCTTACCAAACAAATCCGGGTAGCGAATCCTCATGTCCGCTTCTGACTCCCAAGTGGCCTCTTCCACTGATTGATTTAGCCACCGGACTTTGACTAGCTTAGTCACTTTGTTCCGAAGTCTGCGCTCCTGTCTGTCTAGGATCTGGATGGGTCTCTCCTCATAAGACAGGTTTGGAGCCAACTGTAACGGTTCATAGCTCAATACGTGCGAAGGATTAGCTAGGTACTTCCTCAGCATCGAGACATGGAACACATTGTGTACCCCGGCCAGATTCGGCAGAAGGGCAACCCGATAAGCTAGTGTCCCAACTCTGTCCAACATTTCAAACGGTCCAATAAACCTTGGACTCAGTTTGCCTCTTTTCCCGAATCTCATAACACCCTTCATGGGTGCTATCTTTATGAAAACATGATCACCTACGGCAAACTCGATTTCTCTTCTCCTCATATCGGCATAGCTCTTTTTTGGCGACTCTGGGCGGTCTTCATTCTGTCTCGGATCTTGACCACCACATTTGCAGTCTGCTGAACTATCTCGGGGCCAAGTTCTGCTCTTTCACCAATTTCATCTCAATGAACTGGTGATCTGCACTTTCTTCCATACAACGCCTCGTAGGGAGCCATACCTATCGATGATTGGAAGCTGTTGTTGTAGGTAAACTCCACTAGAGGTAGTTTAGATTCCCAAGTCCCCTGGAAATCGATCATACACACTCGCAATAGATCCTCCAAAATTTGAATCACTCGCTCAGACTGTCCATCTGTCTGCGGGTGAAAAGCGGTACTGAAAAGCAACTTCGTCCCCATGGCTGCATGTAGGCTCTTCCAAAAGGACGATGTAAATCTCGGGTCTCTGTCGGACACAATCGAAACTGGGATCCATGTAAACGGACTATCTCCCTGATATAAAGCTCTGCATACTGCATCATGGAGAAATTCGTCTTCACTGGCGAAAAGTGCGCTGACTTCGTGAGTCGATCCACAATAACCCAAATGGCATTAAAGCCTCTGAATGATCTAGGCAATCCAACGACGAAGTCCATCGTGATGTTCTCCTATTTCCACTATGGGATTGAGAGTGGCTTAACCAATCCTGCTGGCCTCTGATGCTCTGCCTTCAGCTACTGACAAGTGAGGCATTCAGACATAAATCTGCGGATGTCTCTCTTCATCCCTGGCCACCAATACAGAATCTGTAGGTCCTTATACATCTTGTTACCTCCTGGGTGAATAGAATACGGAGATGCGTGCGCCTCTGTCAGAATGTACCTCACAACACCATCTGACACGGTGTAGAGAACACTGCCCTTAGCTTCATCCTTCAGTCTCCATTTCTGTAATTGCTCATCTGAAAACTGACCTGCACGAATGCGGTCTAGCAGAGAAGATTGGACTGTCAGATTGGACAGCCTCGGAGCTCTGCCCTTGCGGTAAACTTCTAAATCAAACATCTGAATCTCAAACTGAAGAGGTTTCTGTACTGACAACTGTGCTACAACTGCAACTTTCCTGCTCAAGGCGTCTGCGACAAAATTAGCCTTTCCCGGATGGTAGCTAATCTCGCAGTCGTATTCCTTTACCAACTCTAGCCACCGTCTATGTCTCATGTTCAGTTCTTTCTGGGTGAAGAAATACTTGAGGCTCTTGTGATCCGTGAATATCTGGCACTTCTCGCCGTACAAGTAGTGTGGGGACCCGGGCTCTAACTCTATTCTTTTGGGATTTAATTGGATCTTTGTTCGAAAATGTGGGTCAAAATTTTGCTTTTAATTTTAATTCAAATGTATTAACTAAAGCATAACATATCTCGATAGAAATTAAACAACGTAATGTACATACAAGTCTGTTCGTACAACATACACAAGTGTTCACATGACAACTACAAACATAAGTAGTACAAGTGCCATAAGAAACCACTAGTAATCTGCAATGCCCGAGATCTCCACGCTATCATCATCTCTCATATAGCTCGTGACCCCGATCCTGCCCCACCTGTTGCCATGCACACATACAGACACGACAACAGCCGGATAACTCCGGTGAGAACATATCCCAGTATAAAACATGGATGCATGCAATGTCATAAATCATGTACAAATGCATAACATAAATCAAGTAACATGAATATACATCTAAACATGTAGTAGAATACAAATCTGTAAACATGTAGTAGAATACAAATCTGTATTCGACAATTCAAATCTTGACTCGACTCTTTTCTAATCTAGGGATCCCGGTGTGAATAAGACGGTCTGTTACCTACCCAACCACTCGGGGCAACGGTACGTCTTATTCCTAGACTTCGGTCAACTCTGTATCGTGGGTCTACACATATAGTAAATCTGCTCCTATGCGTCGATACACCGAAACGTCTAGTTTTGGCAAGTCTGCCAATCTCTCCTATCTCAGGACTCGAATATAAATCAATAAACAAGGCATTACATAATCAATGTAATAACAATCTAGTATGTGATTTAGGGAAACTCGTATCAAATCTGAATCGAGTTGTGCAATCCCGTGACCACATGAATTATACCTTTCTTGTCGAATCGTCGATCGAAGTCTCAAAGTCGGAATGTCAACTCTGTCAAGATTAATCTGAAATGGGATAATGAATGTGCTATATATCAAAACACAACTCAACCATCTAGTACAACTCAAGAATCACATTTGGTATAAAATCGACGGCATAACGACGTATTTCTTCGATACCGATAATACAATTTCACCACAACAATATCAAAATCAATCCCAACAACTCATAATCTCATCTAAACATCAATCCACCAGCTATAATCTGTAAAATCTTCACATAATACATGCTGGAATTTCGAATAAAAGCATACGATATCCAAAAATCAATCCGATAGCAACTATATCAAGCTCATACTATCAAGAACACATATCTTCAAGCAAATCACAACTTCTCCAACATATGAATATCGAGACATGCTGAAATGTAAGAAACTTACGTCCTTTCGTAGCCCTTGTCAAGAGGAACACGAATCTCTACTCGGATTTCAAACCGGATGGCAAATTGTTGCACAATCTAAATTCTAATATGCAAAAGCTTGAAGAATTCTTAAGAGCTCTCGGTTCTCTCACTCTGAAAACATGCAAATGAAGTGTCAATCCAAAGTATATATATACCATGCCATGTGTCACTACGAAAATCAAAGGTGGCATTTTCGCATGCAAACCGCGGGTGCGGTGTCTCAAGAGTGCGGGTGCGCTGTGCTCACGGCGAGTCCATCCAAAAATGTTGCACCTAGACCGCGGGTGCGGTCCTTACATGACCGCGGGTGCGGTCTCACACCGCGGGTGCGGTCGTGCTAGCACCGCGGGTACGGTGTCTGTTCGCACAAATTCACCAATTTCTGTCACCTACACCGCGGGTGCGGTAGTCTTAGCACCGCGGGTGCGGTGTGGCTTCGGCCCTGCTGCTCAAAATCTCATAATTGTGCATTCTTATCTCTATAATTCCAACATCAATAATATCGATAATTCTCGAGCCTTACATTTCTCCCCCTCTTAGACAGGAGTTCGTCCTCGAACTCACAAACAACTTAATCAATCATAGTAAAGGAAGAAATGACATTAGAACTGAAAGAAAACTCACATCATACAAATAGCTCGGGATGCCTCTGTCTCATCTCAGACTCTGTCTCCCAAGTTGCTTCCTCGATGCCATGACGATTCCATTGAACCTTCACCAGCGGAATGGTCTTGGTTCTAAGTTGTTTCTCTTTCCAATCAAGAATCTGTATCGGTCTTTCAACATAGCTCAGAGTCTGATCTAACTCGGCTTCTTCAGGTTGAATGACATGAGAGTCATCCGGCATGTATCTGCGCAACATCGATACATGAAAAACATCATGTATACCGGACAGTGAAGGAGGAAGAGCAAGTCTGTAAGCTCGATCGCCAATCTTTTCAAGAATCTCATACGGACCGACGTATCTAGGAGACAACTTTCCACGCTTGCCAAATCTGACAACGCTTCTGAAAGGTGAAATCTTCAAAAATACTCTGTCTCCCTGTTCGAATACTAACGGTCTGCGTCTAATATTGGCGTACTTCGCTTGCCTATCCTGTGCCGTCTTCATTCGTTTCTGAATGATCTTCACTTTTTCTGTCATCTCACGAATCATATCAGGCCCCAACACTGGTACCTCAGAAATATCATCCCAGTACAACGGAGATCTGCACTTCTTTCCGTATAAAGCTTCGAACGGTGCCATCTCTATGCTCGTCTGATAGCTGTTGTTGTATGAAAACTCACACAATGGCAATGCATCTTGCCAATTAGTATCAAAGTCTAGTACTACAGCTCTCAGCATATCCTCCAAAGTCTGGATAGTCCGCTCTGACTGTCCGTCTGTCTGGGGATGATAAGCAGTGCTCTGGTGTAAAGTCGTACCCAAAGCCTGCTGCAAGCTGTGCCAAAAATGAGAAGTGAATCGTGGATCACGATCTGATACGATCGACTTCGGCACACCATGCAATCTGACGACCTCTTTGACATACAACTCTGCCATCTGATCATGTCGATAAGTCATCCTGTACGGAATAAAGCACGCTGATTTGGTCAGTCTGTCTATCACAACCCAGATCGCGTCACAGCCCCGCGAAGATCGAGGTAACTTCGTCACGAAGTCCATGGAAATGTGGTCCCATTTCCATTCAGGAACAGACAAACTCTGAAGTAAACCTCCGGGCTTCTTTCTCTCTGCCTTCACCTGCTGGCAATTCAGGCACTTAGACACAAATTCTGCAATGTCTGTCTTCATCTGCTTCCACCAGAATTGTGTCTTCAAGTCGTTATACATCTTCCTGCCACCAGGATGAATGCTGAACCGACTACAGTGTGCTTCCGACATGATCTGTCGTCTCAAATCTGAAATCTCTGGCACCACTAAGCGGTTATTCACATACAGAACAGAATCTCTGACGTGATATTCTGAGATATGTCCAGCTCTGACCATATCAATCGATTTCTGCACACTCGGATCAGTTCTCTGTGCTTCTTTGATCCTCGAAATCAAGTCTGGCTCAATCTGAATCGCAGCAAGTCGCAACGGTCTACTCTCTGTATTAAATGTCAATCCAGACAAGCAACAATCTTCTACTAAACTCGATACACCTACAGTCGACAAGGAAAGAGCACATACCTTTCGACTCAAGGCGTCTGCCGCTGCATTCGACTTTCCTGGATGGTACTTGATCTCGCAATCAAAATCTTTCAGCAGATCAAGCCATCGTCGCTGCCTCATGTTCAACTCTGACTGAGAAAAGAGATACTTCAAGCTCTTATGATCGGAATAGATCTCAAATTTCTCGCCATACAGATAGTGACGCCAGATCTTGAGTGCAAATACAATCGCCGCCAATTCAAGATCATGAATCGGATAACGAGTCTCGTGCGGCTTCAGCTGTCTAGAGGCGTACGCTATCACGTGCCCTCGCTGCATAAGAACACATCCTAACCCTCTGTGAGATGCGTCACAGTATACAACGAACTCACCTGTACCTGCAGGAATCGTCAAGACAGGCGCACTAGTCAGCCTCTTCTTCAGCTCTACAAAACTGGCTTCACAATCTTCGGACCACACAAATGGCATATTCTTCTGTGTCAACTGGGTGATAGGCTTCGCTATACTGGAGAAGTCTCGAATAAAACATCGATAATACCCGGCTAAACCCATGAAACTGCGTATCTCTGGCACAGAAGTCGGTCTCGGCCAACTGATCACAGCCTCAACTTTACTCGGATCTACCGCAATACCCTCTCCAGATATAATATGCCCCAAGAAGACAACCTGTCGCAACCAGAATTCACACTTGGACAGTTTGGCATACAACTGCTCTTTTCTCAAAGTCTTCAATACAATCCTCAGGTGATCTGCATGCTCAGTCAAATTCTTCGAATACACCAAAATGTCATCGATAAATACAATCACAAAATCATCTAAATATCTCTGAAAAATGCGGTTCATCAAACTCATAAACACCGCTGGTGCATTCGTCAAACCGAAAGGCATAACAACAAACTCGTAATGTCCATACCTGGTTCGGAATGCAGTTTTCGGAATATCAACGTCTCTAACTCTGAGCTGATGATACCCTGATCTCAAATCAATCTTCGAATATACCGAAGATTCCTGTAACTGGTCAAATAAATCGTCGATGCGAGGCAAAGGATACTTGTTCTTCACTGTTGCCTTGTTCAACTGTCTATAATCAATACACAGTCGCATCGAACCATCTTTCTTTCTAACGAAAAGCACCGGAGCACCCCAAGGTGATACACTGGGTCTGATATATATCCCTTGGACAGAAGATCCTCCAACTGTGCTTTCAACTCTTTCAGTTCAACAGGCGCCATCCTATACGGAGCTCTTGAAATAGGAACACTGCCTGGCACAAGGTCTATGCTGAAATCAACCTCTCGAACTGGAGGTAATCCTGGAATCTCATCAGGAAAAACATCTGCAAACTCGCAAACCACTGGCAAATCTGCCAATGCTGGGCTCGTCTTCAGTAGATCTACTGAATATACAAGAAAGCCCTCTGCTCCTCTCTGAAGCAATCTACTCATAGTCAGAGCAGATACTAAGGGAATCCGAGATCTGGAACCCTTGCCGTAAAATTTCCACTCGTCTGTCATTTCGGGTCTGAATCTGACAATCTTGTGGAAACAATCTACAGTGGCCCTGTACTTGGTTAACATATCTATGCCAACTATACAGTCAAAATCAGCTAAACCAAGTACTACACAATCAAGATCAATCTCATGCCCCTCAAACTGAAGCATACAGTGTCTAACAGTAGTCACAGATATCAAACCACTTCCCAACGGAGAAGCTATAGACACTACTGTCGACATCGACTCAACAGGCAATGCATGTCTCAATGCAAAATGTTCAGATATAAATGTATGAGATGCCCCTGTGTCTATCAACACATATGCAGGATAACCGCAAAGAAAACAGTTACCTGCAATGACGTCATCTGGCGCCTCCTGCGCCTGTTCCTCTGTCAGGGCAAAAACACGTGCCTGCTGTCTGGGAGGCTGACTCACCGTCTGACTACCTCCTAGTCTCTGCTGGGTCTGTGTAGAGGGTGGCTGGAAGGAGTGTACAGAGGATGCCTGTCTCTCCATCTGTGGCGCTGGTGCTGATGATCCTGTGCTCTGGAATCGTTGTGCACCTCTCTGGGGACAAACTCTGGCGAAATGTCCCTGTTGCCTACAGATGTTGCAGCGTCCCAGAACTCCTTGACACTGCTCCGTAGCATGTCGCCCTCCGCATGAACCACAGTATGCGCCACTATACTCTGACCCCTGACTTCTCTGTCGAGATCCACTCGAACTCGATGAACTACTCCCAGATTTCTTAAATTGTTTGCCTTTAGCCTTTAGAAATTCCTTCTTACCACTACCACTAGCTCCGCTGTCAAAACGAGGAGGAGGTGGTGGAAACTGTACGGTAGTAGACTGTGGCGGTCTCTGCCCCTGAACACCGTAGGAAGCCCCTCGCTGCCTGATCAAGCCAGCCTCGGCTCCCTTCGCTCGGTTCAGTGCCTCTGAAAAAGTACTAGGCCGACTCGTGTTCACCAAAGTGAAAACATCCGGATTCAGCCCGTTGATGAACTGATCGACCACTGCCTCGTCGTTTCCGGCCACATGCGGTGCAAATCGTAGCAATGCAGAAAATTTAGCAACATACTCCTCGATGTTCCACTGTCCCTGCTTCAGATTCGCAAATTCAGCTCCCTTATCTTTCCGGTAGGAGACGGGAAAGAAGCGCTGATAGAACTCGTCTTTGAAGACTTTCCACGTGATATCAATGCCTCGGTGCTCCAAGGCTCTCTTCGTCGTCAACCACCAGCTCTTGGCAACCTCTTGCATCTGATGCCCTATCAGCTTCACACGTCGCTCATCAGTATATGCCAAGGACTCAAACAGCATCTCGATATCATCCAGCCAGCTCTCGCATTCTACTGCACTCTCTGTGCCTTTCAGAGTAGGCGGATGGAAAGACTGGAATCTCTTCAATAAAGTCTCCATCGGCGTAGCGGTGACATCCATCTGTGCACCGGATGTGCTACCCTGCTCTGGTTGTGGCACTCGTCTAGGCGGCATAAATCTGATCATAAAACTGATTAGTACACACCCAATGTCATCTGTCTCAGCCCTTCTCTGATCATATACCTCTGATCGAGAATCGGTTCTGATTCAGGCTTGAAATGCTGTAAATCAATTCAGATAATACAACACAACATATAATAGGAAAAGCAATAAAGCATGCTAGCATCTCAAAAGCAAGGAAGATGACTCGATCTACCCCGCTCATTCTATTCTATCTCAGTCTACAGAACCTACTGCTCTGATACCACCTGTTGTGGGGACCCGGGCTCTAACTCTATTCTTTTGGGATTTAATTGGATCTTTGTTCGAAAATGTGGGTCAAAATTTTGCTTTTAATTTTAATTCAAATGTATTAACTAAAGCATAACATATCTCGATAGAAATTAAACAACGTAATGTACATACAAGTCTGTTCGTACAACATACACAAGTGTTCACATGACAACTACAAACATAAGTAGTACAAGTGCCATAAGAAACCACTAGTAATCTGCAATGCCCGAGATCTCCACGCTATCATCATCTCTCATCTAGCTCGTGACCCCGATCCTGCCCCACCTGTTGCCATGCACACATACAGACACGACAACAGCCGGATAACTCCGGTGAGAACATATCCCAGTATAAAACATGGATGCATGCAATGTCATAAATCATGTACAAATGCATAACATAAATCAAGTAACATGAATATACATCTAAACATGTAGTAGAATACAAATCTGTAAACATGTAGTAGAATACAAATCTGTATTCGACAATTCAAATCTTGACTCGACTCTTTTCTAATCTAGGGATCCCGGTGTGAATAAGACGGTCTGTTACCTACCCAACCACTCGGGGCAACGGTACGTCTTATTCCTAGACTTCGGTCAACTCTGTATCGAGGGTCTACACATATAGCAAATCTGCTCCTATGCGTCGATACACCGAAACGTCTAGTTTTGGCAAGTCTGCCAATCTCTCCTATCTCAGGACTCGAATATAAATCAATAAACAAGGCATTACATAATCAATGTAATAACAATCTAGTATGTGATTTAGGGAAACTCGTATCAAATCTGAATCGAGTTGTGCAATCCCGTGACCACATGAATTATACCTTTCTTGTCGAATCGTCGATCGAAGTCTCAAAGTCGGAATGTCAACTCTATCAAGATTAATCTGAAATGGGATAATGAATGTGCTATATATATCAAAACACAACTCAACCATCTAGTACAACTCAAGAATCACATTTGGTATAAAATCGACGGCATAACGACGTATTTCTTCGATACCGATAATACAATTTCACCACAACAATATCAAAATCAATCCCAACAACTCATAATCTCATCTAAACATCAATCCACCAGCTATAATCTGTAAAATCTTCACATAATACATGCTGGAATTTCGAATAAAAGCATACGATATCCAAAAATCAATCCGATAGCAACTATATCAAGCTCATACTATCAAGAACACATATCTTCAAGCAAATCACAACTTCTCCAACATATGAATATCGAGACATGCTGGAAATGTAAGAAACTTACGTCCTTTCGTAGCCCTTGTCAAGAGGAACACGAATCTCTACTCGGATTTCAAACCGAATGGCAAATTGTTGCACAATCTAAATTCTAATATGCAAAAGCTTGAAGAATTCTTAAGAGCTCTCGGTTCTCTCACTCTGAAAACATGCAAATGAAGTGTCAATCCAAAGTATATATATACCATGCCATGTGTCACTACGAAAATCAAAGGTGGCATTTTCGCATGCAAACCGCGGGTGCGGTGTCTCAAGAGTGCGGGTGCGCTGTGCTCACGGCGAGTCCATCCAAAAATGTTGCACCTAGACCGCGGGTGCGGTCCTTACATGACCGCGGGTGCGGTCTCACACCGCGGGTGCTGTCGTGCTAGCACCGCGGGTGCGGTGTCTGTTCGCACAAATTCACCAATTTCTGTCACCTACACCAGCGGGTGCGGTAGTCTTAGCACCGCGGGTGCGGTGTGGCTTCGGCCCTGCTGCTCAAAATCTCATAATTGTGCATTCTTATCTCTATAATTCCAACATCAATAATATCGATAATTCGTAATGTCCTAATCTAGTTCTGAAGGCTGTCTTAGTTTTACTTTACTATGACCTTGAGTTCTGACTTTTCTCACAATTCCCAATATTAGAAATGGAGGTTCAAACTTATCGTAACCTTCCTTATACTATACCCGTAATGTTCATCGATCTATTACATTAGCATTTATGCAGTTCAATCTAAGAAATCTTAGCACCAAAAGTTAGTGATCAACTTCTATCCTTGGTACTACACTCAAAAGTTAAACCTTATCTTAACCCCGTAATAATATTGACCTACGATCCTTGAATCGAGTCTTTACCATACGACACTAACTTACGTAACTTAGCTGTTTACAAGCACATCCCAAATAAAGATTGCTGCAAATCTTAAATTTCGAGTAAAACTAATCCATAAAATCCTAAAATATACAATATCGATATTCTGCTTAGATAATAAAATCTTTCTAGCATCAAATACATGCTTAAACTATTTCTTTCCCAATTACATTATAGTTAAGGCCTAAGACACTTAAATCTTCCTCATTCGAACGAATGTCACACTTTGACGTATCCTCAATACTTAATTCTTTTTAACGTATAAAGCTTAATAAGTTTCTCCCTGTTAATGATGGACTAATTCTAATAAATCAACTTCGCTTATAACCCACAGAATTCTAGAATCCTCATATAAAGATTTTGGATTTCTTACTCGATAAAAATCTTAATATTCGACATTGGTAACCTATGTTGAATACAACTAATTCCCTTTTTATTTCACCCAATATCCCCATATGATCACCCATTCCATAAACTTGAAATCAAAACTTACACGACCAAAGTAGTCTTAGATAACCTAATTCCAGTACTCATATCCACTTAATCATAAGTTTCTTAATGACTTACAAAGATTCCTCAAAACAAAGTGTCTGATAGGGCCTCTTGCCAAGCCTATCGAGCTCAATGTTCCTTTGGTTCTGCCCTGCCACCAAAGCTCTCGACACGACAACTGTATAAGTCATAGGATTAGCAACTCGAACATCATGGCGCAAGATCGGCCGCCACCCATCCATAAAATGCCTCATCTTCCCCCGGGCATCAATTGCCATCAAGGGCAAAAAAGTGACACCCCTTTTCAAACTTCCTGACGAAGTCTGCCACGCTGCTGTCTCCCTATCGGAGCGACATGAACTCCCTGGTCAGGCGAGAGCGTACTTCTTCAGTGAAGTATTCGGAGTAGAAAACCTCCTTGAACCCATTCCACGTCAGTGTTTGTAAGTTCACTGACAGTGAAAACCCTTGCGTCTCCAGTCAACAAAAGGTGGCACATATAACTCTGTCAGTATCCTGTAGCTCCATAAATGCAAAGATTACCTCGATGGACTTAATCCATCCTTCCGCTATCATCGGGTCAGTGGTCCCCGAAAAATCCTTCGGATTAATCCTCCTAAATCTTTCATAGACTGCCTCGAGTCTGGGCCTCGCCCTTGTGTCTACTGCAGTCTAGTTCCCCGCAAACTGTGCGAAGAACTGGGCCATCCCTGCAAGCATCTGAGCCTGCATATCTGGGGTGGACGAGGAGGAGTGACCCTCTCCCCATCCTGGGCATTCCTATTCTCATCGCCTGCTTCACGCACAATCCTAGGTCTGGGAGGCATACTGTTCTAACATTTAGCCAACACGTAAACCCAATATGCATGAACATGATATCAATGACATAAGATGCACGTACTACAACTTTAATTATGCTCATGCTGAAATCAGAACTTAATGCTTACTACATAACATAAATTTGAAACCTTAAAACTTACAGACTTGAGGTGTGACTTCGCGAGCTTCTTGTGACTGGCAGTAGGCATAACCCTTTACAAGAACACCGCTCTGATACCAACTGTAACGTACCGTACTTTTTACTACTTAACATTTGCGGAAAAATTAAAATTTTCTTAAACATAAAATAACCTTCAAAGTTTGCCATAAAATATCTCAATCAAGTCCCCCATAAGACATGGTCGTTAAAAATAACTACAATAAAATTTGCTCACAAAAGTTTTGCTCAAAGTATTTCCACAAAAATATGAAATCAGAGTAATTTAACTTTTGCCTAAAACTTCAACATGGCGGTCCTCGGGTTTAGCCTCCCGCTCAGTCCAAGCTTGCCCCTTGGTCGCCACCTCATGTCTCCTCATCAACATACTCACCGACATCGATCAAGTCTAGTGAGTCTAAAGACTCAACACGTATAAACCGGAATAACGAGTATTACGTAATAAAACCACATGCAACTTTAAAATAGAGCGTACATACTAAAACTTGAACTTGCATAACGTAACTTGAACATACGTACATACATAGACGTGCCATAACTTGAAAGCTTTCATAAACATGCTTGCATAACTGAACGTACTTAAACATACATAACTTTAATTTGCGTAGAGGCATGTTTCAAAGCAAGTGACCCATAACATAATAAATGCCTGATCAGACAAACCACAGTACTGGGCTGGCAGGGACGTATCCACTGCCACATACATGAGATCCCCGTTCATAATTTAACGGGCTGGTTGGTCTCCGTTCATAATTTAATGCTTTCCAACCTCGATCTAATCCGTTCATAATTTAACGGGCGGATTGGTCCCCGTTCATAATTTAACGCTTTCCAATCCTAACATAATTTGGTCACAAGACATTTAGCATACCTCCAAAAACTTAAAATATTTTCTTTGCTCGTCATCATATTTACTTGGCGTTGAGGGATTCGTTGGACTTCGACTGGGGCCGTTGCTGCGACATATTAACATGAAATTGCATACTTAACTTGCATAACTTAGACGTAGAAATCATAGTTACTCTCAAGCTCAATCATTCCTTAGGACAGTCTACAATTTCCCATGGCACGACCTTGATAACCCTTGCACTAAACCAAGACATCAAACCCCAAAGCAACCATAATATTTTTCCCAAAAACGTGAGTACACGGACCCCGTCCCTGGGTCCGTGTAGGTACGCAACAGAAATGTTCGGAAAGAAGATGGGACACGGACCCCGTGCTAGGGTCCGTCAAGGGGTCCGTGTAGGCTCGGACAGTTGACACTTGTGAGGAATCAAAGACACGGACCCCGTGCCATGGTCCGTGTGGGGGTCCGGCTAGCCTCGGGTGAATTAAAGCCTGCGGGAAATTCTTATATTGCTTATTACTCCCAAACTTGATTGTACGGACTATGAACGGACACCTCGAGACCCGTCCTAGGACGTCACGACATTGTACCAAACCCAAGTAAGCCATTATAATTGTTCGCAAGTGTGACAATCAACAACTAACGACACAACTCGAGGTTCGACACCATTTTCTTCCTCGACTCTTGATTCAACTTGGTGCCTAACGACACGAAAAGAGACACCAAAAATCTTCCCAACATCGAACTAAACATACCTAGACGCCGCAACGATCACCCGTTGATTCCCAACGAAGCCTGCAACAAATAAACTTCAAGAACGCATCAACATCGAAATTTACTGAAAAACGTAGTTTGAGCAGTCCCACAAAAAATGCCATAACTCACTCAATTCTTATCCAAATATCTCGAATTTTATATAAAATAGAAGGTCTCGAAGAGTTCTACGTTTTTTGCGTTAAAAGCTTTCTCAAAATCTCGACCGAAGAATCGTAGTTTTCAACGGAACTGTAAGTTACGAGATTTCAGATCTAAAAAGTATTTCAAAACGCATTCAAACCATTTTCCTCTCAAACGACGAATGTCACACATGAATTTTTACGCATAAAAATAACACAACACATAATATGACAAGATCAATGCAAAAAGAACATAATATACGTGCCTTTAAATCTTTAACGTTACCGGAACGACGATACTGAAGCGGGAAGGAAGCGAGGCTTGGTCCGGGACGATTGTGGCTCGGTTTACTTGAGATAAAATCATCGAAACTGCTGAAATTCTTTGAAGGGAGGGGCGGCTGCTGGGTTTTCTCAAGAACCCTAGGTTTTGGCTCTAAAAAAATAAAACTAGAATGACTTGTGATTGTGTGTGTGTGTTACGGCTTTGTGTGTGAAAAAGGTGTAAGAGTGTGTGTGTGTGTGACTAACGTGAGTTAGTGGGGAAGTTTAGGGAAAATAAATTGCTTAATCATGAATTAACCACTAATTTAAAGTTAATCAAACACTAACTCACTCAATTTCCTTAATTGAAATAAAATACACACTAATTTTATAACATTCTCCTTTAATAAAATAAAATCCACAAAAATGCTGATTTTAAAAGTTTTAAACTCTTAAATCAACTAAATAAATAAGTTAGGATTTAAAATGCTAAACTTAATAATTATTTTAAAATGCCCCAACCTCAACTTAAAATAAAACACCACATTTTAGATTACCGAAATCGTCAACAGTCTTTTCCTCGATCCCGCTTCGAATATTCGCCATGAAACTTGAAAAACACTTTAACGTGCATCAAATAAACATAATTAATTTAAAATAATGTATTTAAATAAATCATGCACTACTAAGACTCATTTTAAAAATTAATAAATACTTTAATGATTAATTAAATGCATGGCTTATACGTGTACTGAATTTGGGCACTACATATCAACTCCCCCACACTTAACCTTTGTTCGTCCTCGAACAAATCATACAAAAATAAAGATGAGAAATATCTCAGATTTAGAACTCAAGTACCACAATCAAAACTTCTCAATTTGTCAAACTCTTTCACCCCTGGTCAAAAGATCACGCTTCGCATTTCACAAGATTTGTTTTCGTTGCAATTCAAGATTTAACATTTACCCAGTAATGATCAACAGAACAAGATGTGTGCAGTGTGCAGGTCAGACTTGTACTCATCACCAACTATTTGGTTTCATGATCACTTATTTTCATTTGTTATCGAGACGCCCCATATGCTTGACTTTCATACCCCTCTCTACTAAGTGTTGAACGACGATGACTTGGTTAATAGGTCTTTTCAAGCTTATAACGTAAGGCCAAGGTTCACGGTTACAATAGAAGGTATGAGAATCAAAAGTGAGAGGAAATGAAAAAATAATCCTGCAGCACATTCATCCAACTTTTGACTCATCAACAATCACTGTATTTTCATCATCCTTTGAGCTCTCTAGTCTCCTTTCTTTCTCCTTGTCCTTCAAATTTCACCCACAAATTTTTTCGGGTGTTTTCAATACTATACACTTTCCTCCTTTTTCTTTTTCTCTATTTTTTTATTTTTTTCATGAATAAAAATTCATCGACTCCTTCACACATATTTCTTCAATCCATTAGAGTAATTCAAACATTTCAATGTGCACATGAGGTTTATTCCTCTCACATGTAGGTAGGAAAAAGTGTATAGGCTAAGACTCAGGTAGTTGATGTGGGAACTTGAATAAATTACGAATGGGGGCTAATTGTTTGTCATTGACACACAACATTCGATTTTTACAGGCTCAAAAAGGGTTACTAGAGACAATGAATGATGTATCGGTCAGGCTTGAAAGGCTCAAACAGTCCAAAGATCACCTAAATCATCCCTAAGTCATCATCGTTCGTATTTTCGCTTCGAGGGCTAATCAGACGAATTCTAGGGATCGTTGTTCGATTTTTTTTTTAAGTTCACAATTCACTATCCATGAGTAAAAGTTTGACCACGTGCATTGAATGAAAGTTGATACAGAACCGGTTCGTGTCTGACCCTCTCCTTGAAACTACGACTCCTCTCATTCAATTACTAGGCGTGAAACTATTTCCCGGGTGATCCAAAATCTAACAAAATAATCCGATTATCAAGTGAAACAAGAGATATTTGTCTGTCAATAGTCTCATCCTACGTTAAAAGTGTTGTTAAGTGTGTGTGCAACGACGTGAAACAAAACTGACCCACCCCCACACTTTGATAACGACACTGCCCTCAGTGTAAAGAAATATAAAATGAATGATCAAGACAGTTAAAGCAAAAACACTTCCCTGGACAAATGTCGAGTAAGTTGTAAAAATGTGGTAGAAATCAGCGACTCCTGAAAAACACGACATCGAATACACAAGGAAACATAAAAAGGAACAGGAAAAACAGACAAACACACGATTAAATCGACAAGAGAATAATCATAACTAATCATATATCAGAACATCAACAGCATAGGAATGAAATGATCAAAGCTAGAAAACAATAAAATCCTCCACAAGTCTTAAAACAACGAAGCTAACTACTCATCATCTGATCCTAACTCGGAGCCCTCCAAATCGTCAAGCCCAGATCTATCATAGGGGGACACAAAAATATCGTCTGAAGAGGACTGAATCCCAAGATGGTGCTCGATGCGAGCCAATCTCTTGCGGATTTCGTCCATGGAATCAAACAGTGACGAGAAAACCTGATGTCGACTTCTCGAGGGTCGAGGGGGTACATCAGCTTGAGGGCCAGCGCGAGTATCTAAAGCCGCTTCTTCCTCTGCACGATCGTCCCAAGCTCAGTCATCTATGGCAGGTGGAGGCACCGGCGGGTCACGGGGATGGCAGGTGATATGCCGACTCCCAGGGTTACGATACCAAGTACCCCGGCGGAAGATGAAGTACATGCCATGCATGGCCTGTGGTGTGAGCATCTGTGTAGAGGTGGGGAGGAGAGACGTCTCTCTAGTGAGATCGACTCCTTGGGCCGCTAAAATCCGGGAGATGATGATCAGAAAAGGAGCATATGGCCGCTTGTTCTTGGTGGGGTCAATATGTGCGACAGAGCGCATATGGGCCAGGATGATCGAAGCCACCGGAATCGCAGGTATTGTTAGAGTAGGTGCTCGTCGAGCCAAGTGTTGGCCGAGTGTTCACAATGAAACTCTATGTATGAGCAATCTTTATTTTAATAATATTTGAAATTATTATTTTGGCACATCTTTATCTGTATACCCACGCTAGTTGCATAGATAAAGCCCTTGAATATACAAATAGTAGAAAGAATATGAGATGCTCATATGATGAGTGTCATGAAACTCATATTTGTAATACTGTATATTCTAAACGGTTCCTAGTCGATTCAGCCGCCACTAAGAAGGATATAGGCCGCTCGAGTTCGAGACTAGTATCTGCGATGTGAGTACCATGTTTCATTGGTAGGGGACATTGTGATGTCCGAACATGCACATAGGTGCTCCTTGTAGAGTGCACTGAACAACCCTCCATAAAAGGACTTTCCAAGTGGTTCTCACTTATCGAGTGGAAAAGTCCTAGTTTATGGTTGTACACCATTAGTCCTTATGACCCGGGACAACATTGAGACTCTATGTGCTAGAATTACACTTTGACTTGTTTACCGACTCTCATGGGGTCATCAGGTGGCAAGGTTGGGTGTTCTGTCGAAACATATAGGAGTCGATGCATTGTAGTCGAGGATTCACCTCTTACCTTCGGGTATGGATATCCTATGTGTTATCATGTGTATGTAGGTTGAAATCTCTGATCAGAGTATGGTGGTAATTATGAAAGGGGTTTCATAGATTACACCATCGATGCAACTACGACATGACACATAGTATCGATTCATTGACAACTCTCGATAAACCAATGGTTGTCGAATCGATCGGGATATATGAGTTGAAGGGACCGTACTGTACGCTAACCATAATTGAATGGTTCTTGCAGGCACTATCATTTGATACCTAGGGAATCATGTAAGCGATGCTGCTAGGCGTTTAACATGATTGGTTGGGTACTATCAGACTTTAGTTCTGACGTTCTTATTATCAAGGAGTTGATAAATAAGAATGGAGCAATTGGGGTATGCTCATATAAGGACATGCTTAGGCCGAATCACATGGAGATGTGAATCCACGGCTAGTTTTATCAATGAACCATTGAGGGCCACACAAGTGCTAGCTTTCTAGATCCCGTTGAGAAGTAAAATAGTTCAATGTGTTGAACGGTTTATAAATGAGTTTATAAGCGTAAAGAAAAATAGAAGTATGACTTGTGTGAGAGAAATGTAAATTTTAATTTATGAATGTGTTCGTAAATTAAAAGTAGGCCAAGTGAATAATGTATTTGAAAATTGTGATTTTAATACATTATTATAGACTAAATTAAATTAATTCAAGTGTTGAATTAATTAAGCACTAGTGGGCCTAGTAGAGTCCAAATAATTAAATTAATTCAAGTGTTGAATTAATTAAATAACATTGGGCCTTGTAGAGCCCAATTGGAAATAATTATTTAACTAGTGGGCTTGAGTAATATCAAGTAAACTATAAATGAGCTCAAATATGTTTGGGACATTTAAATAAAAGTCCATGGGTCCTTGTAATTGTTACAACCCCACTTGATCTGCATGCTTGGGAGGTGAAAGGTTGGGGAATACTTTTGATTAAAAAATTTGCATGGCATGCAACTTTTTGAAACACCTTTCCCACAACCAAGACTAGTTTCTCTTCCCCCCCATTCTAGAACACACTTGGCCAAAATTTACACTCACTTTTCTCTCATTTTTGTGTTCTTCAATTGTTGAAGAATACATACACTTCTCCTTGAAAAATACCCTAATTTTTCTAGTGCAAAATTAGGGTGGTTCTAGCTTGCAAGTGGTGGGCTTGATTTTGAAGGAAGGACAAAGAGAGCTTGTAGATTTTTCTTGCTATACAAGAGCCAAGTTGTTTACAACTTGGTTGGTGCCATCATCAATCTCTTGAGATTGATAGGTAATGATTTTCTCAACACCCTATGTATGAAAGTTGAGATTTTGTATATGCTACACCTAGTACTAGGGTGGCCGAATTTTTCCATGTAAAAATCGAAATTTTGAGCTTTCGTTGTGCATTTCGGTCACCTAAAATGATCCCTTTAAGGTATAGCCCCCAATCCATTCAGCATCTTATCAATAATGTACAAGTCCATAATCTTGACCTCGTTGTTCCCGGCCTTCCTCGGTAAAATGTTTGCTCCAGTGAAATAACAGAAAAGGCGATCAAGCAACGAGAGAGAAGTGGGAAGGACGCTCGAGCGAGAACCGGTCTGAGAAGTGAAGTAGTGCAGACAACTTCGGGCCTCAGGGATCCGAAAAGTAACGTCAGAGAAGAATATGTCGAGCTGATTATGACTCACCGGAGGGCACTAATTTGGCACATTCAACAGACTGGCAAGAGTTACAGTATCAAACTCGATGGGCACCCCCTTTACGAAAGTGCGGACCTGTTGCAACCCAGTAATACTCTTGTCTTCGAAGTTGGCATAAAATTGCCATACCAACTCGAGAAAGTAGGGACCGGTGATGTCCAAAAGTGATCCCCAACCAAACTTATCAAATTCAGCCCGAATTGGCACCTCGTGATCAATCCGGGGGTGAATGGATCTTTCAACAATCATAGCGTTATCCCGGATTGCCGAGTACCAATCAAAATTATCTCGGCTAGTGAACCGAGAGTCATCAAAGGCTGACCGGCCGAACCAGAAGAGGACGAGGCACCGGTCCGAGCACGCTTACCAGTATTTCGACGAGGAGGCATGGCGATGTATACGGCTAGATACAAATATGCAATCACAGAAGCACAACAATCCCAACTGAGAAACACAATCCAACTGATCCGAAACAACCAAAACAATACACAAACCAACCCCAACACAAGGATAAGAAAACAACACCTCCAATCTACGGGCAATAGCCTCCAATAACAATTCAATCCCAAAACTAAATCGTAGTGATGATAAAAAAAGCCCTTAAACAAGCAAAATCCGACACTCTTATAATCGATGAAGAAAGCCCAAGTAATAATCAATAGATGGCACAAGATCTCAACGTGGCTAGGCGAAGATTGGAGTTAAGCGAAAACCACGCTTACTGGAAAGTAGGAGGTGATGGCACGGTGTTGTTAGGTGGCCGGCGGCGAGTGGCGGTGTGAGAGACGGCGACGGGAGTAGGTGGTGCGAGAGACGGAACGGGGAAATCGATTTGGGGCTTTAGGGATTTGGGGACAGGGTCTGCGCGATTTTATTCTGAGGATTGCCTGAAATTAGAGGGCACAGACCCCGTGTGGGGGTCCGTGTACAGGTACGTATAGACTTGGGAATTAGGCTTTTTGAAAATAAGGGACACGGACCCCACGTAAGGGTCCGGGACAAGGCCCGTTCAGACTCGGGAATCAATTTTTTTTCTCTTTTTTTTAACATACTAGAACCAAATACATATGCAAAGCCAGGACTATACAATTCTTTAAATCGACCCATCTAAATTGAAACTCAATCAAACACACACGATGCAAGAATTGTACGGAAACTTCTCTGGTTTATTTGACGCTCAGAATCTACCTGTCCTAATAGAATCCCCACACTTTAGAAATCCCATCGCCAGTGAATAAATGACCTGCACCACCATCAACTGAGATTAGTTAACGAACAATGCATAAAACAAAAAGAAAGAACTAAAATAAAACGCTGGGTTGCCTCCCAGCAAGCGCTAAATTTAGAGTCGATAGCCTGACTGTACTCCCTTGATTCAGTTTGGATCCTGCAAAACCACTGTGGTCGGCTCATCGGGTATGGCACCACCATGATAAATCTTCAGCCTATGCCCATTCACTTTGAAAGCTCCAGTTGATGCACTAGTGATCTCCACTGTCCCATAGGGGAAAACCTGCGTGATTGTGTATGGTCCTGACCACCGTGAACGCAACTTACCTGGCATCAATTTCAGTCGAGAATTGTATAATAGTACCAGTTGTCCCACCACAAATTCTCGATGAACGATGTTCTGATCATGCCAACGTTTGGTTTTCTCCTTGTAAAGCTTGGCATTCTCATATGCGTCCAATCTAAACTCATCCAATTCGTTCAGTTGCAGTACACTCTCGTCACCTGTGGCTTTAGCATCAAAATTTAGAAATTTATTAGCCCAATAAACCTTATGTTCAAGTTCAACAGGTAGGTGACACGACTTCCCATACAAAAATTTAAAAGGAGACATGCCAATGGGGGTTTTGAAAGCAGTGCGGTATGCCCACAGTGCATCGTCGAGTTTCCTAGACCATTCTTTCCTCGAATCACCGACAGTCTTCTCAAGAATGCGTTTAAGTTCTCTGTTCGAAACCTCGACTTGCCCACTAGTTTGGGGGTGATAAGGTGTTGCCACCTTATGTCGGACCCCATACTTAGCCAACAGACTATCAAACTGACGATTACAAAAATGGGTACCCCCATCGCTAATAATGGCTCTAGGTGTGCCGAAACGTGAGAAAATATTTTTCTTGAGAAATTGAATGACAACCCTAGAGTCATTAGTTTTGCATGCAACCGCCTCTACCCACTTAGATACATAGTCTACAGCCACCAATATATATTTGTTCCCAAAAGAAACCAGGAACGAACCCATGAAATCGATACCCCACACATCAAAAATCTCACACATCAAAATGTTATTAAGAGGCAATTCATGTCATCTAGAGATTTTACCTTTGTGCTGACAATTTGAACATTTTGTAACGTATTCATGCGCATCCTTAAACAAAGTAGGCCAATAACAACAAGACTGGAGGACTTTGGACGCAGTTCTAGTTGCCCCAAATGGCCTCCAGCCGGACCAGCATGACAATGAAACAAAATTTCACTTACCTCTTCTTGGGGTATGCATCTACGAATTATACCGTCTGCACATATTCTAAACAAATAAGGATCCTCCCACAAATAATATTTCAAATCGGAGAAAAACTTCTTCTTTTGTTGATAAGTAAAATGGGGAGGAATGAATTTACTTGATAGATAATTCACAAAATCGGCATACCATGGCAAACTGTTTATTTCAAAAAGTTGTTCATCCGGGAATTCATCGCGAATAATATCATTACCTGGGCTAGGATTTTCCAATCGCGAGAGATGGTCTGCAACTTGATTCTCTGTCCCCTTCCTATCGATTATTTCCAGGTCGAATTCCTGCAAAAGAAGAATCCAACGAATTAGCCTTGGTTTTGCATCTTTCTTAGCCATCAAATATTTCAAGGCTGAATGATAGGTATGCACTACAACTTTGCTCCCTATCAAATATGATCTAAACTTATCCAGAGCAAAAACCACAGCAAGAAGCTCCTTCTCTGTAGTGGCATAGCTCAGTTGGGCAGCGGACAGTGTTATACTGGCATAGTAGATGACATGAATGCATTTTTCTCTCTTTTGGCCCAACACTGCTCCTAGAGCTGTGTCGCTTGCATCACACATCACCTCAAATGGCGACCCCCAATCAGGTGCTATCATCACAGGTGCGGTGATCAGTTTCTCCTTCAAAGTCTGAAATGACTGCACACACTCGTTAGAAAAATTAAAGTGCACATCTTTTATCAGCAAATTAGTCAGTGGCTTAGCAATGCAGGAAAATTCTTTGATAAAGCGTCTATAGAACCCTGCATGTCCTAAAAAAACTACGCACTTCTCTGATATTTGTTGGGGATGGAGTTTTTCAATTACTTCAATTTTTTCCTTATCAACCTCAATTCCATTTTCAGAAATTTTGTGCCCCAACACTATCCCCTCTCTCACCATAAAATGGTATTTTTCCCAATTCAGAACCAAATTCGACTCCTCACACCTCTCCAAAACTTTAGACAAGTTAACTAAACAAGTATCGAATGAAGATCCAAAGAGAGAAAAATCATCCATGAATATTTTAGTGAAATCCTCAATCATATGATGAAAAATTGCCATCATGCATCGTTGTAAGGTCGCTGGTGCATTACATAGACTGAATGGCATTCGCTTATAGGCAAATGTCCCATAAGGACAAGTAAAATTGGTTTTTTCCTGATCTTCAGGGTCAATGGGAATTTGCATATAACCGGAATAACCATCCAGGAAACAGTAGAAAGAATGTACAGCCAACCTTTCCAACATTTGATCAATAAATGGGAGGGGGAAGTGGTCTTTACGGGTGGCGTCATTAAGTTTTCTACAATCAATGCAAACCCGCCACCCCGTAACAGTTCTGGTAGGAATTAATTCATTATTTTCAATCTTCACAACAGTGATCCCACCTTTTTTCGGAACAACTTGCACTGGACTAACCCACCTACTATCAGAAATCGGGTAAATAATACCTGCGTCCAGTAGCTTTATCACCTCTTTCTTCACCACCTCTTGCATAGCCGGGTTCAGACGCCTTTGAGATTGGGTAGATGTCTTGTGATCAGCCTCCATCAGAATTTTGTACATGCACATGGATGAGTTTATTCCCTTTATGTCTGCAATGCTCCAACCTATGGCCTTGATATTATCCCTCAAACCACGCAACAGCTTTCCCTCTTCCGTCCCTGTCAAAGTAGAAGAAACTATTACTGGCAATTTATCATTATCAAGTAGAAATAGATATTTTAAGTGCGAAGGAAGAGGTTTCATCTCAAGGATTGGGGCTTCTTCAGTGGATGATTTTAAAGGTCGTGGGATATGCCCAAGCTCCCCAATCCTTGAGTTTACCGTTTTTGAGATCGGTCTGCCTGCTTCCAGATTATGCATGTATTCCTTAATATCCTCATTCTCCAACTTTCCCGGACTTGAATTAGTCAAACAAATTTCCAAAGGATCTTAACCTATCAATTCCTGCAAACCACACTCAACAAACTTGTCAGTAGCATCAATTCTAAAACAATCAGATGTGTCATGAGGGTATTTGATAGATTGAAAAACATTAAACACTACACTTTCATCATTCAACCTCAACACCAACTCACCTTTTTGTACATCTATCAGAGCTTTCCCAGTGGCTAAAAACGGTCTTCCTAAAATAAGAGGAATCTCACGATCCTCTTCCATATCTAACACCACAAAGTCCACTGGGAAAATAAACTTGTCAAATTTCACTAAGACATCCTCTACTACTCCCCTAGGGTATTTAATAGATCTATCAGCCAATTGTAGGAAAATTGTAGTCGGCTTCTGTGACATCTCTGACCGGTTTTATTAAAATAGCAGCAGAAATTAAAATTTTTCTTTAAAATGGAAGAAGGATTCAAAATACATTTCATAATTAAACAAAAGTATACACATGATCAATCAAATGATATAACAAAAAGCAAAATATCATTCTTGTGATCATGTCCAAAATGCTTGCAAAAATAATCTTCTTCCTTCCATCTTGGTATGCATATGACTCCGGCCCACAATCAACGTCCCGACCCATTGCTCTTATCTGCATCACATAAAATTAACTGAAATGAGAATAAAACTCAGCAAGTGGAACTCTTACATAGTAATGTACATATCATACTCTGAAAACATAGCTTTGAAATCAATAAATACCATCAACTCTTGGACAATAATAACACAGCAATATAACAAAAAGATGATATTTCTCTTTTCTCTGTTGGATTGATATCTATATAGTATCTTTGTCTCTGTACCTATATCCCATCGATATAAATCGATAACTCCGAGGGATATAAGCCTATGGTCGTTGATCAACTAATTGCATGCAATCTATGACTATGTATGTATTAATCCATAAATCATTTGAACTCTCTCTTTGGCATTTAAATAAACACTTTGCATACTCTTTCTTTTGCATTCCCTTTTTCACAATTGAGACATAAAAATGTCTCCAATATAAATAACAAGTGTATCAATACATAATCATGAATCAAATGAAGGGAATAGCACTTTAAAATCATTGAAACATTATACATATAATATCATGTGAGCACAAGGAATGAAATTCCACTTACAACACTTGGAACACTTGGTTCTAAACCTTTGGTTGAATTCCTACAACAATAAACCATAAATTACACCATCAACATCTCAAAAATCATAAACCCATAACAATTAATCCATAAAACCAACACCAACACTAAACCCATGATTCCTCCCAACACCAAAACCAAGAATAAATTACACCAAAAGCTTAACTTAGCTTCCTTGATCCCAAAACAACCTTGTTATCTCAACAATTAACCAACATGAAGCTTGGATTAAAGAAAAGAAAGGAGAGAAATTGGAACCCTAGTCACCCCTTGAGAGAAGAAATCGAGAATGAGGAGTAGAAATGAGGAAATAAGAGTCTACACTTGCATTTAAACACTTAAAATCCGAAAACAGGCTTTTATTGTTCATGCACCACGGGTGCGCTCCAACATACACCGCGGGTGCGCTATGCCTTCGGCATTCCAACCAAAAATCAGAAAATGTCAACCTCGGGTGCGCTGCAAAATGGACCGCGGGTGCGCTCTGGCCTCGGCCAATACACCGCAGGTGCGCTACACACAGCACCGCGGGTGCGCTGGGGCTACGGGAAAACAACCAAAATTCTGGAGCATGAGACCGCGGGTGCGGTGCCTTCCTTGACCGCGGGTGCGGTCCCCTCTGCATCCAACAACCAACTCTAAGCAACAAAAGATCGAATCACAATGCTGATACAATACAACTACACATCAACTAATATCAACAACACCACAAAACAATAATAACCAACAATACTATAACCCATAATCACAACTCTTAACATCTAAACCAATAATCCATAAACATACGAAAACTTAAACCGTACCGTTCACCAAGCTTGGCTATTACAGCTTCACTTCACCTATTCCTAGCTTCTCAAAACATGAATAAGGCATTAAATTAATGCTTGCACCTAAGTCACATAACGCCTTGCTAAAGAATGAACTTCCAATAGTGCAGGGAATAGAAAAACTACCTGGATCCTTAAGCTTCGGGGGTAATTTATTTTGTAGAATCACAGAGCATTCCTCCGAAAGCTTAACTGTCTCAAAATCAACTAATTTTCTCTTGTTTGATAAGATCTTTTTAAGAAATTTTGCATACGAGGGCATTTGAGCTAAAGCTTCTGCTAATGGGATATTTATATGCAGCTTTTTGAAAATCTCAAATTAAGTATCCAATTGCAGTTGCTTAGCTCTTTGGGGAAAAGAGAGTGAATTAATATCAATATTGGAGTTCGAGTTTAGAGACTTACCTTTCTCCCTTGCGTCCTCTGACCTTTGCTTGGATAATTCCTTCTCCTTCACATCGCCTTCAACATCGATCACTTCCTGCTTTATGGGATACGTCGTCGTGACTGCATTGACACCTTTTGGATTATTTTCCGTGTCACTAGATAGTGTACCCGGAGCTCGTGTAGCCATTTGTGTCGCTAATTGCCCTAGTTGCGTCTCCACTCTTTGCATCATGGCATCATGGTTTTGCCATCTCATCTCATTCCCGGCTATGTACTTTGCAAGCATGTCCTCAAGGTTTGACTTGCTATCCTGTGGCTTGAAACCGGGTGGCATAGAGGGCCCAGCGCCTTGCGGAGGTTTAGGTGGTTGCTGAGGAGGCTTTTTCTGTGTAGGATGTTGTGGATGATTAAAATGTAGTGGCTCAACAGAATTTTCTGACGGTCTCCACCCAAAATTCGGATGATTCCTCTAGCCCGGATTATATGAGAAACCTGTATGGATTATATTGCTAACGACCGTGGTTCCCCACATAATTTACTGAATCCCCTCCAAAGCACTGTATTCCCTCACAAGACATATCTGGCATGAATGGCATGTCACTAGATGAACCACCAACCATTTCAGCACTTCCTTGAATCTGATTCACTGACTTGACTGGTATTGACTTCTGTGCTTGTAACTGTGCCATCTGATGTGTCAATCCATCAAGTTTCGCTGTAATCGCCGTCAAAGCATCCATCTCAAGGAATCCGATCTTCTTCTCCCTACGGTTGTCTTGCCAACCCACATTGGTCTCTGCCATATTAGATATGATTTCGAGCGCTGCGGTTGCGTTTTCCTGTACAAGCTTCCGTTTGCTGCCGCATCAAGCATAGACCTAACAGATGGATCCACCCCATAGTAGAACGTCTCAACCTGCTGGCCTATCGAAAAACCATGTCGTGGGCACATCCTCAACATCTTTTTAAATCTTGCCCATGCTGAATTCAGTGATTCCCCATCTCTCTGTCTAAATTATGTAATTTCATTTCTTAAATGTGTAATCTTGGTTGGGAGAAAATACCTGTGCATGAAGACCTCGACTAATCCATCCCATGTCGTGATAGAACCAGCAGGAAGGTCTCGAAGCCACTCATAGCCTCTCCTTGTATGGAAAATGGTAATAATATGAGTCGAATGGCATCAGTAGTCACCCCATTGCACTTGATTGTATCACAGATCGACAGAAAGTTCTCCAGATGTGCATTGGGATCTTCAGAAGGTGATCCTCCAAATTTGATTTGGAGTTGAATCATTTGGATGATGGCTGGCTTAAGTTCGAACGTGTTTGCCTGAATTGTAGGGCGAACAATACTAGAACCATAACCTCCTAAAGCGGGCCTATGAAGCTCCATTAAGGTACGATTATCCTCTTCTCCGGCCATGTCTTTAAATTCTGGTTTACGGTCTATTTCAGATTCTGCTTCAGATTCAAATTCCAGAGTCAAGTTGTTGTTCCTTCGAGCTCTGCGGATACTGCGGAGAGTGCTTTCAATCTCAAGATCAAGTGGCACTAGATTCCTGACGTCTTGAGCACGGCTCATATAACACGAGCTATACCCTGAAATCAAAAATTTAAGTGCAGGATTTAAGCTCCAAAAGAGTATAAAAAGCTGAAACAAAATTAATTAAAATGCTAAAGAAAGAATGAAAAATTTAAAACTAAGAATAAAAGCCTAGTCTCAAACAAATAATTTATCCTAATATCAAATAAATAATCCTCGGCAACGGCGCCAAAAAATTGACCGACTGTTTCGGTTGGGAAAAATTCTAGCAAGCGGACTAGGTCAAGTTATAGTAAATGAACAGAACGTTCAAGTATCGATACCACAGAGACTATTATTTAATTAATAATATTGAATTATTCTATTTAATCTAGGCAAATAATAACGATCGATTTGATTATTATTCAAACTAAGTAAATTTTAAACTAATTTTTGCTAAATTAACGACTAAAATCAAAATCGCAGAAAAGCTTGGACCTTGGGGATTTTCAAATTTAAATAAAATGACCGGGGACACACGACGGTAACAAACTCTGATTATTATCATGTACTGGAATTATTTAACTACAGATTATTCGAAGTCACGATGCAATTCCCTAAATTAATTATAAATCTATTTCTAGAATGTATAATCCTATTTTTATTTAACAGTCCAATTATTTCTAATTGAATTTAATTAAACAAAAATGCATTTATCAACGATAGAATTACAGCTGTCGCCTAAAATCGCACACTGAAACCAAATACTATTTCTAGTCGGTTTAACCGTGTGTTGATTAATATTTTTTGAAGCTAAATTCAATCTATTCCCTTTCGAGTCAAGATCGAACAACAAACATGCAAATAATTGGCCAGATTAAAAGCACGAAAATTACGCAAACATTAATCAATAACATGGAATAATTTTATAAAACAAACAATCCCACGAATAAACAAAATCAATCGTTTTTCCCTATCGTGGTCCCGATCACAAGAAAAAACTACTCCATAAATTCAAAGCTAGAATACAATCTAATATTTGAATTCATGAATGAAAAATAAGAAAATAAAAGAGACGAGAAAATCTCAGCGATGGTGTGCAAAGCGTGCGTGTAAGGCCCGAAAATTTGATTACCGTAATCTGAAATGATTTGGGTATATTTACCGTAATCTGAAAAGATTTAGTGATTAATTAAGGTAAATATGGATGAAAAGGATTAGACCGGGAAAGACGAGAACAGACGCGAATTATACGCGAAGGAAAGGCCATAAGTGCAGATGCTGTAATGCCCAGAAATTATGAGAAAGGATAAGACAAGCTTATAAAGTGTTGCCAGGATGGAAAAAAATCAGAAATTCTTGAGCATGCAGCACCGCACCCGCGGTGCTAGACATCACTGCACCCCGAGTGCATGTGCAGAAAATGGAGTGCAAATCCCGTAGCCACACCGCACCCGCGGTATTAGACGGAGCGCACCCGCGCTGTGACACCGCACCCGCGGTCTTGTAGGCAGCGCACCCGCGGTCAAGCTTCGGGAAATCTGGATAGAATCGACGAAACGGGACCGCACCCGCGCTGCATGTATGACCGCACCCGCGGTGCGACGTGCAACATGAAAAATGATGCCACGTTTCAGACTTCGCATGCAATATATATATAGATGTTTGACACGTTATTTCTGCAGAAATTCAGAAAAGGGCCGAGATTTTGAGAGAAAAATCCTTACGCCTTTTTGAGTTGCGATTGTGGAAGATCCGTCTATCAGAATTCGAATCTGGAAGCAGTATCGTGCCCCTCGTGTTAAGAGCTACACAAGGACGTAAGTTTTGTTACGTTTTGAGATGTTTTGAAAATATGATGTTGCTAGACTTGCATGTAATTCAGATATGGTGTTTCTACTACCGTAGATATCTTATAATTGAAGTCAGATGAAAGAACAGACTATGTCTGTAATTGTTATGATTTTTGAAAGATAGTGTAGTGACCCGTTCCAGAATCACCTACTAATCAGATCTTAAGCATGCAAAATTAACATTTAAAACTGAATCAGGTAAACAGCGGAAAAACAGTAATACAACCCAATCGAATCTGTAAGTACAAAATACTTAAACAACCAGATCGAACTAAATTCCAAGAACAAATACCAATCCACTACAAGTCAACCTCTGCCAGCTCCCTGTCCACTCCCTCCTGGACCGTCCAACCTGAGACCTGCCCCATCGAATAGGGTGTCCAAAACAGAGATAAATCGAGGACGTGAGCATAAAACGCTCAGCACCGAAAGCATGAGTATACAAGACTATGAAATGCATGTATGCAAAATGTACTGGATACCGGGATCTGGGTATAACGAAATACTGCTCAGGTAAATGACGTCAAGGTATGTAGCACTCTGCGCCGTCGCACCAGGAGGTGGCTCCCATACCAAAATAAACCTGTGGATATACCGGTGACCTGACCACCGTCGGCCAACGGGGTCCAACCATCCACAACAAACGAGGGCTGAGCACCCTCTCAACAGGCTATCTCAAAGATAATCAGGCCCAACATGATTATGCAAATGCCGCATAATAAACCATGCATCATATGACAGATAATAATGCAACATATAAACATGCAACACATAGTAAAGCATACTCAATCCTGCTATCTCGGATAGTACTTTCGTACCTCAAACCAGTAGATCCTAGCAATCAGCCCTAGAATCAAGCCTGCGTCCGTAGTCAGCCCACTGATGCCGCTAGCTCCCAACTAGAGCACAGCTCCGCTACAAAACCAGTAGCTCCCCGCTAGTGCCTGAACCTCGGGAAAAGACTAGAACCCATCAGAAACGACTAAAACGCTCTGAAACACTCGGAATTGGCGAGTAAAAAGTGAAGCCTCGCGCCTCTATTTATAGACAACGATCGGTAGATCAGATCCACTTCGGAAGATCCGATCCGATACACTTCGGACCTTCCGAACCCGGATCGGACGATCCGAACCCTGCATGTCTTCCACGTGTCCAGCCACCTGTCTCGGACGATCCGAACCCTGATCGGACGATCCGAACCCTGCATGTCTTCCACGTGTCCAGCCACCTGTCTCGGACGATCCGAACCCGGTTCGGTCCTTCCGATCCCACCGAAATATAATTAATCCAATAATTAACTCAAATTAGGCATCGGGATACTACAGATAGTGACTGAGATTTTATATTAGAATTGTGTTAGTACTCAGAGTATGATTGTATTGACACCGATTATAAGTTTCAGTATTATATTTGTGATGTTCAGATTGACGGGGTTATTCAGATTGTATTGTTATGCCGTCGAAACATCAGTTGAGTTCGATTGATCAGATTCAGATATGTGTTCGATTAGATTGTGATATTACTGATATGACTCAGATTGTATCTTGTTCAGACATTGATCAGATTGTATACTGATTTGAGTATTGATCAGAACAGATTGTGAATTGAGTTATGTACTGATACAGCGTATTCGATATTGTCTTTTCAGATTGATATGGACACAGTTGAATACGGATCATCATCTTCGTCAGACCGGGACGACAAAGGTATAATTCATGTGATATTTGGGAAGATATAACTCAAATCAGATCCTATTTGAGTTTCCCAATTAAATCACATACTAGACCTATTGTTTATCTCTTGATATGATTATGATTGCTTATAGATTTGTTTATAGATCTGTGTACAAATCGTGCTATGCTTTGTTCACAGACCATGTAGCATTGCATTAGAATGATTATGCTTGTTTACAGATTGTGTATTCATGCATTAAGATAGGACAGTCTGGAGATCAGGCAGACTACTAGACGTTCGACGATATCACAGCTTAGGGGAAGATCACCGCCCCTATTGTAGACGCGGATACAGATCAGGCCGAAGTCTAGGAATAAGACGTACAGCACCTCGATTGGGAGGGTAGGTGACAGACAGTGACGTCTTATTCACCCCGAGATCCCTAGAGTTATAGATCGAGTCAAGTCTAGACATGATTTGATTAGGACTTCATGCTTATATGGATGTGGCTCCTAGATCATGGGACCCATCGTTATTGCTTTCAGTTGTGCTAGCATGTTTATGATTTAGATTGTTTATATGCATGTTTATCTGATTTAAGCTGCATGTTTAATTTCATAGATTATGAAATATATTGTGTTTATACATGATAGCATGTTTTATGAATTAGTTTGTTTATATACATGCTTACCATGTTTTATACTGGGATTTATTCTCACCGGAGTTATCCGGCTGTTGTCTTGTTTTGTATGTGTGCATGACAACAGGTGGGGCTGGATCAGGGTCGAGATGACGAGAGAAGACGAGTTTAGCGTGGCGATTCCGGACTTACAGTAGATTGGATTTTACTACTTGAACTTTAGTAGTTGAACCTTAGATTAATTAAAAAAACTGTTGTACATTATTGTATCTTTATACTGAAATGTAGTTTTATACAGATATGTATATCATGTAGATGCCATTACCTTCCGCACTTTATTTTAAAAAGAAAAATTTTTAGACCCTGTTTATCAGAACTGATAATTAAATCCCAACGATGATTAAGAAGATGATTAGCGTCCGGGTCCCCACAACAGGTGGTATCAGAGCCATAGATCCTTTAGATTGAGATAGTCAGAGTTGATAGATTCTTTAGATTGAGATAGAAGAGAATGAGCGGGGTAAATTGAATTTTCTTTCCTTGCATGTGATTGCTAGCATGAGAATTATATTAATGTTGACTTGCATGATGTGTGCTAGCATGATTTATCGTTTTCCCTATTACATGTTATTTGTTATCTGAGTTGATTGCAGCATGTAATGGTTAAGCCTGAATCAGAACCGAGTCTGGATCAGAGGTATATGATCAGAGGAGGGCTGAAAAAGACTGTATAGATTGGGTACTAATCTGTTTGATATTCAGATATACCGCCTCGGAGATTTCCAGAAAGGGGTAGCACTTCGTCTGAACAGCTTGATGCATCAGAAGCTCAGCTAGAAGAAAAAATGAAAGAATTTGAGTTATTACAACCGCCGATTCTGAGTGGTACCGAGACATCTGAAGACTGTCAGAACTGGTTTGATGATATAGAAATCTTGTTTGATTTACTTGATTGTACAGATGAACAGAGAGTTAAAATGGTGCCTTACCAGTTACAAGAAGCCGCCAGGAGTTGGTGGATTACCAGTACAAGAATGTGGGCACAGAGAGGTACAGTGATGTCGTGGGAAATATTCAGAACTGAATTCTATCGAAGATTTTTCTCAACTTCGTACCGAGAGGACAAGAAATTAGAGTTTGAGAATTTGAGCCAAGGGCAGCTAAATATTGACGCATATATTGCTAAATTCTCGACTCTAATGCGTTTTGCTCCTCATTTAGCTGGAAATGATGAAGCTATAGTAAATCAATTCATCAGAGGGTTGAATTCAGAGGTAGTTGCATTCATGAATTTGCAACGACCCTACCATTTTGCTGACATCCTGAGTAGAGCGAAGAGAGCGGAGGCGAGTCTGATTAGACAATTGACAAGGTTGTGTGTGAAGCCACCCCAGACACAGCAATCCCCTCTTCGATATGAGCGTGGCAGTACGAGTGGGAAACAAGAGTTGCTGAAAACTCGTAAGAAGCCATTCAAGAAGTTGGGAAGTGGCTCCTCTAGCTCAAGTGGTTCGAGTCCAAGCCATACTGATGTCTATTGTAGGACTTGCGGAGGGAGACATTCCTCAGAGCAATGCAAAGGAGTGCTGGGTAGATGCAATATCTGTAAACAGCTGGGGCATTTTGCTAAAGCTTGTCCCCAGAGAGGCTTCCGAAGAGGTTAGGGAGCTGAGTCATTGGTGGTAATGACATAAGAACAGACTCAGAACACGTCATAGGTACTGTTCTTTTATGATTATATTGCATATGTATTGATGTATACTAATGCATTCATTATGAGTATCTTTGAAAGAATTGCATTGATATATGCTGTACCTGTTGAGTTTGGTTGTACTGTAGTATTGATTCCTGTATTTTGGGGAAAAGAAAGATAGATATCTGAGATTTCTGTGAAATATCATAAACTACAGTAAGATAAGAATGAGATCGAGTTAGAGTAGGATGTACTTGTGTTACAGATTTGATTGCATTATTGATAATAGTATGCTAAACAAGTACAGAACCATTATAGACTCCTTTCAGGAGATTACAAGAGTTAGACCAGATACAGCTACTGAGTGGAGATTTTGCAATAAGGATTCTAGATTTAGAATTCCTTTGATATTGTCGTATATGCCTCGATTGCTACAGAAAGGAACAGATGGTATCCTTATGTACTCAGTAGATATACTGAAATCGAGCTTAACATTGGCAGATTTGCCAGTGATATACGAGTTGGTAGATGTTTGCCTAGATAAGATTTTAGATTTGCTTTATATCAGAAAGATAGATTTCAGAATTGAATTCAGATCAGATACTGATTGTTGTTTTAGAATTCAGAACAGAATGATATTGAGTGTACAGAATGTTACAGAATGAATTGAAAAATCAGTAGAAGAATATCGACCAGGAGTTACATCCGATTTCGTGTGGCTCGTTGGCATGTTTCAGTATATTCAGAGATGTTCTGATGATTCTATGCTTGTTATATCTATGAGATTTTAATATGTTAACAGCATCTGATTGATTAAACGGAATATTTGAAGATTTATTGAATATTCAGAGAACCGTGATTATTGTATACAGAAATTAGTCAGGTATGAATTATAATTGAAACAGATTGTATTCAGAATATATGATATCTGCAGTTTGTATACCGATTTATTTGCACCGTTGAGACAGAAATCAGTGACTGTAAACGACACAGGTAATAGATATATCAGAATTAGCAGAAATGTCAGAAAGTCAGAATTGCTGAGTTTTACAGATTTTCTTATTCTCTTATTTCCTTATTATGTTATATCTGCTTGCGTATTGTGATTGCTCTAAATCAGTATTTGAGACATCTTATATTGTTTGGGAGAATACTCTAATTGCAGAGGAGATATGGCAGATGATTTGGGCACTATGAAGATTGATCAGTAGTCAGAATTATCAGTATTGCCAGCAATCGTTGTTTTATGAGTTTTCTTAAACTCACTAGATCTGTATAGGTTATCTTTATCTCGAATCTGATTGATATTACTGTGGTTTGTATGTATGTTTGATACAGAATATTGTAAACAGTTGAGAGTTGCAACAGTTCAGAAATGTGATCAGAATGCTCAGAATTGTATTTCGATAATCAGAACAGAGTTTCGATTAGAGTAACTGATATGTGAATTGTGTTTGTATAAGATTGATTATTTTGTGATATCCGAATGTTTCAGAAAACAGAATTGATAGTTATAATCAGAACCGAATACCAGGTAGGTATTTCTTCTTTATTTTATATTATTAACTGATTGTTTATACCGAATAGTGCGAATCAGATATCACAAATGGTGTCAGATATGCACAGTGATGGATTCAGTTTTCATTCGGATAACAGATAGTTGTGAGATAAGCAGATTAGAGCAATGATGGCAGAAAATTGTATAGAAATGTTAGCAGGAATTGTACTGATAGGTCTGAATTGCTAACATGAGAAAGCAGAAAGATAGAAATCAGAAGATTTGTTACAGAATATGTATATTTCTGAATAGAAATGAGAGTACATTTCTATGGTTTTCGTAATGACATTACAGCTAGTTTCTTTAGATTTTGATATGATATGATTAAGATTGACAGATTATTCAATCTATATCTATCAGTTGGTACCAGATTACGTACAAACAGAACTAGATAACATAGATCGATGTCAAAGAAATGATCAGATGGATTAGAATATTGAATTAGATGATATCAGATTGTGATTTTGATGGAGTTGTACTTGTGATAGACTATATCATAAGCTCTCTTGTGCAGATTTATTACTGATTGGCAGGTAGTCAGAAACATTGACAGATAGTCAAGGTGTAATAATCAGATATTGGCAGATAGTGGTAGAACTTTAGTGCTGGATGATAGTACTAGTTATCCAGATAGTTCAGCATGAATAGATGTAAGACACCAATGGCGAATGATGACGATTGGGATTTGAAGATAAAGACTGAATAGGTCCTGGATTGGGATAAGCAAATGTGATAACAGCTACAGGTAGTATTGTTTTGTTATAACTTACAGGTTGGTATATACGGATGTTGTATAACCAATATGATGAGATGAATTCAGTCAGAAGGATTGTGAGAAGTATTGTGACAGGATACTTCATGAATTCGTATTCCAGATGGGGATCAAGGATTTGAGTTTTGATTTAAACTCTAGTATACATTTCTTCTCGTATATCTGAATTGATGTCTTATGAGTTCAGGGACGAACTCAAATCTAAGAGGGGGAGAAATGTAATGCCCAGAAATTATGAGAAAGGATAAGACAAGCTTATAAAGTGTTGCCAGGATGGAAAAAAATCAGAAATTCTTGAGCATGCAGCACCGCACCCGCGGTGCTAGACATCACCGCACCCGCGGTGCATGTGCAGAAAATGGAGTGCAAATCCCGTAGCCACACCGCACCCGTGGTATTAGACGGAGCGCACCCGCGCTGTGACACCGCACCCGCGGTCTTGTAGGCAGCGCACCCGCGGTCAAGCTTCGGGAAATCTGGATAGAATCGACGAAACGGGACCGCACCCGCGGTGCATGTATGACCGCACCCGCGGTGCGACGTGCAACATGAAAAATGATGCCACGTTTCAGACTTCGCATGCAATATATATATACGCCTTTTTGAGTTGCGATTGTGGAAGATCCGTCTATCAGAATTCGAATCCGGAAGCAGTATCGTGCCCCTCGTGTTAAGAGCTACACAAGGACGTAAGTTTTGTTACGTTTTGAGATGTTTTGAAAATATGATGTTGCTAGACTTGCATGTAATTCAGATATGGTGTTTCTACTACCGTAGATATCTTATAATTGAAGTCAGATGAAAGAACAGACTATGTCTGTAATTGTTATGATTTTTGAAAGATAGTGACTGAGATTTTATATTAGAATTGTGTTAGTACTCAGAGTATGATTGTATTGACACCGATTATGAGTTTCAGTATTATATTTGTGATGTTCAGATTGACGGGGTTATTCAGATTGTATTGTTATGCCGTCGAAACATCAGTTGAGTTCGATTGATCAGATTCAGATATGTGTTCGATTAGATTGTGATATTACTGATATGACTCAGATTGTATCTTGTTCAGACATTGATCAGATTGTATACTGATTTGAGTATTGATCAGAACAGATTGTGAATTGAGTTATGTACTGATACAGCGTATTCGATATTGTCTTTTCAGATTGATATGGACACAGTTGAATACGGATCATCATCTTCGTCAGACCGGGACGACAAAGGTATAATTCATGTGATATTTGGGAAGATATAACTCAAATCAGATCCTATTTGAGTTTCCCAATTAAATCACATACTAGACCTATTGTTTATCTCTTGATATGATTATGATTGCTTATAGATTTGTTTATAGATCTGTGTACAAATCGTGCTATGCTTTGTTCACAGACCATGTAGCATTGCATTAGAATGATTATGCTTGTTTACAGATTGTGTATTCATGCATTAAGATAGGACAGTCTGGAGATCAGGCAGACTACTAGACGTTCGGCGATATCACAGCTTAGGGGAAGATCCCGCCCCTATTGTAGACGCGGATACAGATCAGGCCGAAGTCTAGGAATAAGACGTACAGCACCTCGATTGGGAGGGTAGGTGACAGACAGTGACGTCTTATTCACCCCGGGATCCCTAGAGTTATAGATCGAGTCAAGTCTAGACATGATTTGATTAGGACTTCATGCTTATATGGATGTGGCTCCTAGATCATGGGACCCATCGTTATTGCTTTCAGTTGTGCTAGCATGTTTATGATTTAGATTGTTTATATGCATGTTTATCTGATTTAAGATGCATGTTTAATTTCATAGATTATGAAATATATTGTGTTTATACATGATAGCATGTTTTATGAATTAGTTTGTTTATATACATGCTTACCATGTTTTATACTGGGATTTATTCTCACCGGAGTTATCCGGCTGTTGTCTTGTTTTGTATGTGTGCAGGACAACAGGTGGGGCTGGATCAGGGTCGAGATGACGAGAGAAGACGAGTTTAGCGTGGCGATTCCGGACTTACAGTAGATTGGATTTTACTACTTGAACTTTAGTAGTTGAACCTTAGATTAATTAAAAAGACTGTTGTACATTATTGTATCTTTATACTGAAATGTAGTTTTATACAGATATGTATATCATGTAGATGCCATTACCTTCCGCACTTTATTTTAAAAAGAAAAATTTTTAGACCCTGTTTATCAGAACTGATAATTCCTATACTATCTTGTGACAGAAGTGCCTGATAGTGGTGGGATCGTCACGGGCACATTGCACGATGTCACAAGATAGTATAGGAATCTTGGGACAGAGGTGCCTGATAGTGGCGGGATCGCCACGGGCACATTGCACGATGTCACAAGATAGTATAGGAATCTTGGGACAGAGGTGCGTGATAGTGGCGGGATTGCCACGGGCACATTGCACGATGTCTAGAGATAGGATATTAGCGATAGAGCTACAGTCCATGACGGTTAGGTCAGGACACCGGATGTTTGGTTATATCGAGTAAATAGAATTGCAATTTCTTCTATTACGGAATTCGATATAGGAACACCATATTTGGTTATATCGAGTAAATAGAATCATTGTTCCTTCTATTACGGAATTCGATATAGGAACACCACATCTGAAAATCGGGATCCCAAGGCTAGGATTGAGTCTAGTCTAAAACGTAGAGTCACGAGTCTGAATGACAGTTATATTGATTTATATTGATTGATGTTAATTATGTTCCTGAATATGGTACATATAAATTTGTGTTCCTGATTTTGGTACATGTTTAGAATAAGAATTATTCTTGATATTAATTCATGTTTCTGATTATGTTACATGTTATGAATAATCGGTTCATGTTCTGATTTGCGTACATGTTATGAATGCCTGTTATATGCTTTTATATGATTTATTTGTACTGCATGTATACATGGTTTATACTGAGAATATACTTCTCACCGGAGTTATCCGGCTGTTGTCTTGTTTGTATGTGTGCATGGCAACAGGTAGGATAGAAGCGGGATCAGAAGAGAACGAGGCTGGACTAGATAGCGTGGAGATCCGGGATTCAGAAGCAACTTAGGATTCAGTACTGATATGTAGTTGAACCTAGATGAATTATTGTAGATAATAAAATAATTGTATGTTTATGTTTAATATGCAATTTGAATATAATTACATTACGTTTCCGCTTTGTATTTTTTTTTTATAAAAAGTAGACCCCATTTATTATAAATGATTAAATAATCCTATAGACAGTTAAGGAATGAATTAGCGTCCGGGTCCCCACAACAGGTGGTATCAGAGCATTAGGTTCCAGAGCTGTAGGTCCTTGAACTGTAGGTTCCTTAGCACTGAGATAGAGAAGAGTGAGCGGGGTAGAATGAGTTTTCTTTCCTTATATTTGATTGCTAGCATGTGATTGATTATAGTGTTGAATTACATGGTGTGTGCTAGCATGATATTATGTTTTACTGCCTGGATTTATATGACATATGATTGAATATAATGTTGAAATTACATTGTATATGTTAAGATTTCAGTATGTTTTTACTGGATATTAAGCTACATGTTACTTGAATATCTGAGTTGATTTGGTAATATGTATTATTTGAAACTGGAACATAACCAATTCTTGATCAGAGGTAAGAAGATCAGGATTTGGAATGAGACGGATTTGTCTTCTGTTATTACTAACATCTGTGATTATCAGATATTCCTCCTAGAAGAGTTCCAGAACGAGGTAGTACTTCGACTGTGTAAGGCTCGAGATTTATCAGTCTTCATTGACTAAATACTCGGGAAATATGAGTATGCATGATAGAGGACTTGAGATTTGATTTATTAGTCTTCATTAATATGAGATTCGGAAGATGTGAGAATGCATGACATGAAATTAGAGTTGTGAGTACAAGATAAAATGTGAAATTGGGAAGGCAGGCCGAAGCCACACCGCACCCGCGGTGGATGTCCAGTAGGGTGCCTAATTTTGACATTGCGAGATCGCACCCGCGGTGCTAGAAAGACCTGCACCTGCGGTGAGAAGACCGCACCCGCGGTGCAGAGGAGACCGCACCCGCGGTCGTCATTTTTGAAAAATAAAAGCCATGCTGAAACATGAGCGCACCCGCGGTGCAAGAGTGACCGCACCCGCGGTGCTGCATGCGAGAAATCCACCTTTGTTCCTTGTTGTGACACATGGCATATATATATATATATATATATATATATAATATATATATTTGATGCATGATTCAGCTATTTTCTCCTTCAGCAGATCAGCAACGAGAGCAAATTTCTTTCAAGCTTCAATTATCATGCTTTTAAAGTGTGATTGTGCAAGATTTAGCCATCCGATTTTCATTCCGAGTTAAGATTTGAGTTCCTCTCGTCAAGGGCTACAAGAGGATGTAAGTGTGATTCATTTCCAGCATGGTTTGAAGTGTAGGTGTTAGGGAAATTCAGATATGAGCTGTATTATGTGTTCTTGACATGTTGAGCATTGTAGAATTGCAATCGAATCGGTTTTCGGATGTCGTATGAGTGGGTTTCGATTTTCCAGCATGTATTATGTGGAAATTATACAGATTTCAGAGTATATATGTATGTTCTGATGAGAGTATGAGTTGATAGCGATGGATAATGTTGTTGTGAGATATCGGTATTGAGAAATCACGCCGTTATGCCGTCGATTGTTACCGAGATTGAATATGAATTGTATATGAGTTGCTTTGAGTTGTATATTGATAGAATGCATCTCTACATGGCCATATCAGATTGGGATTGACAGACTTGACATCGAGACTTCGATTATGACAGATATTGTACGACAAGAAAGGTATAATGCATGTTTGTTTGGGGAGTTACAACTCAAATAAGATTTCATTTGAGTTTCCCAACCAAAATCACATACTAGACTTATTGTTACCTTATAATATGATTGTGATTTGTTTATAGACTTGTATTCAAATCTTTTGAGATGATTATGCTTTGTTTACAGATTGTTATTCATTGCATTTAAGATAGGAGAGTCTTGACAGAAACAGTCAAACTTCTAGATGTTCGGTGATATCGCAGCTTAGGGGAAGATCATTCTCCTATTGTAGATGTCGATACAGATCAGACCGAAGTCTAGGAATAAGACGTACAGTCACCCCGATTGGGAGGGTAGGTGACAGCCATTGACATCTTATTCACACCGGGATCCCTAGAGTTATAGTGAGTCGAGTCTAGACATGATTGGACTTGCATTGCATATTTATATTGATGACATTCATAATATCATGTTTCATGATTTAGATTGTTATATGCATGTATACATGTTTATACTGGGATTTGTTCTCACCCGAGTTTCCGGCTGTTGTTATGTCTGTATGTGTGCATAACAACAGGTGGGGCAGGATCTGGGTCGAGACAGAGATGAGTTCGTGATAGCATGGTGACTTCGGGCGCAAGAGAGGACTAGTAGTTTTTACTAGCTTGGTACTACTTGTAGATAGTAGTTTGTTTTAAACACTAGTTTGAAAAAATGTATAATAACAAGACTTTTATTTACATTTGATGAAATAAAGTAGAAGTGTACGTTGTGTTTAGTTTTATTAACATTTGATGTAATGTTAAAAGTAAAAAATTTGACCCACTTTTTATAATAAAGATCCATTTAAACCCAAAGAAATGAGTTAGAGCCCAGGTCCCCACAACAGGTGGTATCAGAGCCATAGGTCCTTTAGATTAAGATAAGATAGAATGAGCGGGGTAGATTGAGTCTTCTTCCTTGCTTTATGATGTGCTAGCATGATTTATTGCTTTCATAATTGCATGTTGTATTGTTATCTGACTTGGATTACTAGCATGTAATTGACTGAATCATAACCGATTCTGGATCAGAGGTAAATGATCAGAGGAGGGCTGAGACAGTTTGTATAGATGATATACTAATTTGTTGAATATCAGATATATGCCTCCTAGAAGAGCAGCCGTGCTTTTACGACCAACAACACCAGAATAGGGTAGCACATCCGGGGATCCGATGGATGTTACTGCTACACCTATGGAGACTCTATTAAAACGATTCCAGTCTTTCAGACCACCCACATTAAAGGGTACAGAAAATGCAATCGAATGTGAAAGCTGGTTGGAGGATATTGAGATGTTATTCGAGTCTCTGGAATACAGTGATGAGAAACGAGTGAAACTCATTGGCCATCAACTTCATGACGTGGCTAAGAATTGGTGGTTGGATATCAAAAGAGCATTCGAGCAGCGTGGCACAGAGATTACATGGAAAGTGTTCAAGACAGAGTTTTATCAGCGTTTCTTTCCCGTATCCTACCGAAAGGATAAAGGCGCTGAGTTTGCAAACCTGAGGCAAGGGCAATTGAACATTGAAGAGTATGTCGCCAAATTTTCTTCCTTGCTTCGCTTTGCACCTCATGTTTCAAGTAGTGATGAAGCCGTAACAGATCAGTTTATAAACGGCTTAAATCCCGATATCTTTACATTGGTAAATACTGGGAGACCCAACAACTTCGCCGATGCATTGAACCCTGCCAAAGGAGCAGAAGCATGATTGCTTAGGCAACGAAGTGTTCCGTATGTGGCTCCAATTCCGAGACCGCCACAACCAGCAGTGCAACCTCTTCCCAGAATTGAGAGCGGTGGTAGCAGTAGTGGATGAAAGGATCAGCTGAAAGCGAAAGGAAAGCTGTTTAAAAGACCCGGGAGCAGTTCGTCGAGCTCCAGTGGATCAAGACAGAGTGGTTATGATCAGAGTACAAGGTACACGGGTGTATATTGCCGTTCGTGTGGTGGCAGGCATGCCACAGAGCAGTGTCAGGGTGTAGGGGGCAGATGTAACATATGTAGACAACAGGGGCACTTCGCCAAAGTTTGTCCCCAGAGAGGCTCACAGAGATTTCAAGGTGCAGAGTAATCTGAATCCGTAGCTCAGCCTGAGAGACAAGCTTCATCTGTTCACTCCTTTCAGCCGCCACCTACATAGACCCAGCCTCGAGCCAGAAGTGGTCAGACCGGGAGTCAGCAGACCCGACAACAGGCTCAGGTGTTTGCATTGACAGAGGAGCAAGCACAGGATGCCCCAGATGATGTCATAGCAGGTAACTGTTTTCTTTGTGGTTATACTGCTCATATATTGATAGATACTGGTGCATCGCATACATTCATTTCAGAACGATTTGCGTCATTGCATTCTTTGCCTGTTGAGTCACTGTTGGGTGTTGTGTCTATTACTTCTCCGTTGGGAAGTGGTTTTATAGCTGTGACTACGGTTAGACATTGCATCTTACAGTTTGAGGGTCATGAAATTGATCTAGACTATATAGTACTTGGGTTAGCTGATTTTGATTGCATTGTTGGGATTGACATGTTAATTAAGTACAGAGCCACCGTGGACTGTTTTCACAAGATTGTCAGATTCAGACCCGAAATGACAGAAGAGTGGAAATTCTACGGTAAGGGTTCCAGATCTCGGATTCCCTTGATATCGGCTTTGACTATGAATAGATTTTTACAGAGAGGAGCAGAAGGGTTCCTTGTGTATGTTAGATGTACAGAAATTGAGCCGGCATTGGCAGATTTTCCAGTAGTACGGGAGTTTGCAGATGTGTTCCCAGATGAAATCCCAGGGTTACCTCCAGTTCGAGAGGTAGATTTTAGCGTAGATCTTATGCCAGGTACAATTCCTATTTCGAGAGCTCCGTATAGAATGGCGCCTGTTGAACTGAAGGAGTTGAAAGCACAGTTAGAAGATCTTCTAGCCAAGGGATATATCCGACCTAGTGTATCTCCTTGGGGCGCTCCAGTGCTATTTGTACGAAAGAAAGACGGTTCAATGAGGTTGTGTATAGATTATCGGCAACTGAACAAAGCAACAATAAAGAACAAGTATCCTTTGCCTATGATAGACGATTTATTTGATCAGTTGCAGGGATCCTCTATCTATTCCAAGATTGATTTGCGATCGGGATCTCACCAACTTAGAGTTTGAGATGTTGATATATCGAAGACAGCATTCCGGACCAGGTATGGACATTACGAATTTATTGTCATGCCTTTTGGGTTAACGAATGCTCCTGCAGTATTCATGGGGTTGATGAATCGAGTCTTTCAGAGGTACTTGGATGAGTTTGTGATTGTGTTTATTGATGACATTCTGGTGTATTCTAAGAATAGGAATGAGCATGCAGAGCAACTAAGAATTGTATTACAGACCTTAAGAAATGAAATACTGTATGCTAAATTGTCAAAGTGTGAGTTTTGGTTGAATCGAGTTGTCTTTTTGGGACATATTATATCTGGAGATGGTATTGCTGTAGATCCAAGTAAAGTGGAAGCTGTGATCAGCTGGCCGAGACCGACTTCTGTACCAGAAATACGCAGTTTCATGGGTCTAGCAGGATACTATCGACGATTTATTAAAGATTTCTCCAGTATTGCAAAACCAATTACCCAGTTGACACAAAAGAATGCGCCATTTGTATGGTCTGAGGATTGTGAGTCTAGCTTTATGGAATTGAAGAAGAAACTGACTAGTGCTCCAGTACTGACGATACCTTCAGGTACGGGTGATTTCGTTGTATATTGTGATGCCTCTCACCGAGGGTTGGGATGTGTTCTTATGCAGCGAGGTCATGTGGTCGCATACGCCTCGAGACAACTGAAGCCACATGAAGTCCGATACCCCATTCATGATCTCGAATTAGCGGCTATCGTATTTGCATTAAAGATCTGGCGTCATTATCTCTACGGCGAAAAATTTGAGATTTACCCCGATCACAAGAGCCTGAAGTATCTATTTTCTCAATCAGAACTGAATATGCGGCAGCGTAGATGGCTTGATCTACTGAAAGACTTTGATTGTGAAATCAAATATTATCCAGGAAAGTCGAATGCAGCAGATGATGCCTTGAGTCGAAAGATTTGTGCCTTATCCTTATCGACGATAGGTGTTACAAAGTTAGTTGAAAATTGCTGTTTGTGTGGATTAGAATTTGATACAAAGAGTAGGCCACTACGACTTGCTACCATTCACGTTGAGCCTGATTTAATTATGAGGATCAAAGAAGACCAAAGAACCGATCAGAATGTGCAGAGATCGATTCAGATGGTCCGAACAGGACATATTTCAGAATATCAGGTGCGTGATCATGTGCTGTATGTGAATAACCGTCTTGTAGTGCCAGATGTTTCAGACTTGAGACATCAGATTTTGTCAGAAGCGCACTGTAGTCGGTTTAGCATTCATCCTGGTGGCAGGAAGATGTACAATGACTTGAAGACACAGTTCTAGGTGGAAGTAGATGAAGTCAGATATTGCAGAATTTGTATTGAAATGTTTGAATTGCCAACAGGTGAAGGCTGAAAGGAAGAAGCCCGGAGGGTTACTTCAGAGTTTGTCTATTCCAGAATGAAAATGGGATCACATTTCCATGGATTTCGTGACGAAGTTACCTCGATCATCTAGAGGCTGTGATGCGATTTGGGTCATTATTGACAGACTGACCAAATCAGCTTGTTTCATCCCGTACAGAATGACTTATCGACATGATCAGATGGCGGAGATATATGTCCGAGAGGTAGTCAGATTGCATGGTGTGCCGAAGTCTATCGTATCCGATCATGATTCACGATTCACTTCACACTTCTGGCACAGTTTACAGCAGGCCTTAGGTACGACTTTACACCTGAGCACCGCTTATCATCCTCAGACAGACGGACAGTCAGAGCAGACTATCCAGACTCTAGAGGACATGTTGAGAGCTGTAGTACTAGATTTTGGTACTAGTTGGCAAGATTCTCTACCTCTTTGCGAATTTTCTTATAATAATAGCTACCAGACGAGCATTGAGATGGCACCGTTTGAAGCTTTATATGGTAAGAAGTGCAGATCTCCGTTGTACTGGGATGGCGTCTCAGAAGTTCAAGAACTTGGACCTGATATGATACGTGACATGACTGAGAAAGTGAAGATTATTCAGAAAAGAATGGAGACAACACAGGATAGACAAGCGAAATACGCCAACATCAGGCGTAGACCATTTGTATTTGAGCAAGGAGATAGAGTATTTCTAAAGATTTCCCCATTCAGAGGCGTTGTCAGATTTGGAAAGCGTGGGAAGTTGTCTCCTAGATGCGTCGGTCCTTACGAGATTTTAGAGAAGATTGGCGACTGAGCCTATCGACTTGTTCTTCCTCCTTCGTTATCCGGGATACATGACGTTTTCATGTGTCGATGTTACGTAGATATATGCTAGATATTTCTCATGTCATTCACCCTGACGAAGCGGAACTTGATCAGACCTTGAGTTATGTTGAGCAACCTATACAAATTCTTGATTGGAAAGAAAAGAAGCTCAGGACAAAGACTATTCCGCTAGTGAAAGTCCAATGGAGTCGTCATGACATCGAAGAAGCGACTTGGGAAACAGAAACAGACATACGACAGAAACATCCCGAGTTATTTACATGATGTAAGTAAATTTTCAGTTTTGATTATATTTCTTGTCATGTAATATTGTCAGTTTTGATTTAATAGATTGTATGCGATTTCGAGGACGAAATGATTTCTTAGAGGGGGAGAAATGTAAGGCTTGAGATTTATCAGTCTTCATTGACTAAATACTTGGGATATATGAGTATGCATGATAGAGGACTTGAGATTTGATTTATTAGTCTTCATTAATATGAGATTCGGAAGATGTGAGAATGCATGACATGAAATTAGAGTTTTGAGTACAAGATAAAATATGAAATTGGGAAGGCAGGCCGAAGCCACACCGCACCCGTGGTGCTAGGAGACACCGCACCCGCGGTGGATGTCTAGTAGGGTGCCTAATTTTGACATTGCGAGATCGCACCCGCGGTGCTAGAAAGACCGCACATGCGGTGACAAGACCGCACCTGCGGTGCAGAGGAGACCGCACCCGCGGTCGTCATTTTTGAAAAATAAAAGCCATGCTGAAACATGAGCGCACCCGCGGTGCAAGAGTGACCGCACCCGCGGTGCTGCATGCTAGAAATCCACCTTTGTTCCTTGTTGTCACACATGGCATATATATATATATATATTTGATGCATGATTCAGCCATTTTATCCTTCAGCAGATCAGCAACGAGAGAAAATTTCTTTCAAGCTTCAATTCTCATGCTTTTAAATTGTGATTGTGCAAGATTTAGCCATCCGATTTTCATTCCGAGTTAAGATTTGAGTTCCTCTCGTCAAGGGCTACAAGAGGATGTAAGTATGATTCATTTCCAGCATGGTTTGAAGTGTAGGTGTTAGGGAAATTCAGATATGAGCTGTATTATGTGTTCTTGACATGTTGAGTATTGTAGAATTGCAATCGAATCGGTTTTCCGATGTCGTATGAGTGGGTTTCGATTTTCCAGCATGTATTATGTGGAAATTATACAGATTTCAGAGTATATATGTATGTTCTGATGAGAGTATGAGTTGATAGCGATTGATAATGTTGTTGTGAGATATCAGTATTGAGAAATCACGCCGTTATGTCGTCGATTGTTACCGAGATTGAATATGAATTGTATATGAGTTGCTTTGAGTTGTATATTGATAGAATGCATCTCTACATGGCCATTTCAGATTGGGATTGACAGACTTGACATCGAAACTTCGATTACGACAGATATTGTACGACAAGAAAGGTATAATGCATGTTTGTTTGGGGAGTTACAACTCAAATAAGATTTCATTTGAGTTTCCCAACCAAAATCACATACTAGACTTATTGTTAAATTATAATATGATTGTGATTTGTTTATAGACTTGTATTCAAATCTTTTGAGATGATTATGCTTTGTTTACAGATTGTTATTCATTGCATTTAAGATAGGAGAGTCTTGACAGAAACAGTCAAACTTCTAGATGTTCGGTGATATCGCAGCTTAGGGGAAGATCATTCTCCTATTGTAGATGTCGATACAGATCAGACCGAAGTCTAGGAATAAGACATACAGTCACCCCGATTTGGTGGGTAGGTGACAGCCATTGACGTCTTATTCACACCGGGATCCCTAGAGTTATAGTTGAGTCGAGTCTAGACATGATTGGACTTGCATTGCATATTTATATTAATGACATTCATAAAAGCATGTTTCATGATTTAGATTGTTATATGCATGTATACATGTTTATACTGGGATTTGTTCTCACCGGAGTTTCCGGCTGTTGTTATGTCTGTATGTGTGCATAACAACAGGTGGGGCAGGATCTGGGTCGAGAAAGAGATGAGATCGTGATAGCGTGGTGTCTTCGGGCGCAACAGAGGACTAGTAGTTTTTACTAGCTTGGTACTACTTGTAGATAGTAGTTTTTTTTAAACACTAGTTTGGAAAAATGTATAATAACAAGACTTTTATTTACATTTCATGAAATTAAGTAGAAGTATATGTTGTGTTTAGTTTTATTAACATTTGATGTAATGTTAAAAGCAAAAAATTTGACCCACTTTTTATAATAAAGATCCATTTAACCCCAAAGAAATGAGTTAGAGCCCGGGTCCCCACAGACTGATATGGTAGATGTATCAGAAACTCAGATGGAAATAAAGTTGAAAGAGTTACAGTTATTTCAGCTGCCGATTCTGAGTGGTATCGAGACGTCTGAAGATTGTGAGAAATGGCTTGATGACATAGAAATATTGTTTGATTTACTTGATTGTACAGATGAACAGAAAGTTAAAATGGTGCCTAATCAGTTACGAGAAGCCGCCAGGAGTTGGTGGATTACAAGTAAAAGAATGTTAGAACAGAGAGGTACAGTGATTTTGTGGGAAATATTCAGAACTGAATTTTATCGATGATTTTTCTCAGTTTCATACCGAGAGGACAAGAAAGCAGAATTTGAGAATTTGAGGCAAGGTCAACTGAATATTGAAGGGTATGTTGCTAAATTCTCTACTCTACTGCGTTTTTCTCCTCATGTAGCTGGGAATGATGAAGCTGTAACAGCTCAGTTCATCAGAGGATTGAACTCGGAGATAGTTGCATTGATGAATATGCAGCGACCTTACCATTTTGCTGATGCCTTGAGTAGAGCGAAGAGAGCGGAGACAAGTCTGATTAGACAACTAGGAAGGTTGTGTGTGATGCAACCCCAGACACAACAATCCCCTCACAGATTTGATAGTGGCAGTACGAGTGGGAAGCGGGAGTTGCTGAAAGCTCGAAAGAAACAGTTTAAGAAAGTAGGAAGTGGACCGAGTGGTTCATCTAGCTCCAGTGGTTCTAGCCCGAGTTATACTGGAGATTATTGCAGGACTTGCGGAGGGAGACATCTCACAGAACAATGCCAGGGAGTGACTGGTAGTTGCAACATCTGCCGACAGTCTGGACACTTTGCTAGAGTTTGTCCACAGAGAGGTTCCCGAAGATTTCAGGGAGCAGGCTCATCTGGGTGTGGTGATCGAGGAACAGACCCAGGACACACTTGATGGTATAGCGACAGGTACTGCTCTTTCACGATTATATTGCATATGTATTGATATATACTAATTCTTTCCCTACGATTATCTTTGACTGAGTTGCATTGATATATGTTATACTTGTTGGGTCTGCATTTACTGTAGTATTGATTCCTTACCATTTGGAGAAAGAATTTGATATCAGTGATATTCTGTGATATATTCTATACTGCAGTAAGTTGAGAATGAGATTGAATTAGACTAGATTGTACTTTTATCGTCTCATGATGACTGCATGATGGATATTGATATATCGAACAAGTACAGAGCTATTTTAGATTCTTGCCAGGATATGGTAAGATTTGGACTTGAAATGGCCAAGGAATGAATGATATACGGTAAGGGATTTAGATTTTAAATTCCTTGATATCTGTACTAGGTCTGATTCGATGATTATCGAAAGGAATGGAATTATTCCTTTATGTTCGTTGATGACTGAAGTGGAGCCTATCAAGGATTGATTTACTAGTAGCAGGAAGTTTGCTATAGTCTTGTAGATGAGATTTCAGGTTTGTCCTGTATCAGGGAGTGTGATTTCAGCCTTGATTTGATTCCAGGTATTGGTTTCATTTTAGAATTTCTTATAGACTGATACTGATTGAATTGAGAGAATTGAGATATCAGTTGAAAGATTTATTGCCTGAAGAGTTAGAGTTACATCTGATTATATGTTTCTCTGTAAAGTACTACAGTTTCGGTTATGGGTTGATAACTCCTGTGCTTGGAAGTGTTCTGATGATTTTATGCTCGGTTTATCTATGATATTTTGATATATTCGTAGCATATGGTTGATTGAACTGAACAGTGGAAATTGTATTGAATGTTCTGGGAACTGAGATTGTTGTATACAGAATTGTTCAGATATGAATCGGGATTGTAACGGATTGTATTCAGAGTCTGTGATATCTGAAGATAGTATACTGATTGATTGTAGCACTGTGAGACCGTGATCAGTGGCTGAGAACGAAATTGAATATGGCAGAATTTTCGAAATGTCAGAAATTGCGTTCTATTGAGTTATTAGATCAGTATTGCGTCTTTTGAATCTGATTCAATATTGTTATCATTCTAAGTCCGTGTTTGATAACGATTGTTATGAACCGTGGAGCTTATATACAGTTCAGTCGAGTCAAAACTGATTTTGAAGATTAAAGCAGTTCAGAAGTTTGATCAGACTGTTCAGAACTTGATTTTGTTAGTCAGAACAGAATACCAGGTAGGTATTTTTCTTTAATTTATATTATTAGCTGATTTGTTTGTGTCAGATATTCGAATTTGAAATGACAGGTATTGTCAGATGCAAACAGTAGTAGATTCAGTATTATTCTGGTAACAGGAAATGCGTGATAATTCGAATAGACAGTTTTGATATAAACAGATGAAATCAGTTATGTCAGAATTTGTATTGAAATGTCTAAATCGCTGACAGATGAAGACAGAAAGATAGAAACTTTTAGATTGATGATCTTGATTATTGATTTCTAAATAGAAATGGGAGTACATTTCTATGGATTGTGTGATGACACTACTGCAATCTTGCCAAGATAGTAATTGTGATTGAACGATTGTTCAAATCTGTACATGTTATATTATACAGGAAGAGGTGCATGCATGACCAGATGATGGGAATTTATGTCAGAAACGGAGGTTAGATTGTATTGAATGCCAAAGTTAATTATGGCAGACTGTGATTTTCGTTTGATTTTGTACTTTTGGCAGAATGTATATCATGAATTTTGATCTATGATTTATAGATTGAAGGATAGTCGGAGTGAACTATCCGGTTACTGGAGAATATCCAGGAACTGTAGTGCTGGGTTTTAGCACTAGTTGACACGATTTATTGTCATTTATGAGTTATTGTACCATAATAGCTATCAGATGAGTATCGAAATAGCTTTAGTCGAAGTATTGTACAGTGAGAACTGCGAATTTCCTTCGTATGGGAATGATATTGCAGTGATGCTTGAGAGCATATTTGCTAAGATCAGTGATCTGATAAAGAAAATGAAACTGATTCAGAAGGAAATGAAGATAACTCAGAATACATAGACTAAATAAGCCAACGTCAGATGATGACCGTGGGTATTGAAGCCAAAGATTGAATATATCTTTGACTGGTTTTAGCAAATTTGGTAGCAAATACCAATATTGAATTGTTGTGGAACAGTTGAACTGGTGATTGGTATATACGGATGTTGTATACCCATTGTTCTGAGGTTGATTCTTTCACAAGTGATTTCGTGGATATGAGATTATTGCAGTTTCTATATATCTCCTTCTGATATCTGAATTGGTATTTGATATGATTATCTGTATTACACGAGTGGATTGCTTGTGATTTCGATGACGAAATCATATCTTAGAGGGGGAGAAATGTAAGGCCCGAAAATTTGATTACCGTAATCTGAAATGATTTGGGTATATTTACCGTAATCTGAAAAGATTTAGTGATTAATTAAGGTAAACATGGACGGAAAGGATTAGACCGGGAAAGACGAGAACAGACGCGAATTATGTGCGAAGGAAAGGCCATAAGTGCACATGCGCGACGAGATGCGCGAGCCATGCGCGGAGTGGACAGAAGACCCCGCGCATATGCGCGGCGTGTGGGCGCGCACATGCGCGAGGTGTCCAGTAGCCAAAGGAAAGTCCCGAGTGTTCGGCGCATATGCGCGACGTGAACGGCGCAGATGCGCGAGCAGGGCAGAGAAGGTGACGCACATACGCGGAGGAAGGCGCGCATATGCGCTAGTGGGTTTGTGCTCGAGACAGTAAGTCTCGCGCATATGCGCGAAGATTTGCGCGCATATGCGCGAGCACTCCAGTAGCAACATTTGGATAGAATGCTCGGCGCATATGCGCGGAACTTGAGCGCGCATATGCGCCAGACATGCAAAACGTAAGGGTGCCACTTGGTTGGCATGCGACGTGTGTATATATATATATATATGTATTATATGAATTCAATTCAGAATAAAAAGAACAAAGAAAGAGAGAGGGCCGAGGAAGCTTTGAAAAATCCTTACGCCTTTTTATTTCAATTCGTCCGTCTGTTTTTGAATCCGAGTACAAAACTGTGTTCCTATCGACGCAGGCTACAACTGGACGTAAGTTTTGCTATGTTTTGACATGTTTTGAAATTATGATATTGTCAGAATTGAATAGGATTCATATATGATGTTCTTGTCATGTTAGACATCATAGAATCGAAGTCAGATTGAGGAACAGACTGATTATGTATTTGTTATGATTTTCGGAGTCGATTTGATTGAGATTCGATATCATAATTATAAATTGGCTATACCCATTGCTCTAAAATAGAACTTCTGGTTCAGTGACTATCCCCTAGATCATTTTTGGTGTGATTTAGTTATCATTGAGATTATGAGTTATACTGATACTGTTTATAAATTCTGGTATTATATCTGTGATGTTGGGACTGACGGGGTAATCGAGACTGTATTGTTATGCCGTCAAAACATCAGTTGATTGATATTGATCAGATTCAGTAGTGATTTTGATTATATCGTGATATCATCTATATGGATTAGATTGTAACTCAATTGACATTGATCAGATTATGTGTTTTGATTTGAGTATTGATCAGAACATGTTCTGAATTGAGTTGTTTATTGATATTATATCTGTTCGGTATTGTTATTACCAGATTGGGAATTGACCGAGATAGAGTCGGGACTTCTTCTTCTTCTTCTGAGCGAGAAGATAAAGGTATAAATTAATGTTGAGTTGGGATTGCACAACTCGAGTGAGGTTTGACTCGAGTTTCCCTCAATCACATACTTTATTTTATGGCATTGACATTTGCATTGATTGACTGATGTACTTGTTCTCTTGAATTATAGAAAGCAGGTATTAGTCGAGTAATCTTGTGACAGAAGTGCCTCATAGTGGTGGGATCGCCACGGGCACATTGCACGATGTCACAAGATAGTATAGGAATCTTGGGTCAGAGGTGCCTGATAGTGGCGGGATCGCCACGGGCACATTGCACGATGTCACAAGATAGTATAGGAATCTTGGAACAGATGTAATGCCCGAAACTTAATGATTGTAATCAGACGTTGATTAAAGGGCAGAATTGAGGTTGTAGGAGCTCACGTGGAAAAGCCGAGCGCCAATGCACCATAAGTTGGGATTTCAGACAGAAAGTGTGGCGCCCGTGCGGTAGAAAAATACCGCCCGAGCGCCAATGGATAATAGGCCATGCATCCGGACAGAAAGTGCCGCGCTCGAGCGGTACTTTCTTACCGCCCGAGCGCGAGACGTGGAATTGGTTGGATGAGCCATTTGCCTTGTTGCATGCGCGAGGTATATATATATACACACATGCAATTCATTTAAGAGTGTATCTATATATATATATATAGATACACTCTTCTGGAAAAGAGTGAAAAATCCATACGCCTTTTGGGAGAAATCCGTTCGTCAGATTTTGAATCCGACTTCGGTACTGTGTTCCTATCGCCGTAGGCTACAACTGGACGTAAGTTTTGCTAAGTTTTGATATGTTCTGAAATTATGGTATTGTCAGAATCTGATATGATTCATATATGATGTTCTTGGCATTTTAGACATCGTATAATTGAAACTGGACTAAGGAACAGATACCATATGAAATTGTTATGATGTTTAGAGTTGAGTTGATTGAGAATTGATATCAGGATTGGAGTATTATCGAGTATGAGATATTAGAATTAATATCTGATTGATATGGTATTGTTGGGTATATTGATATTATACCGTTATGCCATCGATATGGAATTAGGTTAAGTATTGTGCAGAACAGATTTGATTCGAGTGGTGTATTGATATTATACTCCTTGGTATTGTCATTGTCAGATTGAATATTGACAGGCTTGGGGTTCGAGACTTCGACAGAGCCAGAGTATCAGAAAGAAAGGTATAAATTAATGTTGAGTTGGGATTGCACAACTCGAGTGAGGTTTGACTAGAGTTTACCTAAATCACATACTTTCATTTATTGCATTGATATTTGCAATTGATGAGACTTATGATTGTAGTCTATTGATTTATAGCCACTGCATGTAATGACTGCTGATTCGCTAGTCATCGACTGATTTGCTTAGATACTGAATGCATGTATTGATTACTGAGTCGTTGAGTCATATTGTACGATAAGAATTCTAGACTGAGAATTCCTTTGATATTCGTACTAGCTATGACTCGATTATTACAGAAAGGAGCAGAGTGACTCCTTATGTATTCAGTTGATCTACTGAAGTTGAGTTTATCATTGGCTGATTTACCAATGATAAGAAAGTTCTTGTTGTTTTCTCTGATAAGACTTCAGATCTGATTCCAATCAGAGAGATTGATTTTAGTCTTGAACTGATATTAGAAATTGTTGAAATTTGAATCTTGATTGAGACAGATTGCATTCAGGATGTGTTATATCTGAAGATGATATATTCGTTGATTTTCACAGAATTATACCGTGATTAGTTCGCTGAGGTTGGCATCAGTGTCAGACAGTTGCGGTTTATGAGTTTAGCATGTTTTGAATCTGATTGAATATTGATGTTATTCTGAATACGTGCTTGAGACAGATTATAGACAATGGAGATTATATTGCACAGTCCGAACCAGGGCTGATTTTGAAACGTTGGCAGTTCGAAAAGTTGATTAGAAGGTTTAGAACTCGATATCGATAGTCAGAACATAGTATCGATCAGAATATCAGGTAAGTATTACTGTATTGTATGTTAATAACTGATTTGTTTGTGCCCGATATTTCGAATTTGAAATGACAGAATTGTCGGAAAGGTGCAATACTTGATTTAGTAAGCATCCTGATAGCAAAAAAAAAAAAAAAAAACTGTTTTGATAGAAACAAATGAGATTAGATATGGCAGAGTTTGGACTGAAATGTCTGAATTACAGACAGATAAAGACAGAAAGAAAACAAACCAAGAGATTGGTTATGTAACTTGTCGGTTCCTGAATGGAAAAGAGATTACATTTCCAAGGATATCGTGATGAAGTTACTACATTCCTCTCGGAATTGAGTATGGATTGAGTTAGGAATGACAGACTGACCAGTCTGCGAGAGCTAAACCGTACATGAAGATGTACAAATATGATATACTATTAGTATTCCGTCAGGGAAATGATTAGATTACACGGAGTACTGAGAGTTGAGTATATTAGACCGTGATTTTGGTTGATTTTGCACGTTTGACAGAGTGTACAATAAGAGTTGGATATTAGGTAATATCTGAATACTGAATAGTATTCCCTACTTGACGGACAGTCAGAGTGGATTATCCAGATGTCGGAGAATATGCTGAAAGCTGTAATGCTTGATTTTAACACTAATTGGCAGGATTTCTTGCCATGTTGTGAGTTTTCATACCACAACAGTTATCAGATGAGTATGAGAATGGTACCATTGGAGACGTGGTACGTTAAGAAGTACAAATTTCCTTTTTATTGATATGATATCTCTGAGATTCCTGAGATCAGACCTGACATGATCAGAGATATGATTGAAAAAGTGAAGCTAATTCAGAAGAAAATGAAAATAGCTCATGATAAATAGATTGAATATGCCCATGTCGGACGATGAATGTTGGTATTTGAGACCAAAGATCGAATATATCTTTGATTGAGATCAACAGATTCGATAACAGCTGATGATGTTGAGTCGTTACGAACTGTTGATGGGTATATACATATGTTGTATAACCAGTATTGCGAGATTGACTTTATCAGAGCTATTTTTAGAAATAGAATTTGATTTGAGATTGAAATTTCGGAACAGATTCATTGTGATGAGTTTCTGATTTCAACTCTGTATACATTTCTTCTGATATACCTTCTTATTGATCCGATTAATTGCCTGTGATTTCGGGGACGAAATCAGATCGAAGGAGGGGAGAAATTGGAATTATTCCTTTATGTTCGTAGAAAACTACCGCCCGAGCGCCAATGGATAATAGGCCATGCATCCGGAAAGAAAGTGCCGCGCTCGAGCGGTACTTTCTTACCGCCCGAGCGCGAGACGTGGAATTGGTTGGATGAGCCACTTGCCTTGTTGCATGCGCGAGGTATATATATATATATATATATATATATATATATATATATATATATTATATATATATATATATATATATATATATATATATATATATATATATATACATGCAATTCATTTAAGAATTCAGACGGAAAGAAATCGAGAAAGGGTTTCTGGAAAAGAGTGAAAAATCCATACGCCTTTTGTGAGAAATCCGTTCGTCAGATTTTGAATCCGACTTCGGTACTGTGTTCCTATCGCCGTACGCTACAACTGTACGTAAGTTTTGCTACGTTTTGATATGTTCTGAAATTATGGTATTGTCAGAATCTGATATGATTCATATATGATGTTCTTGGCATTTTAGACATCGTATAATTGAAACTGGACGGAGGAACATAAACCATATGAAATTGTTATGATGTTTATAGTTGAGTTGATTGAGAATTGATATCAGGATTGGAGTATTATCGAGTACGAGATATTAGAATTAATATCTGATTGATATGGTATTGTTGGGTATATTGATATTATACCGTTATGCCATCGATATGGAATTAGGTTAAGTATTGAGCAGAACAGATTTGATTCGAGTGGTGTATTGATATTATACTCCTTGGTATTGTCATTGTCAGATTGAATATTGACAGGCTTGGGGTTCGAGACTTCGACAGAGCCAGAGTATCAGAAAGAAAGGTATAAATTAATGTTGAGTTGAGATTGTACAATTCGAGTGAGGTTTGACTCGAGTTTCCCTAAATCACATACTTTCATTTATTGCATTGATATTTGCAATTGATGAGACTTATGATTGTAGTCTATTGATTTATAGCCACTGCATGTAATGACTGCTGATTCGCTAGTCATCGACTGATTTGCTTAGATACTGAATGCATGTATTGATTACTGAGTCGTTGAGTCATATGCTGATTCGCCTAGTCACCGGCTGATTCGTCTGGTTATTGACTGATTCGTCTATTTATTGGCTGATTCGCCTAAGTATAGCTGATTCGCTTAATCTTGACTGATTCGTCTACACTATAGCTGATTCGCTTAATTATTGACTGATTCGTCAATTCTGCGGCTGATTCGCCCAAACACTGGATATATGAATTATATCGATGCCGTTTAGGGATTGAGTCATTCCTATCGACGGAGATTCGGTATAATTATTATTATTCAGACATCGGGATCCCTAGAATAGAAATGAGTCGAGTCTGAGACGACGCGTCAGTCAAGTCGAGTCTGAGATAACGCGTCGGTTGAGTTGAGTCTGATATGACATGTTGATTTACATTTTATATCATTCATGTTTGTTGAATTGCTACATGTTAATGATAACTGATATATGCTTTTGTATATGTTTCTATATAATTGCATGTATACATTGTTTTTACTGGGATGTATTTCTCACCGGAGTTATCCGGCTGTTGTCTTGTTTTGTATGTGTGCATGACAACAGGTGGGGCTGGATCAGGGTCAAGAAGAGTATGAGAGAAATTGGACTAGATAGCGTGGAGATCCGGGCTTTGAAGCAACTTAGGATTCAGCATTGATATATAGTTGAACCTAGTTGAATTCTTGTAGATAATACAAGATTTGTATGTTCATGTTTAATATGTAATTTGAGTAAATTACATTACGTTTCTGCTTTGTATTTTAAAAAAAAAAATTTAACCCTGTTTTATATTTGATTAATTAGTCCCAATGATGATTAAGATCATGATTAACGTCCGGGTCCCCAAAACAGAGGTGCCTGATAGGGGCGGGATCGCCACGGGCACATTGCACGATGTCTCAAGATAGGATATTAGCGATAGAGCTACAGTCCATGACGGTTAGGTCAGGACACCGGATGTTTGGTTATATCGAGTAAATAGAATTGCAATTTCTTCTATTACGGAATTCGATATAGGAACCCCATATTTGGTTATATCGAGTAAATAGAATCACTGTTCCTTCTATTACGGAATTCGATATAGGAACACCACATCTGGAAATCGGGATCCCTAGGCTAGGATTGAGTCTTGTCTAAAACGTAGAGTCACGAGTCTGAATGACAGTTGTATTGATTTATATTGATTGATGTTAATTATGTTCCTGAATATGGTACATATACATTTGTGTTCCTGATTTTGGTACATGTTTAGAATAAGAATTATTCTTGATATTAATTCATGTTTCTGATTATGTTACATGTTATGAATAATGGGTTCATGTTCTGATTTGCGTACATGTTATGAATGCATGTTATATGCTTTTATATGATTTATATGACTGCATGTATACATGGTTTATACTGAGAATATACTTCTCACCGGAGTTATCCGGCTGTTGTCTTGTTTGTATGTGTGCATGGCAGCAGGTAGGATAGAAGCGGGATCAAAAGAGAACGAGGCTGGACTAGATAGCGTGGAGATCCGGGATTCAGAAGCAACTTAGGATTCAGTACCGATATGTAGTTGAACCTAGTTGAATTATTGTAGATAATACAATAATTGTATGTTTATGTTTAATATGTAATTTGAATATAATTACATTACGTTTCCGCTTTGTATTTTAAAAAAAAAAAGTAGACCTCGTTTATTATAAATGATTAAATATTCCTAAAGACAGTTAAGGAATAAATTAGCATCCGGGTCCCCACAGTGCGTGTGAAGCGCGTTGTTTTCTCTCTCAATTTTTCTCCTCAGTCGTAGCCGTCTTCCCAGATGCGAAAGTCTCCTCCAGGCTGCCTTCTTCAAAATTTTAACCACCTCTCTCTTGTCTAGGTTTTTCCCTTTTATTTTCTCTCCCAAATCATGAGCAAATCTTTGCCAAAATCTGATTCTGATCTCAAGGGCACGGACCTCGTGCATGCATCAGGAAAGGGGTTCGTGTAGACTCTGCCCAACATTTCATCCGGAACACAGGACATGGACCCCGTGTAGAGGTCCGTTTCGGGGTCCGTCTACTCTCTGGAAAAGTCTTCCTTCGGATGTAAATGACACGGACCTCGGATACAGGTCCGGCAAGGGGTCCGTGTAGTCTCTGATTTTCTCTTCATTGGAGGTTGATGTACACGGACCCTTGGACGGGGTCCGTGTAAGTGTCTTGGTTTGGCCTCTCGTGTTTCTTTCCTATTTTTCCTGGTATTTCTGATGTGGCGTTGCGATGCTTGACTTTTCTTTCAGTTCTTTTGTGGGGACCCGGGCTCTAAATCGATTCGATCTGGGATTAATTGGATCTGTGAGAAAATGTGGGTCAAATTTTCGCTTTTTAACATTAATTCTAATGTTTATAAATCAAGCACAAGAGAGTTCTATGTTTTATTTCACAACATAAATATATGTCTTATTCTAATACATCAATCCAACTAGTGTTTAATACAAACCATAAACTACAAATAATACAAGTCTAGTAAGAGCCACTAGTCATCTTCTGCGCCCGTAGCCACCACGCTATCTCGATCATATCTCTGTCGTGACCCAGATCCCGCCCCACCTATTGTTATGCACACATACAGACATAACAACAGCCGGAAACTCCGGTGAGAAAAAATCCCAGTATAAAACAAGTATACATGCTAACACATAATCATGAATCATGCATAAAGGCAATAATAATGAGTTCCATAGTCTAAGAAACCAATCCATATTAGCATGCAATGCAAATCAAATCATGTCTTGACTCAACTCGACTCTACTCTAGGGATCCCGGGGTGAATAAGGCGTCACTGACTGTTACCTACCCTCCCAATCGGGGTAACTGTATGTCTTACTCCTAGACTTCGGTCGTGTCTGTATCGAATGTCTACAATCGGAGGAAGTCTGCTCCTATGCGTCGATACTATGGGGACCCGGGCTCTAACTCAATTCTTTTGGGAATTAATTGGATCTTTGTTCGAAAATGTGGGTCAAAATTTTGCTTTTAACATTAATTTAATTGTATAACTAAAGAATATCATGTCTTGATATTAAATAAACAACATAATATACATACATGTCTGTTTGGTAAAATCATACGCTAGTGTTCAAAACCCCAACTACAACATAAGTAGTACAAGTCAAAAGGAAAACACTAGAAATCTTCAACGCCCGTGATCTCCACGCTATCGTCAATCTCTCATCTAGCTCGAGACCCAGATCCTGCCCCACCTGTTGCCACGCACACATACAGACACGACAACAGCCGGATAACTCCGGTGAGAACATATCCCATTATAAAACATGGATGCATGCAATGTAAATATCATGTACAAAAGCATAGCATATATCAAGCAACATGGATGCAAATCTAAACATGTAGAAGAATACAAATCTGTATTCAACATTTAACTCTTGACTCGACTCATTTCTAATCTAGGGATCCCGGTGTGAATAAGACGGTCTGTCACCTACTCAACCAATCGGGGCGATGGTACGTCTTTTTCCTAGACTTCGGTCAACTCTGTATCGAGGGTCTACACATAGAGCAAATCTGCTCCTATGCGTCGATACACCGAAACGTCTAGTTTTTGGCAAGTCTGCCAATCTCTCCTATCTCAGGACTCGAATATAAATCAATAAACAAGGCATTACATAATCAAATGTAATAAAAATCTAGTATGTGATTTAGGGAAACTCGTATCAAATCTGAATCGAGTTGTGCAATCCCGTGACCACATGAATTATACCTTTCGTCGCACAATGTCTGTCGAGATCTTGAAGTCGGAATGTCACTCTGTCAAGACTAATCTGAAATGACAATATACAAAGAATTCTATCAAGATATAACTCATATCAAAATCTTGTACAAGTCAATACTCCATCCCGGTAACAATCGACGGCATAACGGCGTATTCTCGTAATACCGATCAACTCAAACAATGATACACAATCATAATTCATTCCTAATCCCATCAACACATCCATATATATTCTGAAATCTGCATAAACTCGATCCATGCATGCTGGAAAATCGAACCCATAGCATATGACATCCATAATTCGATTCGGTAGTGAATATATCTAGCTCATACTATCAAGAACACATATCTTCAACAAAATCATAAATTCTCCAACACCTATGTTTCGAACCATGCTGAAAATGTATAAAAATTACGTCACTTTGTAGCCGTCAATGCAAGGAACACAAATCTTACCTCGGAATTAAAATCGGATCACTAAATCTTGCACAATCTAAATCACAACTTGAAAGAAGTTTGAAGGATTTCTTGGGAGCTCTCGGTTCTTGCTATGGAGATCTGAAAAATGAAGACTCAGCAGATTCCTATATATATATATATATATGTGCCATGTGTCAAGACGAAATTCAAAGGTGGCACTTCGCATGCAGCACCGCGGGGGCGGCAGCTCAAGAGCGCGGGTGCGCTGTGCTCACGGCAACCCTTGCATTTTCTGAATCTCGATCACCGCGGGTGCGGCGCTTGCATCACCGCGGGTGCGGTCTCACCACCGCGGGTGCGGTCTTGCACGCACCGCGGGTGCGGTGTTGCTTCGCACATTTCCCTCAATTTTCTATCACCTACACCGCGGGGGCGGTAGTCCTAGCACCGCAGGGGCGGTGTGGCTTCGGCCATGCTTGCTCAAACTCTCATTTTTCATGTCACGCATTCTCCTCTTCAAGTCTCACATCGATGACAACGGATAATTCTCGAGCCTTACATTTCTCCCCCTCTTAGACAAGAGTTCGTCCTCGAACTCGTACGCAGGTAATTATGCAAGTATATACCAAGACAGTAAAATCAAACTAATAAAATACTTACATCAACTGAATAGCTTGGGATGCCTCTGCCTCATCTCAGACTCTGTCTCCCAAGTTGCTTCCTCGATGCCATGACGACTCCACTGAACCTTCACAAGCGGAATGGTCTTGGTTCTGAGCCGTTTTTCTTTCCGATCAAGAATCTGTATCGGTCTCTCAACATAGCTCAAAGTCTGATCTAACTCGGCTTCGTCAGGTTGAATGACATGAGAATCATCCGGCATATATTTGCGCAACATCGATACATGAAAAACATCATGTATACCGGACAGTGAAGGAGGAAGAGCAAGTCTGTAAGCTCGATCGCCAATCTTCTCAAGAATCTCATACGGACCAATGTATCTAGGAGACAACTTCCCACATTTGCCAAATCTGACAACGCCTCTGAAAGGTGAAATCTTCAGAAATACTCTGTCTCCCTGTTCAAATACTAACGGTCTGCGTCTGATATTGGCGTACTTCGTTTGCCTATCTTGTGCCGTCTTCATTCGCTTCTGAATGATCTTCACTTTCTCGGTCATCTCACGAATCATATCAGGCCCTAACTCTGGTACCTCAGAGATATCATCCCAGTACAACGGAGATCTGCACTTCTTTCCGTATAAAGCTTCGAACGGTGCCATCTCAATGCTAGTTTGATAGCTTTTGTTGTATGAAAACTCACACAACGGCAATGAATCTTGCCAATTAGTACCAAAGTCTAGTACTACAGCTCTCAGCATATCCTCTAAAGTCTGGATAGTCCGCTCTGACTGTCCGTCTGTCTGGGGATGATAAGCAGTGCTCAGGTGTAAAGTCGTACCCAAAGCCTGCTGCAAACTGTGCCAAAAGTGAGAAGTGAATCGTGGATCACGATCTGATACGATCGACTTCGGCACACCGTGCAATCTGACGACCTCTCTGACATACAACTCTGCCATCTGATCGTGTCGATAGGTCATTTTGTACGGAATAAAGCAAGCTGATTTGGTCAGTCTGTCTATCATTACCCAAATTGCGTCACAGCCCCGCGAAGATCAAGGTAACTTCGTCACGAAGTCCATGGAAATGTGGTCCCATTTCCATTCAGGAACAGACAAACTCTGAAGTAAACCTCCGGGCTTCTTTCTTTCTGCCTTCACCTGCTGGCAATTTAGGCATCTAGACACGAATTCTGCAATGTCTGTCTTCATCTGTTTCCACCAGAATTGTATCTTCAAATCATTGTACATCTTCCTGCCTCCAGGATGAATGCTGAACCGACTACAGTGTGCCTCTGACATGATCTGTCGTCTCAAATCTGAAATCTCTGGCACTACTAAGCGGTTATTCACATACAGAACAGAATCTCTAACCTGATACTCTGATATATGACCAGCTCTGACCATATCAATCGATCTCTGCACGCTCGGATCAGTTCTCTGTGCTTCTTTGATCCTCGAAATCAGATCTGGCTCAATCTGAATCGCAGCAAGTCGCAGCGGTCTACTCTCTGTATCAAATATCAATCCAGACAAGCAAAAATCTTCCACTAAACTCGATACACCTACAGCCGACAAGGAAAGAGCACATACCTTTCGACTCAAGGCGTCTGCCGCTGCATTCGATTTTCCTGGATGGTATTTGATCTCGCAATCAAAATCTTTCAGCAGATCAAGCCATCGTCGCTGCCTCATATTCAACTCTGACTGAGAAAAGAGATACTTCAGACTCTTATGATCGGAATAGATCTCAAATTTCTCGCCATACAGATAATGACGCCAGATCTTAAGTGCAAAAACAATCGCCGCCAATTCGAGATCATGAATCGGATAACGAGTCTCGTGCAGCTTCAGCTGTCTAGAGGCGTATGCTATCACGTGCCCTCGCTGCATAAGAACACATCCTAACCCTCTGTGAGATGCGTCACAGTATACAACGAACTCACCTGTACCTGCAGGAATCGCCAAGACAGGCGCACTAGTCAGCCTCTTCTTCAGCTCTACAAAACTGGCTTCACAATCTTCGGACCACACAAATGGCATATTCTTCTGTGTTAACTGGGTGATAGGCTTCGCTATACTGGAGAAATATTGTATAAAACGACGATAATACCCGGCTAGACCCATGAAACTGCGTATCTCAGGCACAAAAGTCGGTCTCGGCCAACTGATAACAGCCTCAACTTTACTCGGATCTACCGCAATACCATCTCCCGATATAATGTGCCCCAAGAAGACAACCTGTCTCAGCCAGAATTCACACTTGGACAGTTTGGCATACAACTGCTCTTTTCTTAAAGTCTTCAATACGATCCTCAAATGATCTGCATGCTCAGTCAAACTCTTCGAATACACCAAAATATCATCGATAAACACAATTACAAACTCATCTAAATATCTCTGAAAAATGCGGTTCATCAAACTCATGAAAACCGCTGGTGCATTCGTCAAATCGAAAGGCATAACAACAAACTCGTAATGTCCATACCTGGTTCGGAATGCAGTCTTCGGAATATCAACGTCTCTAACTCTGAGCTGATGATACCCTGATCTCAAATCAATCTTCGAGTATACCGAAGGTCCCTGTAACTGATCAAACAGATCGTCGATGCGAGGCAAAGGATACTTGTTCTTCACTGTTGCCTTGTTCAACTGCCTATAATCAATACACAGTCGCATCGAAACATCTTTCTTTCTGACAAAAAGCACCGGAGCACCTCAAGGAGATACACTGGGTCTGATATATCCCTTGGACAAAAGATCCTCCAACTGTGCTTTCAACTCTTTCAGCTCTATCGGTGCCATCCTATACGAAGCTCTCGAAATAGGAACAGAACCGGGCATAAGATCTATGCTGAAATCAACCTCTCGAACTGGAGGCAACCCCGGAATCTCATCTGGAAAAACATCTGCAAACTCGCAAACCACTGGCAAATCTGCCAATGCTGGGTTCGACTTCAGTAAATCTACTGAATATACGAGAAAGCCCTCTGCTCCTCTCTGAAGCAATCTACTCATAGTCAGAGCAGATACTAAGGGAATCCGAGATCTGGAACCCTTGCCGTAGAATTTCCACTCATCTGTCATATCGGGTCTGAATCTGACAATCTCGTGGAAACAATCTACAGTGGCCCTGTACTTGGTCAACATATCTATACCAACTATACAATCAAAATCAGCTAAGCCAAGTACTACACAATCAAGATCGATCTCATGCCCTTCAAACTGAAGCATACAGTGTCTAACAGTAGTCACAGATATCAAACCACTTCCCAACGGAGAAGCTATAGACACTACTGTCGACAACGACTCAACAGGCAATGCATGTCTCAATGCAAAATGTTCAGATATAAATGTATGAGATGCCCCTGTGTCAATCAACACATATGCAGGATAACCGCAAATAAAACAGCTACCTGCAATGACGTCATCTGGCGCCTCCTGCGCCTGCTCCTCTGTCAGGGCAAAAACACGTGCCTGCTGTCTGGGAGGCTGACTCACCGTCTGACTACCTCCTGGTCTCTGCTGGGTCTGTGTAGAGGGTGGCTGGAAGGAGTGTACAGAAGATGCCTGTCTCTCCATCTGTGGCGCTGGTGCTGATGATCCGGTGCTCTGGAATCGTTGTGCACCTCTTTGGGGACAAACTCTGGCGAAATGTCCCTGTTGCCTACAGATGTTGCAGCGTCCCAGAACTCCCTGACACTGCTCCTTCGCATGTCGCCCTCCGCACGAACCACAGTATGCGCCACTATACTCTGACCCCTGACCTCTCTGTCGAGATCCACTCGAACTCGATGAACTACTCCCAGATTTCTTAAACTGTTTGCCTTTAGCATTCAGAAATTCCTTCTTACCACTACCACTAGCTCCGCTGTCAAAACGAGGAGGAGGTGGTGGAAACTGTACGGTAGTAGGCTGTGGCGGTCTCTGCCCCTGAACACCGTAGGAAGCCCCTCGCTGCCTGATCAAGCCAGCCTCGGCTCCCTTCGCTCGGTTCAGTGTGTGGGGACCCGGACGCTAATCATCTTTTTAATCATGATTGGGACTAATTAATCAAGTATAATAAACAGGGTCTAATATTTTTTTTTTTAAAATGCGGAAGGTAATGGAATCAAACTCCTATACATATCAGTATAAAAGTATAAATCTGATAAAATATACAATCATACATACTCAGGTTCAACAACTACTATCAAGTGTTCAAACCCTAGCTCTAGTCCAAGTCCGGTATCACCACTCTAATCTCAGTCTGTCTTCATCTCTGTGACCCTGTACCTGTCCCACCTGTTGTCATGCACACATACAAACAAGACAACAGCCGGATAACTCCGGTGAGATATAAATATCCCAGTATAAACAATGTATTAAATGCAATCATATAAAACATATATAACAGCATAAACAAACATCGAAGCATGTATCTAATCTGACTACATGAATCAATGACTCGTGATCTAATCTTATCTTATCTCAAATCTAGGGATCCCAATCTAATTTCGACTTTGGTATTTTGTATCGAGTATCTGAGATAGAAGTCGATCTACATCTAAAACTCTTCGATACACCGTAAGTCTAGAGTCTTATCGATTCTGAGAAAGACTCGGCGGTTCTGCCCTAGCTAGGCTGTCTGCCCTAGACTCGGACTCTGACCCTGTTCTAAGTCAATACATGCACATATCAATCTGATAATCTACAAATATCAATGCAATAAAGTAAAGTATGTGATTTAGGGAAACTCAAGTCAAACCTAACTCGAGTTGTGCAATCCCGAATCAACATTTATTTATACCTTTCTTGATGTCGCTCTGATACAGTCGAAGTCTTGATTTAAAGTCTGTCACTCTTCAATCTGGCAATGACAATATCAATATTCTGTATCAATATTCTAATCAAATCATAACATCTCTGTCTTATCAAATTCTGACGGTACCACCGTACAATCTTGCGATACTGATAATACTATACTAGTCTATATCAATTTCAAACATTTACAATCAACCACGGTACCAATCTGATATCAATTCTATTCAATTTCATTCTGAAATTCATAACAATTTCATAATCAGTCCGTTTCTTAATCTGACTTCGATTCTACGTTGTCTAACATGTCAAGGACAACATATATGACGTGTATTCAATTCTAACAACATCATAATTTCCAAACATGCCAAAACGTAGTAAAACTTACGTCCAGTTGTAGCCTACGTCGATAGGAACTCGGTACCGAAGTCGGATTTAAAATCTAACGGACGGATTGAAATGTAAAGGCGTAAGGATTTTTCTTTGAAAGATTCTCGACTTCCTTCCTCGATTTCTGAGGAATTTCGAGTGATATACATATATATATCACAAGCTGCATGTAACGAAACGTGGCACTTTCCTTTGCAAAGCACGTCTCTCGCTCGGGCGGACATAAATTTCCGCCCGGGCGAGCAACTCTCGGCCCTTCTGAATCGCGCAGATTCAGTCTCGCTCGAGCGAGCACAAACTTCCGCTCGGGTGAGTAACTCTCGGCCCTCTTCTACTAGGCATTCGCGCTCGGGCGGTTAAAAACTTCCGCTCGGGCGCGCCATCTTCGCCCAACAATTTAGTCTTCTCAAATTAATCTCAAAATGGTCCGGGTTATAATCGTGTCCACTAATAATCAATAATCTCAGATTAACATGATATAAAATCTTGGGCATTACATTTCTCCCCTCCTAAGATACGATTTCGTCCTCGAAATCACAGGTATTTTATTCGTATCAACAAGGAGTATATATACAGAACTGTATAAAAATTTACATCATCGAAACAACTCTGGGAATTCTTGTCTCATATCTGATTCAGTCTCCCAGGTTGCTTCTTCTACACCATGACGAGTCCATTGTACTTTCACAAGTGGAATAGTCTTCGTTCTGAGCTGTTTTTCTTTACGATCGATAATCTGAATCGGTTTTTCAATATAGCTCAACGTCTCATCCAGTTCGGCCTCGTCTGGTGGAATAGCATGTGAAGCATCAGGAAGATACTTCCTTAGTAACGATACATGAAAAACATCATGTATTCCGGATAACGAAGGCGGTAAGGCGAGTCGATAGGCACGATCTCCTATTTTTTCGAGAATCTCGTAAGGCCCAATGTATCGTGGAGACAATTTCCCTTTCTTGCCAAATCTGACAACTCCTCTGAAAGGTGAAATTTTCAAAAATACTCGGTCTCCTACGTCAAATACCAATGGTCTACGTCGAACATTGGCATATTTGGCCTGTCTGTCTTGTGCTGCCTTCATTTTCTTTTGAATTAGCTTCACTTTTTCTGTCATATCTCTGATCATATCTGGTCCAATTTCAGGCACTTCAGAGATATCATCCCAATAAAGAGGGGAACTACACTTCTTTCCGTACAACGCTTCGAATGGTGCCATCTCAATACTCGTCTGATAGCTATTGTTGTACGAAAACTCACAAAGAGGCAATGCATCTTGCCAATTAGTGCTAAAATCTAGCACTACTGCTCTCAGCATATCCTCCAGTGTCTGGATAGTCCGCTCTGACTGTTCGTCGGTCTGTGGATGATATGCGGTACTCAGATGTAACTTCGTACCGAGAGCCTGCTGCAAACTCTGCCAGAAGTGCGAAGTAAATCGAGGATCACGATCTGATACAATCGACTTCGGCACTCCATGCAATCTGACCACTTCTCTGACATAGATCTCTGCCATCTGGTCAAATCTGTACGTCATCTTGTACGGAATAAAACATACGGATTTGGTCAATCTGTCAATCACGACCCAAATCGCATCACAACCCTTGGAGGAACGCGGCAGCTGTGTCACGAAGTCCATGGAAATGTGATCCCATTTCCATTCAGGAATGGACAAGCTCTGTAATAAACCTCCTGGTTTCTTTCTTTCTGCTTTCACCTGTTGGCAATTCAGACATTTGGAAACAAATTCGGCATTGTCAGTCTTCATTTGTTTCCACCAGAACTGTCTTTTCAAATCGTTATACATCTTTCTGCCACCCGGATGAATACTGAATCGACTGTTGTGCGCTTCTGACAATATCTGTCGTCTCAAATCTGAAACATTCGGCACAACCAGACGATTATTCACGTACAAAACGTTATCACGTACCTGATACTCCGATCGATGTCCTTCTCTAACCATCGATATTGATTTCTGTATATTCTGATCACCTCGCTGAGCTGCCTTAATTCTCATAATCAGCTCTGGTTCTACTCGCACCGTATAAAGTCTCAACGGTTTGTAATCTGTTTCAAATTCTAATCCAGACAAACAGCAGTCTTCTATTAAATTTGAAACACCAATCGTCGACAAGGATAAAGAACATACCTTTCGACTTAGTGCATCAGCTGCTGCATTAGACTTTCCTGGATAGTATTTGATTTCACAATCAAAATCTTTAAGCAAATCTAGCCATCTTCGCTGTCTCATATTCAATTCAGATTGTGAAAACAGATATTTCAAACTCTTATGATCAGAATATATCTCAAACTTTTCCCCATAAAGATAATGTCGCCATATCTTTAATGCAAAGACAATGGCTGCCAATTCTAAATCGTGAATTGGATAACGAGTCTCATGTGGTTTAAGTTGTCTTGAGGCATAAGCGATAACATGCCCTTGTTGCATCAGCACACATCCCAACCCTCTGTGAGAAGCGTCGCAATAAACCACAAAATCACCAGTACCGGAGGGAATAGTCAACACCGGTGCACTGGTCAATCTCTTCTTCAATTCCAGAAAACTGGTCTCACATTCTTCAGACCAAACAAATGGAGCATTCTTCTGAGTTAGCTGAGTAATTGGTATAGATATGCTCGAGAAATCTTTAATAAAACGACGGTAATATCCTGCTAAACCCATAAAACTGCGAATTTCAGGTACTGATGTCGGTCTTGGCCAAGAAATCACGGCTTCCACTTTACTGGGATCAACTGATATCCCATCTCCAGATATAATATGACCCAGAAATACTACCTGTCTTAGCCAAAACTCACATTTCGACAGTTTAGCATGTAACTTCTCAACCCTTAGAATTCGCAATATAGTTCTTAGATGCTCAGCATGCTCACTCATATTCTTTGAATAAATCAAAATATCGTCGATGAAAATAATCACAAAATCATCGAGATATTTCTGGAAGATACGGTTCATCAATCCCATGAATACAGCTCGAGCATTCGTCAGACCAAACGGCATGACAATAAATTCATAGTGTCCATACCTGGTTCTAAATGCCGTCTTTGAGATATCAGAATCTCTGACTCTCAGCTGATGATATCCCGATCTTAAATCGATCTTGGAATATACAGAAGAACCCTGCAACTGATCGAATAAATCATCTATACGAGGCAAAGGATATTTATTCTTTATCGTTGCCTTATTCAGTTGCCGATAGTCGATGCAGAGTCTCATCGAACCATCTTTCTTTCTTACGAACAGTACTGGAGCACCCCAAGGAGAAACACTCGGTCTGATGTACCCTTTGGCCAGTAAATCTTCCAATTGTTCCTTCAGTTCTTTCAATTCAACTGGTGCCATTCTGTACGGAGCTCTAGAAATCGGTACTGTACCTGGCATCAGTTCAATGCTGAAGTCTATCTCTCTAACTGGAGGTAATCCCGGGATCTCATCTGGGAAGACGTCAGCAAACTCACGTACCACTGGCAGATCTGCCAATGCTGGACTCGACTTCAGTAAATCTACTGAATATACAAGGAATCCTTCTGCTCCTTTCTGTAACAATCGAGTCATAGATAATACGGATACTAAAGGAATTCTCGATCTAGAACCCTTACCGTAAAATTTCCACTCATCAGCCATATCTGGTCTGAATCTCACTATCTTGTGGAAACAATCAACTATCGCTCTGTACTTGGTTAGCATATCAACACCGATAATACAATCAAAATCTGACAACCCAAGTACGATGCAATCTAACTCAATCTCATGCTCGTCATACTGTAGTACACAACGCTTAACAGAATTTACAGATATCAATCCTATCCCCAAAGGCGAAGATACCGACACTACCGTAGCTAAAGACTCTACAGGCAATGCATGACTCAATGCAAATCGTTTAGAAATAAATGTGTGTGAAGCACCGGTATCAATTAATACGTAAGCAGGATAACCACATAAAGAACAGTTACCTGCCACAACGTCATCTGGTGCTTCCTGGGCCTGCTCCTCTGTCAAAGCGAAGACTCTGGCCTGCTGTCTCGGAGGCTGGCCAACTGTCTGGCTTCCTCTTGGCCTCTGCTGTGACTGAGCTGGCGCTGGCTGGAATGTATGAACAGCAGCTGATCGTCTCTCAGTCTGTGCTGCTGATCCCGATGACTCGGCCCCCTGAGCTCTTTGGGAACCTCTCTGGGGACACACTTTAGCAAAGTGTCCCGGCTGTTTACAGACATTGCAACTACCAGTCACTCCCTGGCATTGCTCAGTAGCATGTCTTCCTCCGCAAGTCTTGCAATAAACTCCAGTGTAACTCTGGCTCAGTCTGGAACCACCGGAGCTGGAAGAACTACTCCCCGATTTCTTGAATTGCTTTCCCCTGGCTTTCAGAAATTGTTTCTTTCCTCCACTACTGCTGCCACTCTCAAATCTGGGAGGTGGTTGCTGTGGTCTCGGTGCTGGAGGCACAAATGAAGCTCCTTTCTGTCTCATCAGACCGGCTTCTGCTCCCTTGGCTCTGTTCAGGGCATCAGTAAAATTATCCGGTCGCCCGGTGTTCACCAATGTGAAAATGTCGGGGTTCAGGCCATTGATGAACTGGTCAGCAGTAGCTTCTTCGCTATCAGCCACATGTGGAGCAAATTTCAGCAAGGAGGAGAACTTGGACACATATTCTTCTATGTTCATCGGTCCTTGCTTTAGATTGGCAAATTCCGCCCCCTTATCCTTCCGGTACGACACTGGAAAGAATCGTTGATAAAATTCAGTTCTAAATATATTCCAGGTAATATTCGTACCTCTATGCTCCATGGCTCTCTTCCTCGTAATCCACCAGTCCTTGGCCACATCGTGCAGCTGGTGTCCGATCAATTTCACTCTCTTCTCATCTGTATACTCCAAGGATTCGAACAACATCTCTATATCATCGAGCCAACTCTCGCATTCCACAGCGTTCTCTGTGCCTTTCAAGGTCGGCGGATGAAATGACTGAAATCGTTTCAATAACGTTTCCATTGGAGTCGGTGTGACATCCATTGGAGTATTTGATGTACTTCCCTGTTCTGGTACTCGTCTCGGAGACATATCTAATAATCAAATAGATTAGTAACAGATACAACAATTCTGTTGCAACCTCCTCTGATCATCTTACTGCTGATCTAGAATCAGTACTGATCCAATTTCAATAAAACATATTACTATATCAATCAGATAAACAAGTAACATGTAATAAAGCAGTAAGACATGCTAGCATTCAAAAGCAGGAAAGAAAACCTCAATCTACCCCGCTCACTAGCCTCTTCTATCTCAATCTAAAGGATATATCGCTCTGGTACCACCTGTTGTGGGGACCCGGACGCTAATCATCTTTTTAATCATGATTGGGACTAATTAATCAAGTATAATAAACAGGGTCTAAAATTTTTTTTTTAAAATGCGGAAGGTAATGGAATCAAACTCCTATACATATCAGTATAAAAGTATAAATCTGATAAAATATACAATCATACATACTCAGGTTCAACAACTACTATCAAGTGTTCAAACCCTAGCTCTAGTCCAAGTCCGGTATCACCACTCTAATCTCAGTCTGTCTTCATCTCTGTGACCCTGTACCTGTCCCACCTGTTGTCATGCACACATACAAACAAGACAACAGCCGGATAACTCCGGTGAGATATAAATATCCCAGTATAAACAATGTATTAAATGCAATCATATAAAACATATATAACAGCATAAACAAACATCGAAGCATGTATCTAATCTGACTACATGAATCCATGACTCGTGATCTAATCTTATCTTATCTCAAATCTAGGGATCCCAATCTAATTTCGACTTTGGTATTCTGTATCGAGTATCTGAGATAGAAGTCGATCTACATCTAAAACTCTTCGATACACCGTAAGTCTAGAGTCTTATCGGTTCTGAGAAAGACTCGGCGGTTCTGCCCTAGACTCGGACTCTGACCCTGTTCTAAGTCAATACATGCACATATCAATCTGATAATCTGCAAATATCAATGCAATAAAGTAAAGTATGTGATTTAGGGAAACTCAAGTCAAACCTAACTCGAGTTGTGCAATCCCGAATCAACATTTATTTATACCTTTCTTGCTGTCGCTCTGATACAGTCGAAGTCTTTATTTAAAGTCTGTCACTATTCAATCTGGCAATGACAATATCAATATTCTGTATCAATATTCTAATCAAATCATAACATCTCTGCCTTATCAAATTCTGACGGTACCACCGTACAATCTTGCGATACTGATAATACTATACCAGTCTATATCAATTTCAAACATTTACAATCAACCACGGTACCAATCTGATATCAATTCTAGTCAATTTCATTCTGAAATTCATAACAATTTCATAATCAGTCCGTTTCTTAATCTGACTTCGATTCTACGTTGTCTAACATGTCAAGGACAACATATATGACGTGTATTCAATTCTAACAACATCATAATTTCAAAACATGCCAAAACGTAGTAAAACTTACGTCCAGTTGTAGCCTACGTCGATAGGAACACGGTACCGAAGTCGGATTTAAAATCTAACGGACGGATTGAAATGTAAAGGCGTAAGGATTTTTCTTTGAAAGATTCTCGACTTCCTTCCTCGATTTCTGAGGAATTTCGAGTGATATACATATATATATCACAAGCTGCATGTAACGAAACGTGGCACTTTCCTTTGCAAAGCACGTCTCTCGCTCGGGCGGACATAAATTTCCGCCCGGGCGAGCAACTCTCGGCCCTTCTGCGCGATTCAGTCTCGCTCGGGCGAGCACAAACTTCCGCCCGGGCGAGTAACTCTCGGCCCTCTTCTACTAGGCACTCGCGCTCGGGCGGTTAAAAACTTCCGCCCGGGCGCGCCATCTTCGCCCAACAATTTAGTCTTCTCAAATTAATCTCAAAATGGTCCGGGTTATAATCGTGTCCACTAATAATCAATAATCTCAGATTAACATGATATAAAATCTTGGGCATTACACAGTGCCTCTGAAAAAGTACTAGGCTGGCCCGTGTTCACCAAAGTAAAGACGTCGGGATTCAGCCCGTTGATGAACTGATCGGCCACTGCCTCATCGTTCCCTGCCACATGCGGTGCAAATCGTAGCAATGCAGAAAATTTAGCAACATACTCCTCAATGTTCCACTATCCCTGCTTCAAATTCGCAAATTCAGCTCCTTTGTCTTTTCTGTAGGAGACGGGGAAGAAGCGCTGATAGAACTCATCCTTGAAGACTTTCCATGTGATATCAATGCCTCGGTGCTCCAAGGCTCTCTTCGTAGTCAACCACCAGCTCTTGGCAACCTCCTGCATCTGATGCCCTATCAGTTTCACACGTCGCTCATCAGTATATGCCAAAGACTCAAACAACATCTCGATATCATCAAGCCAGCTCTCGCACTCTACTGCACTCTCTGTGCCCTTCAGGGTAGGCGGATGGAAAGACTGAAATCTCTTCAATAAGGTCTCCATCGGCGTAGCAGTGACATCCATCTGTGCACCGGATGTGCTACCCTGCTCTGGCTGTGGCACTCGTCTAGGCGGCATAAATCTGATTATCAAACTGATTAGTACACAACCAAAATCATCTGTCTCAGCCCTCCTCTGATCATAGACTCTGATCGAGAATCGGTTCTGATTCAGGCTTGAAATGCTGTAAATCAATTCAGATAATACCACACAACATATAATAGGGAAAGCAATACTCATGCTAGCATCTCAAAAGCAAGGAAGATGACTCGATCTACCCCGCTCATTCTATTCTATCTCAGTCTACAGAACCTACTGCTCTGATACCACCTGTTGTGGGGACCCGGGCTATAACTCAATTCTTTTGGGAATTAATTGGATCTTTGTTCGAAAATGTGGGTCAAAAGTTTGCTTTTAACATTAATTTAAATGTATAACTAAAGCATATCATGTCTTGATATTAAATAAACAACATAATATACATACATGTCTGTTTGGTAAAATCATACGCTAGTGTTCAAAACCCCAACTACAACATAAGTAGTACAAGTCAAAAGGAAAACACTAGAAATCTTCAACGCCCGTGATCTCCACGCTATCGTCAATCTCTCATCTAGCTCGAGACCCAGATCCTGCCCCACCTGTTGCCATGCACACATACAGACACGACAACAGCCGGATAACTCCGGTGAGAACATATCCCAGTATAAAAGATGGATGCATGCAATGTAAATATCATGTACAAAAGCATAGCATATATCAAGCAACATGGATGCAAATCTAAACATGTAGAAGAATACAAATCTGTATTCAACATTTAACTCTTGACTCGACTCATTTCTAATCTAGGGATCCCGGTGTGAATAAGACGGTCTGTCACCTACTCAACCAATCGGGGCGACGGTACGTCTTATTCCTAGACTTCGGTCAACTCTGTATCGAGGGTCTACACATAGAGCAAATCTGCTCCTATGCGTCGATACACCGAAACGTCTAGTTTTTGGCAAGTCTGCCAATCTCTCCTATCTCAGGACTCGAATATAAATCAATAAACAAGGCATTACATAATCAAATGTAATAACAATCTAGTATGTGATTTAGGGAAACTCGTATCAAATCTGAATCGAGTTGTGCAATCCCGTGACCACATGAATTATACCTTTCGTCGCACAATGTCTGTCGAGATCTTGAAGTCGGAATGTCACTCTGTCAAGACTAATCTGAAATGACAATATACAAAGCATTCTATCAAGATATAACTCATATCAAAATCTTGTACAAGTCAATACTCCATCCCGGTAACAATCGACGGCATAACGGCGTATTCTCGCAATACCGATCAACTCAAACAATGATACACAATCATAATTCATTCCTAATCCCATCAACACATCCATATATATTCTGAAATCTGCATAAACTCGATCCATGCATGCTGGAAAATCGAACCCATAGCATATGACATCCATAATTCGATTCGGTAGTGAATATATCAAGCTCATACTATCAAGAACACATATCTTCAACAAAATCATAAATTCTCCAACACCTATGTTTCGAACCATGCTGAAAATGTATAAAACTTACGTCACTTTGTAGCCGTCAATGCAAGGAACACAAATCTTACCTCGGAATTAAAATCGGATCTCTAAATCTTGCACAATCTAAATCACAACTTGAAAGAAGTTTGAAGGATTTCTTGGGAGCTCTCGGTTCTTGCTATGGAGATCTGAAAAATGAAGACTCAGCAGATTCCTATATATATATATGTGCCATGTGTCAAGACGAAATTCAAAGGTGGCACTTCGCATGCAGCACCGCGGGGGCGGCAGCTCAAGAGCGCGGGTGCGCTGTGCTCACGGCAACCCTTGCATTTTCTGAATCTCGATCACCGCGGGTGCGGCGCTTGCATCACCGCGGGTGCGGTCTCACCACCGCGGGTGCGGTCTTGCACGCACCGCGGGTGCGGTGTTGCTTCGCACATTTCCCTCAATTTTCTATCACCTACACCGCGGGGGCGGTAGTCCTAGCACCGCAGGGGCGGTGTGGCTTCGGCCATGCTTGCTCAAACTCTCATTTTTCATGTCACGCATTCTCCTCTTCAAGTCTCACATCGATGACAACGGATAATTCTCGAGCCTTACAGATACACCGAACGTCTAGTTCGACAAATCTGTCAATGACTCTCCTATCTCAATGCTTGAATATAAATCTATAGACAAAGCATGATTATATCAAGAGATTTGAATATAAATCTATAAACAAATCCAAATCATATCAAAGATATAAACAGTAAAAAATCTAGTATATGATTTTGTTGGGAAACTCCAATCGAATCTGATTCGAGTCGTATCTTCCCCACAATCACATGAATTGTACCTTTCTTGCGCGCATATCTTCGCGCATGTGCGCCATACCTTCGGCCCTTCTCAATTATTCTGAATATTTTCTCATCTTTTCCCATGTCTTTCCTACTCCATCTCACTTTGTGTTTCTCATGCAATATCATGCATTCTCATATCTTTGAATCTCACGTCAATGAAGACTAATAATCTCGAGCCTTACATTTCTCCCCCTCTAAGAAATGATTTCGTCCTCGAAATTCCAGGCACTCTACCATATCATACATGAAAAATAATATAATAAAAACTGAAGAATCACTTATATCATGTAAATAACTCGGGATGTTTCTATCTCATATCTGCTTCTGTCTCCCAAGTCGCCTCTTCGATGCCATGACGACTCCACTGGACTTTCACTAGTGGAATAGTCTTCGTTCTGAGCTTCTTTTCTTTCCGATCAAGAATCTGTATCGGTTGTTCAACATAACTCAATGTCTGATCAAGCTCGGCTTCGTCAGGGTGAATGACATGAGAAGCATCAGGCATATATTTACGCAGCATCGATACATGAAAAACATCATGTATCCCGGATAGAGAAGGAGGAAGAGCAAGTCGATATGCTCGATCACCAATCTTCTCCAGAATCTCGTAAGGACCGATGTATCTCGGAGACAACTTTCCACGCTTGCAAAATCTGACAACGCCTCTGAAAGGAGAAATCTTCAGGAATACTCTGTCTCCTGCTTCAAATACCAACGATCTACGTCTGATATTAGCATATTTCGCTTTTCTATCCTGTGCCGTCTTCATTCTCTTCTGAATTACCTTCACCTTCTCAGTCATTTCTCGAATCATATCAGGCCCAAGTTCTGGTACCTCAGATATATCATCCCAGTACAACGGAGATCTGCACTTCTTGCCATACAAAGCTTCAAACGGTGCCATCTCGATACTCGTCTGATAGCTGTTGTTGTACGAGAATTCACACAACGGTAGTGAATCTTGCCAACTAGTGCCAAAATCTAGCACTACAGCTCTCAACATGTCCTCTAAAGTCTGGATAGTCCGCTCTGACTGTCCATCTGTCTGAGGATGATAAGCAGTACTCAGGTGTAATGTCGTACCTAAGGCCTGCTGCAAACTGTGCCAAAAGTGCGAAGTGAATCGTGGATCACGATCTGATACGATAGACTTCGGCACACCATGCAATCTGACAACCTCTCTGACATACAAATCTGCCATCTGATCGTGTCGATATGTCATTCGGTATGGAATAAAACAAGCTGATTTGGTGAATCTGTCAATAATGACCCAAATCGCATCACAGCCCCGGGATGATCGAGGTTACTTCGTCACGAAATCCATGGAAATGTGATCCCATTTCCATTCTGGAATAGACAAACTCTGAAGTAAACCTTCGGGCTTCTTTCTTTCAGTTTTCACCTGTTGGCAATTTAAGCACTTAGACACAAATTCTGCAATATCTGTCTTCATTTGTTTCCACAAGAATTGTGTCTTCAAATCGTAGTACATTTTACGGCCTCCAGGATGAATGCTAAATCGACTACAGTGTGCTTCTGACAATATCTTTTGTTTCAAATCTGAAACATTTGGCACTACAAGACGGTTATTCACGTACAACACATGATCACGCACCTGATATTCTGACACATGCCCTGATCTGACCATCTGAATTGATCTCTGAATATTCTGATCCGTTCTTTGTGCTTCTTTAATTCGCATAATCAAATCTGGCTCAACTTGAATCGAAGCAAGTAGCAATGGTCTACTACCTGTATCAAATGCTAATCCAGACAAACAGCAATCTTCAACTAAATTTGAAACCCATATCGTCGACAAGGATAAAGCACAAACATTTCGACTCAAGGCGTCTGCTGCTGCATTTGACTTCCCTGGATAGTATTTGATTTCGCGATCAAAATCTTTTAATAAATCAATCTATCTGCGCTGTCTCATGTTCAATTCTGACTGAGAAAATAAATACTTCAGGCTTTTATGATCAGAGTAAATCTCAAACTTCTCGCCATAGAGATAGTGACGCCAAATCTTCAATGCAAATACGATAGCCGCCAATTCAAGATCATGAATTGGGTATCGAGTCTCGTGTGGCTTTAATTGTCTCGAGGCATATGCGATCACATGACCTCGCTTCATAAGAACACAGCCCAGCCCTCTGTGAGATGCATCACAATATACAAGAAATCGCCAGTACCTGAAGGAATCATCAAAACAGGTGCACTGGTCAGCCTCTTCTTCAACTCTAGAAAGCTAGACTCGCAATCTTCAGACCACACAAATAGCGCATTCTTCTGTGTCAACTGGGTAATCGGTTTCGAAATGCTGGAGAAATCTTTGATGAATCTTCTATAGTACCCTGCTAAACCCATGAAACTGCGTAACTCTGGCACAGAAGTCGGTCTCGGCCAACTGATAACAGCTTCAACTTTACTCGGATCCACAGAAATACCGTCTCCAGATATGATATGACCCAAGAAAACAACCTGTCTCAGCCAAAACTCACATTTTGACAGTTTAGCATATAATCTTTCATTTCTCAGTGTTTGCAACACAATTCTCAAATGATTGGCATGCTCATTCAAATTCTTTGAATATACCAAAATATCATCAATAAAAACAATCACAAACTCATCCAAGTACCTTTGAAAGATGCGATTCATCAAACTCATAAACACCGCTGGAGAATTCGTTTAATCAAAAAGCATGACAACAAACTCGTAGTGTCCCTACCTGGTCCGGAATGTTGTCATCGGTATATCAACATCTCGAACTCTGAGTTGGTGATATCCCGATCGCAAATCAATATTGGAATAGATAGAAGATCCCTGCAACTGATCAAATAAGCCGCCGATTCTAGGCAAAGGATATTTGTTCTTTATCGTTGCCTTGTTCAGTTGCCTGTAATCTATACACAATCTCATAGAACCGTCTTTCTTTAGCACAAATAGCACTGGAGCGCCCCAAGGAGATACACTAGGTCTGATATATCCCTTGGCTAGAAGATCTTCTAACTGTGCTTTCAGTTCTTTCAGCTCTATCGGTGCCATCCTATTCGGAGCTCTCGAAATAGGAGCGGTACCTGGAATAAGATCAATACTAAAATCTACCTCTCGGGCTGGTGGTAATCCTGGAATCTCGTCAGGAAATACATCAGCAAACTCCCGTACAACTGGCAAATCTGCCAATGCCGGGCTCGATTACTGTAGATCTACAGAATAAACAAGGAACCCTTCTGCTCCTTTCTGCAACAATCTACTCATAGTCAGAGCAGATACTAAGGGAATCCGATATCTGGAACCCTTACCGAAGAATTTCCATTCTTCTGTCATTTCAGGTCTGAATCTGACAATCTTGTGAAAACAATCTACGGTAGCTCTGTACTTAGTCAACATGTCAATCCTGACAACTCAATCAAAATCAGATAGACCAAGTACAACACAATCTAAATCAAGCTCATGTCCTTCAAACTGTAGCATACAGTGTCCAACTGAAGTCACAGATATAAGACCACTTCCCAACGGAGAAAAAATAGATACTACAGTAGACATTGACTCAACAGGCAAGGAGTACAACAATGCAAAATGTTCTGATATATATGCATGTGATGCACCTGTATCTATCAACACATATGCAGGATAACCGCAAAGAAAACAGTTACCTACAATCACGTCGTCTGGCGCATCCTGTGCCTGCTCCTCTTTCAATGCAAACACCTGAGCCTATTGTCTGGGAGGTTGGCTCACTGTCTGGCCACCTCTGGATCTAGGTTGGGACTGTGTAGGCGTGGGCTGGAAGGAATGGACAGACGAAGTTTGCCTCTCGGGCTGAGCTACTGAAGCTGATGACCCTGCACTCTGAAATCTCTGGGCACTTTTTTGGGGACAAACTCTGGCGAAGTGTCCCGGCTGTCTGAAATAGTTACATCTGCCCATCACTCCCTGACACTGCTCAGTGGCATGCCTACCACCACAAGAACTGCAATGAACACCTGTATAATCAGTACTCTGGCCAGGACCTCTCTGTCTTGACCCACTGGAGCTCGACGAACTGCTCCCTGCTCTCTTAAACTGCTTACCCTTAGCTTTCAAAAACTCTTTCTTGCCACTACTGCTTCGACTATCAAATCGAGGAGGAGGTGGTGGAAACTGTGCGGCGGGCAGTGGCGGTCTCTGACCCTGAACACTATAGGAAGCTCCCCGCTGCCTAATCAAGCCAGCCTCTGCTCCCTTCGCTCGGTTCAGCGCCTTAGAAAAAGTGTTGGGTTGCCCCGTGTTCACCAAGGTGAAGATATCCGGATTCAAACCGTTTATGAATTGATCGGCGACAGCCTCGTCATTCCCTGCTACATGTGGTGCAAATCGAAGCAAGGAAGAAAACTTGGCAACATACTCTTCTATGTTCCATTGCCCCTGTCTCAAGTTGGCGAACTCTGCCCCTTTGTCTTTTCGGTATGATACTGGAAAGAAACGTTGATAAAATTCATCTTTAAAGACTTTCCAAGTAATATCAATACCTCGATGTTCTATGGCTCGTTTTGCCGTTAGCCACCAACTCTTGGACACTTCTTGCAATTGATGCCCAATCAGCTTTACTCTACGTTCATCTGAATAGGCAAGTGATTCAAATAACATTTCTATATCATCCAGCCAGCTTTCGCAATCCGCTGCATTCTCAGTGCCTTTCAAAGTCGGGGGTCGGAACGACTGAAACTGCTTCAACAGAGTCTCCATCGGGGTAGCGGTTACGTCCATCTGAGTACCTGACGTACTCCCCTGTTCTGGCACTTGTCCTGCAGCTGGTTGCGGTATCCTTCTAGGCGGCATATCTGGTTATCAAACAGGTTAGTACACAGTCTATACAAGCTATCTCAGCCCTCCTCTGATCATATACCTCTGATCCAGAATCAGTTCTGATTCAATCTTGGCAATTATATGCTGTAAATCAACTCATATACAATACAACATATAATAAGGAAAGAAATAAATCAAGCTAGCACATCAAAAGCTAGGAAGATGACTCGATCTACCCCGCTCATTCTATTCTATCTCAGTTTACAGAACCTACTGCTCTGATACCACCTCTTGTGGGGACACAGGCTCTAAATCGATTCGATCTGGGATTAATTGGATCTGTGAGAAAATGTGGGTCAAATTTTCGCTTTTTAACATTAATTCTAATCTTTATAAATCAAGCACAAGAGAGTTCTATGTTTTATTTCACAACATAAATATATGTCTTATTCTAATACATCAATCCAACTTGTGTTTAATACAAACCATAAACTACAAATAATACAAGTCTAGTAAGAGCCACTAGTCAACTTCTGCGCCCGTAGCCACCACGCTATCTCGGTCTCATCTCTGTCGTGACCCAGATCCTGCCCCACCTGTTGTTATGCACACATACAGACATAACTAAAGTCGGAAACTCCGGTGAGAACAAATCCCAGTATAAAACATGTATACATGCTAACGAAAAATCATGAATCATGCATAAAAGCAGTAATAATGGGTTCTATAGTCTATGAAACCAATCCATATTAGCATGCAATGCAAATCAAATCATGTCTTGACTCAACTCGACTCTAGTCTAGGGATCCTGGGGTTAATAAGACGTCACTGTCTGTTACCTACCCTCCCAATCGGTGTAACAGTACGTCTTACTCCTAGACTTTGGTCGTGTCTGTATCGAATGTCTACAATCGGAGGAAGTCTGCTCCTATCCGTCGATACACCGAACGTCTAGTTTGACAAATCTATCAATGACTCTCCTATCTCAATGCTTGAATATAAATCTATAGACAAGGCATGATCATATCAAGAGATGTGAATATAAATCTATAAACAAATCCAAATCATATTAAAGAAATAAAAAATAAATCTAGTATGTGATTTTGTTGGGAAACTCAAATAGAATCTCATTTGAGTTGTGTCTTTCCCAAACAAAACATGAATTATACCTTTCGTCGTACAATTTTTCGTATTCGAAGTCTCGATATCAAAGTCGCAAATACAAATCTGAAATGGCATCATCAATGTACATTCTATCAAACTCTAACTCAATTCAACACATTATACTCAACAATCAATCTCAGTACAATTCAACGGCATATCGGCGTAGTTTCTCGATACCGGTCAATCCAACTTTCAACACATATCACCAATCCATAATTCTCAACCCATAAACATCATCATAAGCATATGATAATACTTGAAATCTGCATATTCTCCATCAAGATATGCTAAAATTCATAACAAATGCATACGATACTCTTTCTTTGATCCGGTTGCGAATATACTATGCTTTTCATATCAAGAACACATAATATGAATCATATTACAATTTCTCCAGTATATATGTAGTGACCCGTTCCAGAATCACCTACTAAGCAAGAACTAAGCATGCAATTAACCTAATTAACAATAATCAGAGATAACAGCGGAAAAGGTCAACAAAAATACCGATTATACAACTCAATCGAAGTCTAGAATAACTCAAAATAAAAATACCCAATACAACCATATCGAATCAAAACAATACCGATAAACTAAACCAACCAGCTACTCAACGTCCTCCTCCTGCTCCTCCTGAGCTGTCCAACCTGAGGCCTGCCCCGAGGGAATTGGGGTGTCCAAAAATAAACAAAACCGAGGACGTGAGCGATAAGAACGCCCAGTACAAAAGTATGAGTATACAGACCTATATGAAATGCACATGCTATGATCATGATACCGGGGTAGTCAAGAAACAGGAGTCACAAAAGGATCTCAACAATGCTCAGTCTAGAGGCGCCAAGTGGATAGTGCCGCGCGGTACACCTCTGGGTCACTGCATCCACTACAAGACGGACGTGGACCTAAAATGTCCCGGACCACCGAAGCCCTCCCGACCCGTCGGCCACTGTGTACTCTCGGTGTCCATGCGTCCACAAGACAGGGCTGAGCGGCCCCAAGATATAGCTTATCTCGAAAGAGATACAGCTCAACAGTAAAGGCTATCTCGAAGGAGAATACGGCTCAACATGAAATGCAATATGCATCATAACTCGTGACATAATAGCATGCATCATATGACATATAACAATGCAACAGATAATCATGCAACACATATATGAATGTATACTCAACCAGGATATCTCGGATAGTACTTTCGTACCTCTATCACTGCAATCCTAATCCACTGGAACAACCAGACAACAGGTCTAATCCAAGCCTATTCATCAAAAGCATACCCAATGAACAATACTACCATGCTCGGCTAGCAAAACCAGTACTCCCTAGTACTACCAAAGGTTTAGGGTTTACCTTCGTCCGTCGACAGCCCTTTGATGTCGATTGCCTCGAAACTCCGGCGCTGCTATGCTACCAATCCCGGCAGCTCTTGGCTATCGCTCGAACAACAACTAGCCCTAAAATCCTTCCAAAACTCTCAAAGAGGAGACTTAACTCAAGGAATGGCAAGTCACAAATGAGAAATCCGAGCACTATTTATAGGCCATGTTCGGATCCTCCGAACACCACTTCGGAACGTCCGAACTCTTACGTGTCCATCGGCTCTTGACAGCTCATGTTCGGATCCACCGAACATACACTTCGGACCGTCCGAACTTGCACGTGTCCAGCTGCTCTTGACACCTCATGATCGGATCCACCGAACTCACTTCGGACCTTACGAACTCTTCGGTGCTTCCGAACCATCTTCGGTCCGTCCGATCATGACTCGGTCAAAATTACCCATTAAACCTTCTTAATCACCATTAATCCGTTAATTACCCAATTCGGCATTCGGGCTACTACATTCTCCCCCCCTTAAAAACGATTTCGTCCTCGAAATCAAGCTTAGAGGATGAACAAAACAAAACAACTCTCCATGCGCTCTAACCAATCCTCCGCATCATCGGGAGTCTCACCGCCAACTAAAGGCTTAGGCCCCATCTGCATGAAACGATGCATATCAAAACGCCTAGGACCATCCCGACGATGACGATGCTCACGATGACGTCTACGATCGTCCTGGTCACCCCAACGACCTACACTACCCTTACTACTCTCATCAACAAAGTGGTCAGCCATTGCTACAACAATAGAATGGGGAAACTAGTAAATTGGTCAACGGAAATCCCAAAACAGAAATCTATATCCCAAAATCGCATGCATGCTCTGATACCATAAATGTAGTGACCCGTTCCAGAATCACCTACTAAGCAAGAACTAAGCATGCAATTAACCTAATTAACAATAATCAGAGATAACAGCGGAAAAGGTCAACAAAAATACCGATTATACAACTCAATCGAAGTCTAGAATAACTCAAAATAAAAATACCCAATACAACCATATCGAATCAAAACAATACCGATAAACTAAACCAACCAGCTACTCAACGTCCTCCTCCTGCTCCTCCTGAGCTGTCCAACCTGAGGCCTGCCCCGAGGGAATTGGGGTGTCCAAAAATAAACAAAACCGAGGACGTGAGCGATAAGAACGCCCAGTACAAAAGTATGAGTATACAGACCTATATGAAATGCACATGCTATGATCATGATACCGGGGTAGTCAAGAAACAGGAGTCACAAAAGGATCTCAACAATGCTCAGTCTAGAGGCGCCAAGTGGATAGTGCCGCGCGGTACACCTCTGGGTCACTGCATCCACTACAAGACGGACGTGGACCTAAAATGTCCCGGACCACCGAAGCCCTCCCGACCCGTCGGCCACTGTGTACTCTCGGTGTCCATGCGTCCACAAGACAGGGCTGAGCGGCCCCAAGATATAGCTTATCTCGAAAGAGATACAGCTCAACAGTAAAGGCTATCTCGAAGGAGAATACGGCTCAACATGAAATGCAATATGCATCATAACTCGTGACATAATAGCATGCATCATATGACATATAACAATGCAACAGATAATCATGCAACACATATATGAATGTATACTCAACCAGGATATCTCGGATAGTACTTTCGTACCTCTATCACTGCAATCCTAATCCACTGGAACAACCAGACAACAGGTCTAATCCAAGCCTATTCATCAAAAGCATACCCAATGAACAATACTACCATGCTCGGCTAGCAAAACCAGTACTCCCTAGTACTACCAAAGGTTTAGGGTTTACCTTCGTCCGTCGACAGCCCTTTGATGTCGATTGCCTCGAAACTCCGGCGCTGCTATGCTACCAATCCCGGCAGCTCTTGGCTATCGCTCGAACAACAACTAGCCCTAAAATCCTTCCAAAACTCTCAAAGAGGAGACTTAACTCAAGGAATGGCAAGTCACAAATGAGAAATCCGAGCACTATTTATAGGCCATGTTCGGATCCTCCGAACACCACTTCGGAACGTCCGAACTCTTACGTGTCCATCGGCTCTTGACAGCTCATGTTCGGATCCACCGAACATACACTTCGGACCGTCCGAACTTGCACGTGTCCAGCTGCTCTTGACACCTCATGATCGGATCCACCGAACTCACTTCGGACCTTACGAACTCTTCGGTGCTTCCGAACCATCTTCGGTCCGTCCGATCATGACTCGGTCAAAATTACCCATTAAACCTTCTTAATCACCATTAATCCGTTAATTACCCAATTCGGCATTCGGGCTACTACAATATATATTTCGAACCATTCTGAAAATGAATCATACTTACATCCTTTCGAAGCCGGTGATGAAAGGAATCAAAATCCTAACTCGGAATAAGAATCGGATGGCTAAATCTTGCACAATCACTACTGCAAGCTTGAAGGAACTTGCTGAATCTTCTTGGAGTTCTCTCGGTTCTTAGCTGGTGTAAGGCAAGGAAATGAAGACACACCATATATATAACTTGCATGAAATAAACACATGGCTTATTCTTTAGATTACACGTCTCGCGCATATGCGCGAGACCTACGGGTCTCGGCGTTACAACCCCTCGCGCATATGCGCGCTTCATCTCGCGCATATGCGCCGAGGCTTCTGGAGGTGTCGCGCATATGCGCGCCTTCTCTCGCGCATGTGCGCCAATGTCTCTAGACGTGTCACGCATATGCGCGCCTTATCTCGTGCATGTGCTCCAATGCTACTGTAATTCTCGTGCATATGCGCGCATATCTTCGCGCATGTGCGCCATACCTTCGGCCCTTCTCAATTATTCTGAATATTTTCTCATCTTTTCCCATGTCTTTCCTACTCCATCTCACTTAGTGTTTCTCATGAAATATCATGCATTCTCATATCTTTGAATCTCACGTCAATGAAGACTAATAATCTCGAGCCTTACATCTTTGGCTTTCACCCTCTTTTGGTCAAACCTGCAAATAGCCATAATGAGACGAAATAAGCGCGAAACTCGGAATAAAAATGCCAGATAAGCACGAATACGACAAAATAAAGTCCCTAAAATGCTATATAATTCGTGCTTATCATTGTTGCTCACGGTCTCTGAAATTTGTGCAAAGGGTTGCTGTTATATTGATGCTAAGGGACAGCTTAGAGCTGGTGTCAAGAGGCTGGTGTAAGATTCTAGAGGGTGCAGCGATGGGCCGAAGGATGTAGAGGAGTGGAGTTCACGGTGCCTTGTTTCAGAGCGAGGGATAGGCTCGGGTTGGTGGTGCAGTGGTGATTCTAGATCATGGATATACCCTGGTGGGTCTGAACCATGGTCTGGAAAAGTAAGGGAGCCGCTCGTCTTGTCCTAGAAGCCGTGAGGGGAGTCCTGAGTGAATTTGTTTCGGTAAGGGGTTTGAAGAGATGTCACGGTTTTTGGGAGTTAGATGCATGCATGGGGTTGAGAGCTTGTTTCGGTTAGGTGGTTTGGGGTCTAATCTAAGTCCTAGGTGGGCTGGGTTATGGCTGAAACGAAGGGGTAGCTTGTGGTGTGAGTTTTAAAGAGATAGGTGCACATGAGGTGGCAAGTGAGAATAGGACCGATTGATTTGGAGCAAATCTGGAAATTTCAGCCGTGATTTGGAGGGCCTAATGATGTTTATTTAGGACATATTAAGTGTGTTAAGATATGACGAAAGGATGAGAGAAAATTTGGTAGAGTTCGAGTCGATTCGGATTTAAACCGGGACCCCGGTCCAGGTTTTGAAACGAATCGGTTAAATTTTGATTCTGGCTCGAGTTTACGTCTAGGATTGCTTTTAAAAATGTTTTCGGACACTTTAAGGAGTTTGGTGAGCTTCGGGTCAATTTTAGAGGCCCAAGGTTGAAACGATAATTTTTGGGTTTCCAGGGGCTAAATGGTCATTTTGCACCCGATGTGAGATTTTTGTCCTAGCAGCGCCCTGAGCACAAATCATGATATTTTTAAATGTTCATGCATCACGTTTACGATTTTTACGCTATTATAATAATTATGGTGCATGCTTGGTTTAAAGGAATTAAGAGAGAAAAAGTGAGAAAGTGAAGAGCACTCCGTCTCCGCCGTGCCGTCGTTATTTCGTTTGTTTTCTGTCAAAACAAACCAAGGCATGTTTATATCTTCTTTCACTCTTCAATCAAGCCATATAGTTATTTCTAAATATCGCAAGTACATGATTTTAATACAAGAAGATCGAAATTGTTCATATTTAATTATGTTGGTTAATTATATTACGTGCATAGAAAATATTCATTTTTGAGATTTATGCAAATATTGCTTGTGGCCATCTCACTATCATGGGAGCATTATTTCCCCCGGTCGCCAGTTACCGGTCAGTTCAGTTATGTACCACCAAGTATACTGTGGCATTATTCTGATCAGGCGTTTATTACTTCACCCGGTTGCCAGTTACCGGTTGCCAGTTACCGGTCATGGGAGCATTGTATTGTCCGGTCGCCAGTTACCGGTCAGTTCAGTTCAGGGGCCACTTGCGTAGACCATAATCTCAACAGAAAATTTATGACATGCTATTTTATTGCAGAGCTCCAAGGAGCAAACATTTTCACTATGATTTTCAGTTCAGTTATGCACGTATTATAATTGCTCATGACAAGTTATTTTTGTTAGAGTAGGTGCACGTCGAGCCAAGTGTTGGCCGACTGTTCACAATGAAACTCTTTGTATAAACGATCTTTATTTTAATAATATTTCAATTTATTAATTTGGCGCATCTTTATCTTTATACCCATGCTAGTTGCATAGATAAAGTCCTTGAATATAAAAATAGTAGAAAGAATATGAGATGCTCATATGATGAGTATCATGAAACTCATATTTGGAATACTGTATATTCAAAACCGTTCCTAGTCGATTCAGCCGCCACTAAGAAGGATAAAGGCCGCTCGAGTTAGAGACTAGTATCTGCGATGTGAGTACCATGTTTCATTGGTAGGGGACATTGTGATGTCCGAGCATGCAGATAGGTGCTCCTTGTAGAGTGCACTGAACAACCCTCCATAAAAGGACTTTCCAAGTGGTTCTCACTTATCGAGTGGAAAAGTCCTGGTTTATGGTTGTACAGAATTAGTCCTTATGACCCGGGACAACATTGAGACTCTATGTGCTAGCGTTTCACTTTGACTTGTTTACCTACTCTTATGGGGTCATTAGGTGGCAAGGTTGGGTGTTACGGCGAAACATATAGGAGTCGATGCATTGTAGTCGGGGATTCACCGCTTACCTACGGGTATGGATATCCTATGTGTTTTTCATGTATATGTGGGTTGAAATCTCTGATCAGAGTATGGTGGTAATTATGAAAGGGGTTTCATAGATTACACCATCGATGCAACCACAACATGACACATAGTATCGATTCATTGACAACTCTCGATAGACCAATAGTTGTCGAATCGGTCGGGATATATGAGTTGAAGGGACCGTACTGTACGCTAACCATAATTGAATGGTTCTTGCAGGCACTATCATGTGATACCTAGGGAATCACGTAAGCGATGCTGCTAGACGTTTAACGTGATTGGTTGGGTACTATCAGACTTGAGTTCTGACGTTCTTACTATCAAGGAGTTGATAAGTAAGAATGGAGCAATTGGGGTATGCTCGAATAAGGACATGTTTAGTCCGAATCACATTGAGATGTGAACCCACGGCTAGTTGTATCAATGAACCATTGAGGGCCACACAAGTACTTGCTTAGTAAATCCCGAAGAGAAGTAAAATAGTTCAATGTGTTGAACGGCTTATAAATGTGTTTATAAGCGTTAAGAAAAATAGAAGTATGACTTCTAAGAGAGAAATATAAATTTTAATTTATGGAAGTGTTCCTAAGATTAAAATTGGCCAAGTAAATAATGTAGTTGAAAATTGTGATTTTCATGAACATTATTGGAGACTAAATTAAATTAATTCAAGTGTTGAATTAATTAAACACTAGTGGACCTAGTAGAGTCTAAATAATTAAATTAATTCAAGTGTTGAATTAATTAAATAATATTGAGTCTAGTAGAGCTCAATTTAAATAATTATTTAACTAGTGGGACTTGAGTAAAATCAAGTAATATTTAATTAATCTCAAATGTGTTTGAGATAATAAAATTTAGTCTATGGTTTTTAATGTGTTAAAAAACCATATAATATATGTGAGACATGCTAGGGTTTGCATGCTTGGGAGGTGAAAGGTTGTTGATTACTTTTTAATAAAAAAAAAAAAAAAATTCCAAAGACATGCAACTTTTGAGAGACAACTTTCACAACTACCTAGGCTAGTCTCCCACTCACTCATACACTCACTTGGCCGAAATCTTCTACCAATTTTTCTCTCATTTTTCTCTCAAGTTTTGTTCTTCATTTTTGGAGACAAATTTCTCTTTGAAAAATCCTCAAAAATTTTCTAGTGCAATTTTTGAGGGGATTTGCCTTGCTAAGTGGTGGGCTTGATTTAGGAGCAAGAAGGGAAGCTTGTAGACTCTTCATTCCTTTCAAGAGCTTGGTTGTTCTACAATCAAGTTGGTGCCATTCATCAACTTCTTTAAGTTGATAGGTATATCTTCTTAAACCTCCTATGTATGGTTTAATTTTTGTAAATATTGCACAATGTTCTTGTGGGGGCCGAAATTTTGCTCTTAAAATTTAATTTTTCGCTTCCGTTGCGTTTCCGGCCTCCGTAACCGGTCCGCTTTCAAGTGGTATCCGAGCTAAGGTTACGGATTTTGTGCTATATTTACGTTATATTATGTTGAGTATCGATTTCTAACCGCTTGAAATTTTTTGTGCAAAAATTTGTGAAGGCCGAAATTTTTACAAGCAAAATAAAAAAAAAAAAATATTTTCGGGCTGCCCGAATTATTTCGGGCAGCATGTTCGGGCAGCCTACGGGCTGCCCGGAAAATTCGGTTTTAATAAAAAAAAAAAAAAAAAAAAATTTTTTTGGTGTTGCCGGAATCCGACGACGGAGCTCCGGCGACGGCGGTGACGACTAGGGTTTCCAAAAGTGTTTTGGATAATCTTAGTGTCATGGGCCTTGAGATGTTGGGCCATTGGATGGCCAACATAATTTGTGAATTTTAAATGGGCCAAAGTATTTTTGGTGAAAAATGAGTTTTGGGCCCTTAAGTTTAAAATTACAAATGTTGCATATATATTTTTCATAAAATAAATAATTGAAGTGGGACTTTAATTATTTATAGTAAATTGTGATTTATAAGAAATTCAATTATAAATAAATTAATTTGAAAGTAGACAAAGGGGTTTGTATACTTTGTTAATTTAATTTATAATTGTGGCGGTTAGTGATTGGTTCAAGATACATAATATTGGATCAATTAATTATAGTGATAATTAATTGATGGTGTATGATATATGATATTGTGCATGAAGGATGATCAAAAGCCCAAGCCCAATTTGCTAGGTGTATGCTAGGATATTTGTGTTGAATGATTGTAATAATTATCAATTTATTAAGTGGGCTTGGTTTATGGCCCGTTCCCACCCCATGAGATGTATCCCTATGTGCCATGGATATTTAATTGTAAATATTAGAATAGGGGAAGATCAAGATTGGAAGATGGTGGCCTTGGTGATTATGAAGATCGAAGACATGTAATATAGGATGCTAATGTAATAGTTTAGTTGCATTGCATCCCTTGCATTTACCCTAGGATTGGACCTAGGCCCGTGTTTGGCTCACACGGGCCATTAGTGTTGGGGCAATTGATCATCCTTGTACTGTTTTCTATTTATAATATATGCATGATATGTTATAAATAATGAGTATGTGCGTTATTATTATTATAATAACAAAGTTGCATGAATCCGGCAAACATACGATCAAACATGGCGAGCTTTTAAAATAAAATTAATGATGAGACCTTTCAAAATTAAAAACCCTCATTTTGAATAAGATTCAAAATTAATATCAAGTCCGAAAAGGGGAATTATAAATTTGTTTATAATTTCCTTGTCTTCCATCGACAATGGATGCATGATGAACGCTACCCGTACTCGGGGCTCGGCTCATATTATTGAGGGGGCCCTGGGTGCCGGAAAGCTGTGACATCCATTGACATGGTGATGTGAACTACGTGGAACTCCCATGATTTCGGCTCATATTATTGAGGGAACTCATGGCGACCGTCCATTAAGGTTCAATATCGATGGGTTAGGCTTGACACGTAAAGATGAACGACGTCATATTATTGGGTCCTAATCAAACGTGAGACAAAAGTATACGTAGAGGGTTGCATGGCGATGCAATTGGAAACTACCTTTTGGGAGTTGTGATGGCCGATATTATTCGGGATCACAATTCGCTAATTGGACCTTACGTACCTACTGAGGAAAGTGTTTCCCGTTTTCACTAGAGGGTAGTGAAAATGTCAAAACAGTGGGAGCGATTATTTATAAAGTAAAAGTCCAAACTTTATATCTTATTAAATATTTTAAAATAATCATTAACATTTATCTGTTTTACTTTTCAGTACAATCTTTGACATGTCATCAATTCGCAACCCGTTTTCGGTCATTCTCGAAAAACACATACTAACCGGACCAAACTATATCACTTGGCTAAGAAACTTAAAGATTGTCTTGAACTCGGAGAAAATCGCATACACACTTACTGAGTCGCCCCCTGATGAGGCTCCGACTGACTGCAGTCCCGAGGAACTGCAGACCTACAAGGATTGGTGCGACCATGACTTGAAGGCCAAGTGTTACATGCAAGCTTCAATGAACGATGAGCTGCAAAGGCGATTCGAGGATGCAAAGAATGCTGCTGACATTCATATGCACCTCAAGGAGCTCTTCGGAGAGCAGACTCGGCCTTTGAGGCATGCCACAGTAAAGGAGCTCATCACTTTACGCATGCGAGATGGGACTTCGGTCCATGAGCATGGCCTAAAGTTGATTGGGCTCGTGGACAAGCTCGTAGGCATGGATTTGGTGTTGCCTTCGGAGTTGACCACTGATGTGTTGCTGCTGTCGCTGCCTAGCTCTTTCGATCCTTTCGTTGTGAACTTCAATATGAACAAGCTCGAGCCCAGCCTTGAAGAGTTGGTGAACATGCTTGTGACCTTTGAGTCCACAATCAAAAAGGAGAAGCAGGTTCTTTATTTGGGCTCTTCATCTGGCACGAAGACCGGTCCACATGGGAAGGGAAAGAAGCGTTCTTTCCAGCGTACCAAGAAGAGCGAGCCCTTGAAGAGGCAGACTTCGAGTCCCGTTGTGGCAGCCGCGCCAGTGAAGGCTGAAAAGACTGTTGACATCTGTCACCACTGCAAGAAGCCTGGACATTGGAGGCGTAACTGCAGGGAATATCTTGCGCAGAAGGGTTCTGCCAAAGGTATGTTCTATATTGAAGTTAACATCTCGATTAACTCTACTTCTTGGGTATTGGATACCGGCTGTGGCTCACATCTCTGTAATGATTTGCAGGTGATGGAAAGAAGTAGGAGGCTCCGAGAGGGTGAGACCTTCTTGAGGATGGGCAATGGGGCAAGAGTTGCTGCCAAGGCCATTGGAGATGTTTATTTAATATTGAACAATGATTTTAAGCTTATTTTGAGAGATGTTTTGTATGTACCAGACTTGGTTAAAAACATTATTTCCATTTCGATGCTTGATATTGATGGATTTTCTTGTTTATTTTGCAAAGGTGTTTGCAATATTTATAAGAATGAATGTTTAGTTGGTACGGGTGAACTTGAAAACAATCTCTATACCTTAAAATTGAAAGATATTCCACTTAACAATGTCCAAGCAATAACAACAACAAATAAGCGCAAACAAGATACTCTTAATTCGGCACAACTATGGCATGCTCGATTAGGTCATATTTCCCTAAGAAGGATGAACAAGCTAGTGGGAGTTGGCATGTTTGATATGTCCGATATTAATGCTCTCACGACTTGTGAATCCTGTCTAAAAGGAAAGATGACCAAAATTCCCTTTAAGGGCCATGCGGAGCGAGCCAAAGGGTTATTGGATTTGATCCATACCGATGTGTGCGGTCCGCTTAGCATCACCACTAAGCATGGACATGCCTACTTCATCACCTTTACCGATGACCATTCGAGGTATGGGTATGTGTATTTGATGAAATACAAGTCTGAAGCCTTTGAAAGGTTCAAAGAATTCAGAAGTGAAGTAGAGAAGCAATTGGGACGAAGCATCAAGACACTTCGATCGGATCGAGGTGGTGAGTACTTGAGTGCCGAGTTCCAAGAGTATCTAAGGGAGAATGGGATTCTCTCGCAGTGGACTCCGCCCGCTACACCACAGTTGAATGGTGTTTCGGAGCGTCGTAACCGGACTTTGATGGACATGGTTCGGTCTATGATGGGGTTCACGGAGTTGCCGCCATCCTTTTGGGGATATGCGCTTGAAACAGCGGCACTGTTGTTGAACAATGTCCATACAAAGGCAGTTGACAAGACTCCATATGAGATATGGATGGGTAAGCCTCCCAAGTATTCTTATCTAAGAATATGGGGGTGTCCTGCTTATGTGAAGCAGACAGTGGGAGATAAACTGGATAGTCGATCCATTTTATGCTACTTTGTGGGATATCCAAGAAATTCCATTGGATATTATTTCTATCATCCCCAAGAAACAAAGGTGTTTGTTTCTAGGAACGCAACCTTTTTGGAAAAGGAATTTCTATTAGATAGAAAAGGCGAGATGATAGAACTCGAAGAGGTTCGAGAGACACCCACAGTTGTAGAACCCACACCCGAGAAGCCAAGTGAGGAGATACAAGCTCCTAGGAGATCCGAGAGGATCTCGAGACCACCTATGAGGTATGGTCTACTTCTTGAAGAGGGCCATGATGAGCCTAATCTTGGATGTGATCCAAGGACCTTCAAGGAAGCGTTATCGGATGCTGATTCATCCAAGTGGCTTGAAGCAATGGAATCTGAGATGAATTCCATGCATTCGAACCAAGTGTGGAATCTTGTGGATCCACCTGAGGGAACTGTTCCCATAGGGTGTAAATGGATTTACAAGAGGAAACTTGGGGCGGATGGGAAGGTATTGACCTTCAAAGCGCGATTGGTAGCAAAAGGGTATACTCAAAGACAAGGTGTTGACTATGAGGAAACCTTTTCTCCAGTTGTGATGTTCAAGTCCATTAGGATATTGCTAGCCATAGCTGCATGGTTTGACTATGAGATATGGCAGATGGATGTGAAGACAGCCTTCCTTAATGGGGATATTAAGGAAGAGATTTACATGTCTCAACCTGAGGGTTTCACATCTATCGGAAGTGAGCATATGGTATGCAAAATTCAAAGATCTATTTATGGTCTTAAGCAGGCATCGAGGAGTTGGAACCTCAGATTCGATAGTACAATCAAAGAGTTTGGTTTTACTAAGAATCCTGAGGAACCCTGTGTGTATAAGAAGGTCAGTGGGAGTGCGGTGACATTCCTTGTTCTTTATGTTGATGACATTCTACTCATTGGGAATGATGTAGGAATGTTGCAATCAACAAAGATATGGTTAGCAAGTAAGTTCTCAATGCAGGACTTGGGTGAAGCATCTTTTGTATTGGGAATACAGATCTATAGAGATAGATCAAAAAGATTGCTTGGTCTCACCCAGTCCACATACATTGATACCATCGTGAAGCGGTTCTCGATGGATGAGTCCAAGAGAGGACATCTACCAATGTGTCATGGCGTGTCCCTATCCAAGTCTATGTCTCCCAAGACTGATGCAGAGATAGCGGCGATGACACGAATTCCGTATGCTTCGGCTATTGGTAGTATCATGTATGGGATGATATCTACACGTCCTGACGTGGCATTTGCACTAAGTGTAGTGAGTAGATATCAATCCAACCCTGGTCTTCCACACTGGAAAGCTGTGAAAGACATCCTCAAGTATTTGAGAAGGACCAATAAATTGTTTTTGGTCTATGGGGGTGGAGAACTAAAATTGGAAGGCTATACCGACTCTAGCTTCCAAAGCGATATTGATGACTCGAAGTCAACCTCCGGATTCATATTCATGCTCAATGGTGGTGCTGTCTCTTGGAAGAGTTCCAAGCAAGACAGTACTGCGGATTCCACCACTGAGGCAGAATACATTGCTGCATCGGCTGCAGCAAAGGAGGCTGTTTGGATTAGGAATTTCGTCCAAGAGTTGGGCGTCATTCCAAATGGAGTTGCTCCTATCCCGGTGATGTGCGACAACACGGGAGCCATAGCTCAGGCGAAGGAGCCAAGGTCTCATCAGAAGTCCAAACACGTATTGAGAAAGTACCACATCCTCAGAGAGATCGTGGAAAGAGGAGATGTCGTGATTGACAAAGTCGGCTCCGCAGATAATGTTGCTGATCCACTAACTAAGCCTTTACCAGGACCATCGTTCGAGAAGCATCGCGAATCAATGGGTCTAAAGTATATAGGTAGTTGGCTCTAGTGCAAGTGGGAGATTGTTAGAGTAGGTGCACGTCGAGCCAAGTGTTGGCCGACTGTTCACAATGAAACTCTTTGTATAAACGATCTTTATTTTAATAATATTTCAATTTATTAATTTGGCGCATCTTTATCTTTATACCCATGCTAGTTGCATAGATAAAGTCCTTGAATATAAAAATAGTAGAAAGAATATGAGATGCTCATATGATGAGTATCATGAAACTCATATTTGGAATACTGTATATTCAAAACCGTTCCTAGTCGATTCAGCCGCCACTAAGAAGGATAAAGGCCGCTCGAGTTAGAGACTAGTATCTGCGATGTGAGTACCATGTTTCATTGGTAGGGGACATTGTGATGTCCGAGCATGCAGATAGGTGCTCCTTGTAGAGTGCACTGAACAACCCTCCATAAAAGGACTTTCCAAGTGGTTCTCACTTATCGAGTGGAAAAGTCCTGGTTTATGGTTGTACAGAATTAGTCCTTATGACCCGGGACAACATTGAGACTCTATGTGCTAGCGTTTCACTTTGACTTGTTTACCGACTCTTATGGGGTCATTAGGTGGCAAGGTTGGGTGTTACGGCGAAACATATAGGAGTCGATGCATTGTAGTCGGGGATTCACCGCTTACCTACGGGTATGGATATCCTATGTGTTTTTCATGTATATGTGGGTTGAAATCTCTGATCAGAGTATGGTGGTAATTATGAAAGGGGTTTCATAGATTACACCATCGATGCAACCACAACATGACACATAGTATCGATTCATTGACAACTCTCGATAGACCAATAGTTGTCGAATCGGTCGGGATATATGAGTTGAAGGGACCGTACTGTACGCTAACCATAATTGAATGGTTCTTGCAGGCACTATCATGTGATACCTAGGGAATCACGTAAGCGATGCTGCTAGACGTTTAACGTGATTGGTTGGGTACTATCAGACTTGAGTTCTGACGTTCTTACTATCAAGGAGTTGATAAGTAAGAATGGAGCAATTGGGGTATGCTCGAATAAGGACATGTTTAGTCCGAATCACATTGAGATGTGAACCCACGGCTAGTTGTATCAATGAACCATTGAGGGCCACACAAGTACTTGCTTAGTAAATCCCGAAGAGAAGTAAAATAGTTCAATGTGTTGAACGGCTTATAAATGTGTTTATAAGCGTTAAGAAAAATAGAAGTATGACTTCTAAGAGAGAAATATAAATTTTAATTTATGGAAGTGTTCCTAAGATTAAAATTGGCCAAGTAAATAATGTAGTTGAAAATTGTGATTTTCATGAACATTATTGGAGACTAAATTAAATTAATTCAAGTGTTGAATTAATTAAACACTAGTGGACCTAGTAGAGTCTAAATAATTAAATTAATTCAAGTGTTGAATTAATTAAATAATATTGAGTCTAGTAGAGCTCAATTTAAATAATTATTTAACTAGTGGGACTTGAGTAAAATCAAGTAATATTTAATTAATCTCAAATGTGTTTGAGATAATAAAATTTAGTCTATGGTTTTTAATGTGTTAAAAAACCATATAATATATGTGAGACATGCTAGGGTTTGCATGCTTGGGAGGTGAAAGGTTGTTGATTACTTTTTAATAAAAAAAAAAAAAATTCCAAAGACATGCAACTTTTGAGAGACAACTTTCACAACTACCTAGGCTAGTCTCCCACTCACTCATACACTCACTTGGCCGAAATCTTCTACCAATTTTTCTCTCATTTTTCTCTCAAGTTTTGTTCTTCATTTTTGGAGACAAATTTCTCTTTGAAAAATCCTCAAAAATTTTCTAGTGCAATTTTTGAGGGGATTTGCCTTGCTAAGTGGTGGGCTTGATTTAGGAGCAAGAAGGGAAGCTTGTAGACTCTTCATTCCTTTCAAGAGCTTGGTTGTTCTACAATCAAGTTGGTGCCATTCATCAACTTCTTTAAGTTGATAGGTATATCTTCTTAAACCTCCTATGTATGGTTTAATTTTTGTAAATATTGCACAATGTTCTTGTGGGGGCCGAAATTTTGCTCTTAAAATTTAATTTTTCGCTTCCGTTGCGTTTCCGGCCTCCGTAACCGGTCCGCTTTCAATTTTCACATTATGCCTCATGACATGATATTTTTACCCCATGCAAATTTTACTATACTATTTACTCGTTATTTAAGATATATGCATGCTGAGTCTTTAGGCTCACTAGACTTGATTGTTGTAGGTACTGATGATGTCGGAGCCGAGGGCGGGGACCAGTGAGCTAGCTTGGGTCGGCAGTAGTGGAACCCTAGGATCTTATTTACTGCACTTACCATTTTTTTTTATGCTAAAAAAATTTATCGGTGTTGGATTACTTTAAATAATTTATTCCGCTGCAAATTTTGAACATTAAACTTGATTTATCAATTTAGTTCGTGAATGAGGCAATTTTGATTATTTTAAAAAAGAAAATTTTTAAATTTTCCGCAAATTATAAAACACGAATTTTCGGGCCGTTATAGCTGGTATCAGAGCATTGGTTCTGTACAGGGTTGTACTACTACTGACCTCGAGAAGCTCACGAAGTCACGCATTCGGTCTGTAAGGTTACATTTACTTATTTTATTTAAAGCATGAATTATTTTAAACAACATGTTTCCATGAAATATTTTACGTTCAATTGTTCATTGTTTATTTAAATTTAAAAATAAATTATGGAATTATGCATGTTGGGTACGTTTGGAATTGGACATGTCTAAGAATTCGAATATTGGGTTTTAGAAGAGGTTGAAAATGATTTGACTATATTAATTTTTAGGTCAGTAGTGTTGATGTCTTTTGTAGGGACCCGTACGCTAATCAAGTTCTTAATCATCATTGGGACTAATTAATCAATTATAGTAATCAGGGTCTAAAATTTTTTTTTTTAAAATGCGGAAGGTAATGGAATCAAACTCCTATACATATCAGTATAAAAGTATAAATCTGATAAAATATACAATCATACATACTCAAGTTCAACAACTACTATCAAGTGTTTAAATCCTAGCTCTAGTCCAAGTCCGGTATCACCACTCTAATCTCGGTCTGTCTTCACCTCTGTGACCCTGTACCTGTCCCACCTGTTGTCATGCACACATACAAACAACACAACAGCCGGATAACTCCGGTGAGATATAAATATCCCAGTATAAACAATGTATTAAATGCAATCATATAAAACATATATAAAAGCATAAACAAATATAAAAACATGTATCTAATCTGATTACATTAATTAATGACTCGTGATCTATTCTTATCTTATCTCAAATCTAGGGATCCCAATCTAATTTAGACTTTGGTATGCTGTATCGAGTGTCTGAGATAGACGTCGATCTACATCTAAGGCTCTTCGATACACCGTAAGTCTAGAGTCTTATCGGTTCTGAGAAAGACTCGGCGGTTCTGCCCTAGCTAGGCTGATATGCCCTAGACTCGGACTCTGACTCTGTTCTAAATCAATACATTAACATATCAATCTGATAATCTGCAAATATCAATGCAATAAAGTAAAGTATGTGATTTAGGGAAACTCAAGTCAAACCTAACTCGAGTTGTGCAATCCCAAATCAATATTTATTTATACCTTTCTTGCTGTCGATCTGATACAATCAAAGTCTTGATACAACGTCTGTCACTGTTCAATCTGGCAATGACAATACAAATATTATGTATCAATATTCTAATCAAATCACAATGTCTCTGTTTTATCAAATTCTGACAGTATAACAGTACAATCTTGCGATACTGATAATACTATATCAGTCTATATCAATTCCAAACAGTTACAATCAACCACCATACAAATCTGATATCAATTCTAGTCAATTTCCTTCTGAAATTCATAACAATTCCATATTCAGTCCGTTTCTTAATCTAACTTCGATTCTACGCTGTCTAACATGTCAAGAACAGCATATGACATGTATTCAATTTTAACAACATAATAATTCCAAAACATGTCAAAATGTAATAAAACTTACGTCCCGTAGTAGCCTGCGTTGATAGGAACAAAGTACTGAAGTCGGATATAAAATCTAACGGACGGATTGATCACAAATCGAATTGAACGTAATTTCCCCCGGAAGCTCTATTTATTTCCTCTGAAATTCTGAGGGAATACGTTTCTTATATATATATATACATTGCATGGTTTCCAAACATGGCATGATTCTTTCCGCAACACGTCTCGCGCTCGGGCGGACATAAAGTTCCGCCCGGGCGCGGAACTCTCGGCCTTCTCATTTTATTCAATCGCGCTCGGGCGGTTATACACTTCCGCCCGGGCGCGAGGTGCTCGACTTTCTTGTTCACTCATTGGCGCTCGGGCGGACAAAGACTTCCGCCGGGGCGCAACACTTTCGGCCCACATCTTGGCTTTTCATATTTCTTTGTCCAATATAATCTCGGACTGGCCCGGCTATAACCACATTAAGTCATAATCAATAATCTCATATTAATCTAATTAAAATCTCGGGCATTACATTTCTCCCACCCTAAGATACGATTTCGTCCTCGAAATCATAGGCATTTATTCGTATCAATCAGGAGTATATATACAAAACTGTATAAGAAATTTACATCATCGAAATAACTCTGGGAATTCTTGTCTCATATCTGATTCAGTTTCCCAGGTTGCTTCTTCAGTGCCATGACGAGTCTATTGAACTTTCACAAGTGGAATAGTCTTCGTTCTGAGCTGTTTTTCTTTACGATCGATAATCTGAATCGGTTTTTCAATATAGCTCAACGTCTCATCCAGTTCGGCCTCGTCTGGTGGAATAGCATGTGAAGCATCAGGAAGATACTTCCTTAGTAACGATACATGAAAAACATCATGTATTCCGGATAATGAAGGCGGTAAGGCGAGTCGATAGGCACGATCTCCTATCTTCTCGAGAATCTCTTAAGCCCAAGGTATCGTGGAGACAGTTTCCCTTTCTTACCAAATCTGACAACTCCTCTGAAAGGTGAGATCTTCAAAAATACTCGGTCTCCTACGTCAAATACCAACGGTCTGCGTCGAACATTGGCATATTTGGCCTGTCTGTCTTGTGCTGCCTTCATTTTCTTTTGAATTAGCTTCACTTTTTCCGTCATATCTCTGATCATATCAGGTCCAATCTCAGGTACTTCAGAGATATCATCCCAATAGAGAGGGGATCTGCACTTCTTTCCGTACAACGCTTCAAATGGTGCCATCTCAATCCTCGTCTGATAGCTGTTGTTGTACGAAAACTCACAAAGCGGCAATGCATCTTGCCAATTAGTGCTGAAATCTAGCACTACTGCTCTCAGCATATCCTCCAGTGTCTGGATAGTCTGCTCTGACTGTCCGTCGGTCTGTGGATGATATGCGGTACTCAAATGTAATTTCGTACCGAGCCTGCTGAAAACTCTGCCAGAAGTGCGAAGTAAATCGAGGATCACGATCTGATACAATCGACTTCGGCACTCCATGCAATCTGACCACTTCTCTAACATAGATCTCTGCCATCTGGTCAAATCTGTACGTCATCTTGTACGGTATAAAACATGCAGATTTGGTCAATCTGTCAATCACGACCCAAATCGCATCACAACCTTTGGAGGAACGCGGCAGTTGCGTCACAAAGTCCATGGAAATGTGATCCCATTTCCATTCAGGATTGGACAAACTCTGTAATAATCCTCCTGGTTTCTTTCTTTCTGCTTTCACCCGCTGGCAATTCAGACATTTGGAGACAAACTCGGCAATGTCAGTCTTCATTTGTTTCCACCAGAATTGTCTCTTCAAATCGTTATACATTTTTCTGCCACCAGGGTGAATACTGAATTGACTGTTGTGCGCTTCTGACAATATCTGTCGTCTCAAATCTGAAATATTCGGCACAACCAGACGATTATTCACATACAAGACGTTATCTATTCTGATCGATGTCCTGTTCTATCCATCGATACTGATTTCTGTATATTCTGATCACCTCGCTGAGCTGCCTTAATTCTCATAATCAGCTCTGGTTCTACTTACACCGTATAGAGTCTCAACGGTCTATAATCTGTTTCAAATGCTAATCCAGACAAACAGCAGTCTTCTATCAAATTTGAAACACCAATCGTCGATAAGGATAAAGAACATACTTTTCGACTTAGTGCATCCGCTGCTGCATTAGACTTTCCTGGATAGTATTTGTGGGGACCCGGGCTCTAATTCTTTTTCTTGGGATTAAATGGATCATTATTCTAAAATGTGGGTCAATTTTTCGCTTTTTACATCAAATCAAATGTAACTAAACAAGCATAAGTTCTTTATTTATTGTACAACATACAACAAAAGATACATGTCTTATTCTATATACAACTAGTGTTCACTATCATCTATAAACAAAAGATAGTCCAAAGCTAATAAAAAGACCACTAGTCCTCTGCTGCGCCCGTGATCTCCACGCTAACCCGATCATCTCTGTCTCGACCCAGATCCTGCCCCACCTGTTGTTATGCACACATACAGACATAACAACAGCCGGAAAACCGGTGAGAACAAATCCCAGTATAAACATGTAACATGCATATAAACAATCTAAACATGAAACATGCTGATATGAATGTCATTCATATAAAATCATGCAATGTGAATCTAATCATGTCTAGACTCGACTCGACTAGAACTCTAGGGATCCCGTTGTGAATAAGACGTCACTGGCTGTCACCTACCCTACCAATCGAGGTGATGTACGTCTTATTCCTAGACTTCGGCCTGATCTGTATCCACGTCTACAAAGGGGCGGTGATCTTCCCCTAAGCTGAGATATCGCCGAACATCTAGTAGTCTGCCTGATCTCCAGACTGCCCTATCTTAATGCATGAATACAAAATCTGCAAACAAGCATAATGCAATGTTACACGATCTGTAAACAAAGCATAGCAAGATCTGCATACAAGTTCTATAAACCAATCTATAACACTCATAATCATATCAAGGTATGAACAATAAAACAAGTATGTGATTTTGGTTGGGAAACTCAAATGTGATCTCATTTGAGTCGTGATTCCCCAAACAAAACATGTACTATACCTTTCGTCGTAGAATCGCTGTCACGGTCGCCAATACTGAATCTGAAATGGAAATGTGAATACGCACTCTATCAATTTCTAATCTAAATTAACATATATCCAAGTCACTACGTGATCTCAATACAATTTGACGGCATAACGACGTAATTCTCGATACCGGTCAATCAATTCTCAACAGATATCAACACTATCTTATTCTCAATCATAATCCAATACAATATTCATCCAAAACATGATAATTCTGCCCCAATAATTTATAAACCATACTGAAATTCATAGGAAATGCATATGATATCATTTCTTTGATCCGTTTACAATTATATCATGCTCACTATGTCAAGAACACAATATAACTATCATATTCTCATTTCCCAAACATCTGAATTTCGAAACTTGTTGAAATTACATAAAACTTACATCACTTTGTAGATAATGAAGAGAGAAGCTCAAAATCGAAGTCGGATTTGAATTTGGATGGATCAATCTTCTAAAATCACAATTACAAAGGAAAGGAAACTTGAAAGCCTTTCTTCCTCAGAAACCTCGGTTCTTGCTATTGAAATGAGAAGAAATCGAGACAAATCATATATATACTTTGCATGTTTCGAACACATGGCTTGTTCTTTGCAATACACGTCTCGCGCATATGCGCGGACACTACTCGCGCATATGCGCCGAACCTACTGTCTCGGCAGATTTAGCACTCGCGCATATGCGCCACTAAACTCGCGCATATGCGCCAATGTTTCTGGACGCTCCGCGCATATGCGCCACTACTCTCGCGCATATGCGCCAATGCTACTAGCCTGCTCGCGCATGTGCGCGCCTTTCTTTGCGCATGTGCGCCAAGGCTACTGGAATTCCCATGCATATGTGCGCATTAATTTCGACCTTACTTATTCTTTTGACTATCTTTCACATCTTTATTATACATTTTCCTTTCTTTTCTAGTCCAATAAAATACATCTACAATCATCTTAATTATCAACAAATCCATCTGATTATGATAACTAATTCTTCGAGCCTTACATTTCTCCCCCTCTAAGAAATGATTTCGTCCTCGAAATCGCACATCATCCTATCAATGCAAGTATAAACAATGATAACATTAAAGTTAAATCAATACTTACATCATTGAAATAATTCGGGGTGTTTCTGTCGCATGTTGGCTTCTGTCTCCCATGTCGCTTCTTCAGCGCCGTGACGACTCCATTGGACTTTCACTAGAGGAATATTCTTCGTTCTGAGTTTCTTGTCTTTCCGATCAAGGATCTGTATCGGTTGTTCTATATAGCTCAATGTCTGATCAAGTTCAGCTTCGTCAGGTTGAATGACATGAGAAATGTCTGGCATATATCTTCGTAACATCGATACATGAAACACGTCATGTATTCCGAATAGAGAAGGAGGAAGTGCAAGTCGATAAGCTCGATCGCCAATCTTCTCAAGAATCTCGTAAGGACCAATGTAACGAGGAGATAGTTTCCCGCGTTTGCCAAATCGAACAACGCCTCTGAATGGAGAAATCTTTAAGAATACTCTGTCTCCCGCCTCAAATACTAACGGTCTACGTCTGATATTGGCATACTTTGCTTGTCGATCTTGTGCTGTCTTCATCCTCTTCTGAATGAGTTTCACCTTCTCTGTCATGTCACGAATCATATCTGGCCCAAGTTCTGGTACTTCTGAAACGTCATCCCAATATAGCGGAGATCTGCACTTCTTGCCATACAAAGCTTCGAACGGTGCCATCTCGATACTCGTCTGATAGCTATTATTGTAAGAGAATTCACAAAGAGGTAGAGAATCTTGCCAACTAATGCCAAAATCTAGCACGACGGCTCTCAACATATCCTCTAATGTCTGGATAATCCGTTCTGACTGTCTGTGTGTCTGAGGATGGTAAGCAGTACTCAGGTGTAATGTCGTACCTAAGGCCTGCTGTAAACTGTGCCAGAAGTGTGAAGTGAATCGTGGATCACGATCCGATACGATAGACTTCGGCACTCCATGCAATCTGACTACCTCTCGAATATAAATCTCCGCCATCTGATCCTGTCTATACGTCATTCTGTATGGAATGAAACAAGCAGATTTGGTCAATCTGTCAATAATAACCCAAATCGCATCGCAGCCTCTGGATGATCGTGGCAACTTCGTCACAAAATCCATGGAAATGTGATCCCATTTCCATTCTGGAATGGCTAAACTTTGAAGTAATCCACCAGGCTTCTTCCTCTCAGCTTTCACCTGTTGGCAGTTCAAACACTTAGACACAAATTCGGCAATGTCTGACTTCATTTGTTTCCACCAGAACTGTGTCTTCAAGTCATTGTACATCTTCCTGCCACCAGGATGGATGCTGAACCGACTGCAGTGTGCTTCGGACAAAATATGATGTTTCAAGTCTGGAACATCTGGCACTACAAGGCGGTTATTCACATACAGCACATAATCACGTACCTGATATTCTGATACATGCACTGATCTGACCATTTGGATTGATTTCTGCACATTCTGATCAGTTCTTTGTGCTTCCTTAATCCTTATAATCAAATTGGGCTCAACTTGGATCGTAAAAAGTCGTAGTGGCTTACTATCTGTATCAAATTCTAATCCAGATGTACAGCAATTTTCAACTAACTTGTTAACACCTATCGTCGATAAGGACAAAGAACATACCTTACGACTCAAGGCATCTGCTGCTGCATTTGACTTCCCTGGATAATATTTGATTTCACAGTCAAAGTCTTTCAGAAGATCTAGCCATCTACGCTGCCTCATATTCAGTTCTGATTGAGAAAATAGGTACTTTAAGCTCTTGTGATCGGAAAATATCTCAAATTTTTCGCCGTAGAGATAATGACGCCAAATCTTTAATGCAAATACGATAGCCGCCAATTCCAGATCATGAATGGCGTATCGGATCTCGTGTGGCTTCAATTGTCTCGAGGCATATGCGATCACATGGCCTCGCTGCATAAGAACACATCCCAAACCTCTATGAGAAGCATCACAATATACAACGAAATCACCCGTACCTGAAGGTATCGTCAGTACTGGAGCACTGGTCAGCCTTTTCTTCAACTCTAGAAAGCTAGACTCGCACTCCTCTGACCAAACAAATGGTGCATTCTTTTGCGTCAATTGAGTTATTGGCTTTGCAATGCTGGAGAAATCCTTGATAAATCTTCTATAGTATCCGGCTAGGCCCATGAAACTGCGTATTTCTGGTACAGAAGTCGGCCTCGACCAACTGATCACAGCTTCAACTTTACTCGGATCTACAGAAATACCATCTCCAGATATAATGTGTCCCAAAAAGACAACTCGATTCAACCAAAACTCACACTTTGACAATTTTGCATATAGTCGCTCGTTTCTCAACGTCTGCAAAACAATTCTGAGATGCTCTGCATGCTCATTTTTGTTCTTCGAATACACCAAAATATCCTCGATGAAAACAATGACAAATTCATCCGAATATTTCTGAAACACTTGGTTCATCAAGCCCATAAATACCGCAGGAGCATTGGTTAAACCAAAAGGCATGACAATAAATTCGTAATGTCCATACCCGGTTCGAAATGCTGTCTTTGGTATGTCTATATCTCGAACTCTGAGCTGATGATACCCAGAACGCAAATCAATCTTCGAATACACGGAGGATCCCTGCAACTGATCAAATAAATCATCAATCCTAGGCAAAGGATATTTATTTTTGATCGTTGCCTTGTTCAGTTGCCTGTAATCAATACACAATCGCATCGAACCATCTTTCTTTCGTACAAACAGCACCGGAGCACCCCAAGGAGATACACTAGGTCTGATATATCCCTTGGCCAGAAGATCTTCTAACTGTGCTTTCAGTTCTTTTAGTTCGATGGGTGCCATCCTATACGGAGCTCTCGAAATAGGGACGGTACCTGGTACTAGTTCAATACTGAAGTCTACCTCTCGAACCGGAGGTAATCCTGGGATTTCGTCTGGAAAAATATCTGGAAATTCCCGTACTACTGGCAAATCCGCCAATGCCGGGCTCGACTTCTGCATATCTACAGCATAAATAAAGAAACCATCTGCTCCTTTTTGTAACAATCTGTTCATAGTAAGAGCCGAAATCAAGGGAATCCGAGATTTGGAACCCTTCCCGTAGAATTTCCACTCGTCTGTCATCTCGGGTCTGAATCTGACAATCTTATGGAAACAATCTACAGTGGCTCTGTACTTTGTTAGCATGTCAATACCGACTATACAATCAAAATCAGCTAGACCCAATACTATACAATCTAGGTCGATCTCATGCCCCTCAAACTGTAGAATGCAATGTTTAACTGTAGTTACAGATATCAATCCACTTCCCAACGGAGAATTAATAGATACAACATCTAGCAAAGATTCAACAGGCAAGGAATGCAACAATGCAAATCGCTCTGAAATAAATGTATGTGATGCACCTGTATCTAACAAGATATAAGCAGGATAACCATAAAGGAGACAATTACCTGCTATAACATCATCTGGTGCATCTTGTGCTTGCTCTTCGGTCAATGCAAACACTTGGGCCTGTTGCCTCGGAGGTTGACTCACCGTCTGACTACCTCGAGCTCTGGGTTGGGTCTGTGCTGGTGGAGGCTGAAAAGAGTGGACCGATGATGCCTGCCGCTCAAACTGAGGTACTGACCCGGATGCTCTTCCACTCTGGCCTTGCTGTACACCTCTCTGTGGACAGACTTTGGCAAAATGCCCCGGTTGCCTACAAATGTTACATCGGCCTGTAACTCCCTGGCACTGTTCAGTTGCATGCCTACCTCCACAAGAATTGCAGTAGATACCTGAAGTCCTTGAACTTTGATCAAAACCAGTCTGTCTTGATCCGCTGGAGTTGGACGAACTGCTCCCAGGTCGCTTAAACTGTTTCCCCTTCGCCTTCAGCTGTTCCTTTCTACCACTGCTACTACCGCCACTATCAAATCTTGGAGGAGGAGGAATGGTAGATGCTGGTGGTCTCGGTATCGGAACAACATAAGGAGCACTCCGCTGCCTCAACAATCCTGCTTCTGCACCCTTGGCTCGATTCAATGCATCCGCAAAGTTATTAGGTATTCCCGTATTTACCAACGTAAAGATGTCTGGATTTAAGCCATTTATGAATTGGTCCGCCACCGCCTCGTCACTACCTAAAACATGGGGTGCAAAACGAAGCAAAGAAGAAAATTTGGCAACGTACTCCTCAATGTTCAGTGGCCCTTGCCTCAGGTTGGCAAATTCAGCACCTTTATCCTTGCGATAGGAGATGGGAAAGAAACGCTGATAGAACTCCGTCTTGAATCCCTTCCAAGTAATCTCGGTACCCCGCTGCTCTAAAGTTCTCCTAATGTTCAACCACCAATTCTTGACTATATCTTGCAATTGATGGCCAATTAGCTTTATTATCTTCTCGTCACTGTACTCCAAATAGTCGAATAACATTTCAATATCCTCAAGCCAACTTTCGCACTCGATGGCATTCTCGGTATCTTTTAATGTGGGAGGTCGAAAGGATTGGAATCGCTTCAGCAACGTCTCCATAGGGGTCGCCGTAACATCCATAGGATCTCCGGATGTGCTCCCCTGTTCTGGCGCTGCTGGTCGTAGAGGTACTGCTGCTCTTCTAGGCGGCATATCTAATAATCCCACGGATTAGTAAAAAGATATACAACTGTCTCAGCCATCCTCTAGTCAGTTACCTCTGATCTAGAATCAGTTCTGATTCAGTCAATCACATGCTGAAAGAAATCAAATAACAACAACATGTAATAAGGAAAGCAATAAACATGCTAGCACATCATAAGCAAGGAAGAAGACTCGATCTACCCCGCTCATTCTATCCTATCTTACTTTAAAGGAACCATGGCTCTGATACCACCTGTTGTGGGGACCCGGGCTCTAATTCTTTTTCTTGGGATTAAATGGATCATTATTCTAAAATGTGGGTCAATTTTTCGCTTTTTACATCAAATCAAATGTAACTAAACAAGCATAAGTTCTTTATTTATTGTACAACATACAACAAAAGATACATGTCTTATTCTATATACAACTAGTGTTCACTATCATCTATAAACAAAAGATAGTCCAAAGCTAATAAAAAGACCACTAGTCCTCTGCTGCGCCCGTGATCTCCACGCTAACCCGATCATCTCTGTCTCGACCCAGATCCTGCCCCACCTGTTGTTATGCACACATACAGACATAACAACAGCCGGAAAACCGGTGAGAACAAATCCCAGTATAAACATGTAACATGCATATAAACAATCTAAACATGAAACATGCTGATATGAATATCATTCATATAAAGTCATGCAATGTGAATCTAATCATGTCTAGACTCGACTCGACTAGAACTCTAGGGATCCCGTTGTGAATAAGATGTCACTGGCTGTCACCTACCCTACCAATCGAGGTGCTGTACGTCTTATTCCTAGACTTCGGCCTGATCTGTATCCACGTCTACAAAGGGGCGGTGATCTTCCCCTAAGCTGAGATATCGCCGAACATCTAGTAGTCTGCCTGATCTCCAGACTGCCCTATCTTAATGCATGAATACAAAATCTGCAAACAAGCATAATGCAATGCTACACGATCTGTAAACAAAGCATAGCAAGATCTGCATACAAGTTCTATAAACCAATCTATAACACTCATAATCATATCAAGGTATGAACAATAAAACAAGTATGTGATTTTGGTTGGGAAACTCAAATGTGATCTCATTTGAGTCGTGATTCCCCAAACAAAACATGTACTATACCTTTCGTCGTAGAATCGCTGTCACGGTCGCCAATACTGAATCTGAAATGGAAATGTGAATACGCACTCTATCAATTTCTAATCTAAATTAACATATATCCAAGTCACTACGTGATCTCAATACAATTTGACGGCATAACGACGTAATTCTCGATACCGGTCAATCAATTCTCAACAGATATCAACACTATCTTATTCTCAATCATAATCCAATACAATATTCATCCAAAACATAATAATTCTGCCCCAATAATTTATAAACCATACTGAAATTCATAGGAAATGCATATGATATCATTTCTTTGATCCGTTTACAATTATATCATGCTCACTATGTCAAGAACACAATATAACTATCATATTCTCATTTCCCAAACATCTGAATTTCGAAACTTGTTGAAATTACATAAAACTTACATCACTTTGTAGATAATGAATAGAGAAGCTCAAAATCGAAGTCGGATTTGAATTTGGATGGCTCAATCTTCTAAAATCACAATTACAAAGGAAAGGAAACTTGAAAGCCTTTCTTCCTCAGAAACCTCGGTTCTTGCTATTGAAATGAGAAGAAATCGAGACAAATCATATATATACTTTGCATGTTTCGAACACATGGCTTGTTCTTTGCAATACACGTCTCGCGCATATGCGCGGACACTACTCGCGCATATGAGCCGAACCTACTGTCTCGGCAGATTTAGCACTCGCGCATATGCGCCACTAAACTCGCGCATATGCGCCAATGTTTCTGGACGCTCCGCGCATATGCGCCACTACTCTCGTGCATATGCGCCAATGCTACTGGCCTGCTCGCGCATGTGCGCGCCTTTCTTTGCGCATGTGCGCCAAGGCCACTGGAATTCCCATGCATATGTGCGCATTAATTTCGACCTTACTTATTCTTTTGACTATCTTTCACATCTTTATTATACATTTTCCTTTCTTTTCTAGTCCAATAAAATACATCTACAATCATCTTAATTATCAACAAATCCATCTGATTATGATAACTAATTCTTCGAGCCTTACAGTATTTGATTTCACAATCAAAATCTTTAAGCAAATCAAGCCATCTTCGCTGTCTCATATTAAATTCAGATTGTGAAAACAGATATTTCAGACTCTTATTATCAGAATATATCTCAAACTTTTCACCATAAAGATAGTGTCGCCATAACTTTAATGCAAAGACAATGGCTGCCAATTCTAGATCATGAATTGGATAACGGGTCTCATGTGGTTTAAGTTGTCTTGAGGCATAAGCGATAACATGCCCACGTTGCATCAGAATACATCCCAACCCTCTGTGAGAAGCGTCGCAGTAAACCACAAAATCACCAGTACCGGATGGGATAGTCAAAACCGGGGCACTGGTCAGTCCCTTCTTCAACTCTAGAAAACTGGTCTCACATTCTTCAGACCAAACAAACGGAGCATTCTTCTGAGTCAGCTGAGTAATTGGTTTAGCTATACTCGAGAAATATTTAATGAAACGACGGTAATATCCCGCTAAACCCATGAAACTGCGAATTTCAGGAACTGACGTCGGTCTTGACCAAGAAATCACGGCTTCCACTTTATTGGGATCCACTGATATCCCATCTCCGGATATAATATGACCCAGAAATACTACCTGTCTTAGCCAAAACTCACATTTCGACAATTTAGCATATAACTTCTGAGCCCTTAGAATTCTCAACACAGTTCTTAAATGCTCAGCATGCTCACTCATATTCTTTGAATAAATCAAAATATCATCGATGAAAATAATCACAAAGTCATCGAGATATTTCTAGAATACACGGTTCATCAATCCCATAAATACAGCTGGAGCATTCGTCAAACCAAACGGCATGACAATAAATTCATAGTGTCCATACCTGGTTCTGAATGCTGTCTTTGAGATATCAGAATCTCTGACTCTCAGCTGATGATATCCCGATCTCAAATCAATCTTGGAATATACTGAAGAACCCTGCAACTGATCAAATAAATCGTCAATACGAGGCAAAGGATATTTATTCTTTACCGTTGCCTTGTTCAGTTGCCGATAGTCGATGCAGAGTCTCATCGAACCATCTTTCTTTCTTACAAATAATACTGGAGCACCCCAAGGAGAAACACTCGGTCTGATGTACCCCTTGGCCAGTAAATCTTCCAGTTGATCCTTCAATTCTTTCAATTCAACTGGTGCCATTCTGTACGGAGCTCTAGAAATCGGTACTGTACCTAGCATCAGTTCAATGCTGAAGTCTATCTCTCTGACTGGTGGTAATCCCGGGATCTCATCTGGGAAGAAATCAGCAAACTCACGTACCACTGGCAGATCTGCCATTGCTGGACTCGACTTCAGTAAAACTATTGAATATACAAGGAATCCTTCTGCTCCTTTCTGTAACAATCGAGTCATAGATAATACGGATATTAAAGGAATTCTCGATCTAGAACCCTTACCATAAAATTTCCACTCTTCAGCCATATCTGGTCTGAATCTCACTATCTTGTGGAAACAATCAACTGTCGCTCTGTACTTGGTCAGCATATCAATACCGATGATACAGACACTACGGTAGCTAAAGACTCTACAGGCAATGCATGACTCAATGCAAATCGTTCAGCAATAAATGTGTGTGAAGCACCGATATCAAACCTATCTCTAAAGGCGAAGATACAGACACTACGGTAGCTAAAGACTCTATAGGCAATGCATGACTCAATGCAAATCGTTCAGCAAAAACAGTGTGTGAAGCACCGATATCAATCAGTAAATAAGCAGAGTAACCACATAAAGAACAGTTACCTGCTACAACGTCATCTGGTTCTTCCTGGGCCTGCTCCTCTGTCAAAGCGAAGACTCTGGCCTGCTGTCTCGGAGGCTGACCAACTGTCTGGCTTCCTCCTGGCCTCTGCTATGACTGAGCTGGCGCTGGCTGGAATGTATGAACAGCAGCTGATCGTCTCTCAGTCTGTGCTGCTGATCCCGATGACTCGGCCCCCTGAGTTCTCTGCGAACCTCTCTGTGGACACACTTTAGCAAAGTGTCCCGGCTGTTTACAGAAGTTGCAACTACCAGTCACTCCCTGGCATTGCTCAGTAGCATGTCTTCCTCCGCAAGTCTTGCAATAAACTCCAGTGTAACTCTGGCTCAGTCTAGAACCACCGGAGCTGGAGGAACTACTGCCAGATTTCTTGAATTGCTTTCCCCTAGCTTTCAAAAATTCCTTCTTCCCTCCAGTGCTGCTACCACCCTCAAATCTGGGAGGTGGTTGCTGTGGTCTCAGTGCTGGAGGCACAAATGAAGCCCCTTTCTGTCTCATCAGACCGGCTTCTGCTCCCTTAGCTCTGTTCATGGCATCAGTAAAATTATCCGGTCGCCCTGTGTTCACCAATGTGAAAATGTCGGGGTTCAGGCCATTGATGAACTGATCACCAGTAGCTTCTTCACTGTCAGCCACATGTGGAGCAAATTTCAACAAGGAGGAGAACTTGGACACATACTCCTCTATGTTCATTTGTCCTTGCTTTAGATTGGCAAACTCTGCCCCCTTATCATTTCGATACGACACTAGAAAGAATCGTTGGTAAAATTCAGTTCTAAATATATTCCAGGTAATAATCGTACCTCTATGCTCCATAGCTCTCTTCCTCGTAATCTACCAGTCTTTTGCAACATCGTGCAGCTGATGTCCAATCAATTTCACTCTCTTCTCATCTGTGTACTCCAAGGATTCGAACAACATTTCTATATCATCAAGCCAACTCTCACACTCCACAGCGTTCTCTGTGTCTTTCAAGGTTGGCGGATGAAATGATTGAAATCGTTTCAACAAGGTTTCCATTGGAGTCGGTGTTACATCCATTGGAGGATTTGATGTACTTCCCTGTTCTGGTACTCGTCTCGGAGGCATATCTATTAATCAAATAGATTAGTAACAAGTACAATAGTTTTGTTGCAATCCTCCTCTGATCATCTTACTGCTGATCTAGAATCAGTACTGATCCAATTTCAATAAAACACATTATTATCTCAAATCAGATAAGCAAGTAATATGTATTAAAGCAGTAAGACATGTTAGCATTCAAAAGCAGGAAAGAAACCTCAATCTACCCCGCTCACTAGCCTCTTCTATCTCAATCTAAAGGATCTATCGCTCTGATACCACCTGTTGTGGGGACCCGGACGCCAATCAAGTTCTTAATCATCATTGGGACTAATTAATCAATTATAGTAATCAGGGTCTAATTTTTTTTTTAAAATACGGAAGGTAATGGAATCAAACTCCTATACATATCAGTATAAAAGTATAAATCTGATAAAATATACAATCACACATACTCAATGTGACACCCTGACCCATAACATTAAAAATACACAGCAGAAATAATATTTTCTTTAAAATATGGAAGGAGTTTCAAAATACATTTCATAAAAATGTTTACAAAATAAATACATGATCATTCAAATGATATGCAAAATACAAAATAATCATTCTTATGATCATGTCCCAAAATGATACAAAATAATCTTCCTTCCAACGGTGTATGCATATGACCCCCATCCACGATCACTGTCCTGGTCGGTCACTCTTATCTGCATCACATGAAAATAACTGAAATGAGAATAAATCTCAGCAAGTGGAACTCTAACATAGCAATGATACAATATACTCTGTAAAACATGACTTTGAAATCATAAATACCATCAACTCTGAAACATGAATAATATAGCAATACTAGCAATAGCAATAGCAATAGATAGCAATACGATTGTATTTCTCTTTTCTCTGGTTGGATTGATATCAATAGTATCTCTGACTGTGGTTGCAAATATCCCATCGATATAAATCGATAACTGTGAGGGATAAAAGCCTATGGTTGTTGATCAACTAATTGCATGCAATGCTCTGACTATGATTCAATCAATCCAATAAAACATTTGAACTCTGAATAGCATTTAAAGCCGTCGTTTCACAATCTCTTATTTTCTCTTGTATTCCCTTTTAACAATAGTGAGACATCAATGCCTCCAATAGATAATCAATGGGATCAATACATAACAATGAATCAATTGAAGGTAATATCACTTTAAAATCTTTAAAACACAATACATATAACATCATGTGAGCAAAGGGATGAAATTCCACTTACAAACCAATAGAACACCTCCAAACTATACTCTTGGTACACCACCTACAACAATAATCCATTAAACCAACCAATACATCAACCTATAGCATCTCATTACCAAAAACCATGATAGAACTCAACCAAAAACTTACCTAAGCTTCCTTATACCACGGAGAACCTCGATCTCAAGTCGGAAATCCAAACAAATTCAAGAATCAAAGGTAGGAAGTGAATGAAATGGTAGAAAACCCTTGGAAAAAGAGAGAAAAACGAGAATGGAGGAAGAAGATAAGGTAAGGTATGGCCAACAACTCCCAAAAAGTCACTTAAAATCTCGCCCATACCTCGACCGCGGGTGCGACAACACAAGGGCCGCGGGTGCGCTGAGCTCACGGCAATCCAAACAATTCCTGAACCACTAACACCGCGGGTGCGGCGCTGCAAGCAACGCGGGTGCGGTGCACACCGCGGGTGCGGTCCTTGCACTACCGCGGGTGCGGTGATGCTACGGCCTCCCAAATCCAAAATCATGAACAGTACACCGCGGGGGCACTCCTCTAAGAGCGCGGGTGCACTCTTGCTACGGCAATGAACAAAACCAACGCAACTAAAATCGATCTGAAACTCTGAAACGAACAACCAACAACAACTAACAACTCAAGAAAAATAATAACCAATAATACTATGGCCCAAAACACAACTCTAAACATCTAATCACATAGCCCAAATAACAAACGAAACTTAAATCGTACCGTACACAGGGCTTGGCTATTACAATCTCCCCTCCTTAGAGGAATTTCGTCCGCGAAATTGACGTCACTGCACGAACAACTCAGGATACTTCTCTCTCATCTCATCCTCTGGTTCCCACGTAGCCTCCTCGATCAAATAGTTCCTCCAGAGGACTTTAACAATGCCGATCTCTTTGTTCCTCAATACTCTAACTGTGCGATCCAAAATCTGGACCGGAATCTCTTGGTACGTCAAATTCTGCGTCAAGTCCAATGGCTCGTGGTGAAGGACATGGGAAGGATCTGCAATATACTTCCTGAGCATCGATACGTGAAACACATTATGGACTCTGTCAAGATCGGGCGGTAGGGCTAATCTGCAAGCTCTGTCACCAACTCTGTCCAAGATCTCGAATGGACCAATAAACCTCGGACCCAACTTGCCCTTCTTACCAAACCTCATCACACCCTTGAGAGGTGCAATCTTCAGAAACACGTGATCGCCAACCTCGAACTGCAAAGGCCTACGACGAACATCCGCATAGCTCTTCTGTCTCGATTGCGCAGTCTTCATCCTCTCTCGGATCACCGCAACAACATCGGCAGTCTGCTGGACCAACTCTGGTCCCAACATCTTCCTCTCGCCAACCTCATCCCAAAATAAAGGCGATCTGCACTTCCTGCCATAAAGTGCCTCATACGGTGCCATCCCAATCGACGCCTGGTAGCTATTGTTGTACGTGAACTCCACAAGTGGCAATTTAGAATCCCAGCTACCAGAATAATCAATAGTACAAGCTCTGAGCATATCCTAAAGAATCTGAATGACTCTCTCTGACTGACCGTCGCTCTGAGGGTGATAAGCTGTACTGAACGCTAACCGTGAACCCATGGCTCTGTGCAGACTCTTCCAAAACTCGGAGGTAAATCTAGGATCACGATCAGACACAGGCACACCATGAAGTCTAACAATCTCTGCAATATAATCCTCGGCATACTGATTCATGGAGTACGTCGTCTTGACTGGGAGAAAGTGCGCTGACTTGGTCAACCTATCAACAATGACCCAAATGGAATTATAACCTTTCTGCACTCTGGGAAGGCCAGTCACGAAATCCATCGCAATGTGCTCCCACTTCCACTGAGGAATCGGCAATGACAACAATGTCCCAGCAGGTCTCTGATGCTCAATCTTCACCTGCTGACAAGTAAGGCACTGAGAAATAAACAAAGCAATATCTTTCTTCATACCTGGCCACCAGTATAGTCGACGAAGATCCTAATACATCTTCGTACTGCCTGGATGAATAGAATATGGCGCGGTATGAGCCTCTGTCAGAATGTCTCGTCGAATATCATCGCCAATAGGAACACAAATACGATCTCTGAAGGTCACCAAACCATCACCATTCGAACCAAACTCTGAGTTACCTCTCTCCTCAGCTCTAGCTCTCAACTCTGACAACTGCAAATCAGTCGCCTGCTCTCTACGGATCCTGTCCGTCAAAGTAGTCCGAATGACCAACGCTGAAAGGCGAGCAATGGTTCCCGGAACTACCAAAGAAATATCCTCTCGCTGCAAATCCATCAACAATGGCCTCTGAATCAAAGAACTCAAAGAAGCACTTGATTTGCGACTCAACGCATCTGCCACAACGTTCGCCTTCCCTGGGTGATAACTGATAGTCACATCATAATCTTTGACAAGCTCTAACCACCTCCTCTGTCGCATATTGAGATCTTTCTGAGAGAACAGATACTTCAAACTCTTGTGGTCTGTGAAGATCTCACACTTTTCGCCATACAAGTAATGTCTCCAAATCTTCAGGGCGAAAACCACAGCTGCTAGCTCCAAATCATGCGTCGGATAATTCTTCTCATAGCCTTTCAACTGGCGAGAAGCATAGGCAATAACCTTACCTCGCTGCATCAGCACTGCACCAAGGCCTCTCTTCGACGCATCGGTATAGACAACAAAATCCTCAGAACCACTGGGCAATGAAAGAACAGGAGCTGTCGTCAATCTATCCTTCAACTCCTGAAATGCACTCTGGCAATCGAAAGACCACTCGAACTTCACAGTCTTCCTCGTCAGATTGGACAATGGCAGGGCAATCTTGGAAAAATCTGAAATGAAACGACGATAGTAACCCGCCAAACCAAGGAAACTGCGTACCTTTGAAACAGAAGTAGGAATAGGCCAATTTTGAATCGCCTCTATCTTCAATGGATAAACAGCAATGCCATCCCTCGAAACAACATGGCCTAGGAAAGAAATCTGATCCAGCCAAAACTCACACTTCTTCAGCTTGGAAAACAACCTCTTCTCTCGCAACAACTGAAGAACCACTCTGAGATGCTCTGCATGAAGCTCTCTGGTCTTGGAATAGATCAAGATATCGTCGATAAAGACAATGACGAAGCTATCCAGATAAGGCTTGAACACACGGTTCATCAGATCCATAAAGACTGAAGGGGCATTGGTCAGACCAAAAGACATAACCATAAACTCATAGTGACCGTACCTGGTCCGGAACGCTGTCTTAGGGATATCGGACTCCCTAACCTTCAACTGATAGTAGCCAGATCGAAGATCAATCTTCGAAAAGACAGTGGCACCATGGAGCTGGTCAAATAGGTCGTCAATCCGTGGCAACGGATACTTGTTCTTGACAGTCACTTTGTTGAGCTCTCTGTAGTCGATACACGGACGCAAAGAACGATCCTTCTTCTTGACAAAAAGGACCGGAGCTCCCCAAGGCGAAGAACTCGGTCGAATGAAACCCTTGTCCACTAGATCCTGCAATTGCGCCTTCAACTCCTTCATCTCGGTAGGGGCCATCCTGTACGGAGCCTTAGAAATAGGAACCGTACCTGGAGCTAGATCAATAACGAACTCAACATCTCTGTCCGGCGGCAAACCCGGAACATCATCCTCAAACACATCAGCAAACTCCCTCACAACATCGATATCATCTAAATTCAACTTAACCAGTCTATCCACATCCACAATAAAAGCCAGAAACACATCACAACCTCTACACATCAACTTCTCAGCCTCAAGACAAGAAATAAAAGGAAGGACCAGCGAAGTACCTGTGCTGGCGAGAACTCCTCCCTGGCCATCATCTGCAAAAGTCACCTTCTTAGCAACACAATCGATAACTGCACGGTAAGTCGAAAGCCAATCCATGCCAAGAATAACATCAAAGGCAACCATCGGGATGACAATCAAATCAGCAAAAACCTCCCTATCAACAATACGAACGGGGCAAGCAAACACAATCGATGTCGGGCACAACACGTCCCCCGAAGGCAAAACAACACTAAGCTGGAGGGGAAGAACAGAAGGAACTATACCCAAAGATCTCAAAAACAATTCAGACATAAAAGAATGAGTAGCACCAGTATCTATCAAAGTCGTAGCTACTCTGCCTGAAATCAAAATAGTACTAGAGATCAATGAAGAATCATGATTAATACCTTCCTTGGTCATCGTAAAGATACGACCCTGCACCTTCCCTTGGCTAGCTCCTCGTGGACAATCTCTGGCAACGTGGCCTGCCGTGCCACAACGATAGCAGGAATGAGTGCCATATCTGCACTCTCCTCGATGATGCTTGCCACACTTAGGGCAAAGTGGCTTCTCGGGATCAACTGGAACTGGCGGTGGTCTAGGACTCGACTCCATCTTGCCCTTGCCCTTGAAACGATCCCTGCCCCTCTGATTTGAACTCTGGCCTCTCTGAGTAACAGCTTGGTGCCTCTCCTGCCTCTCTCTGGTGATATCTTTCTCATCCTGCTCGGCCAACAAAGCCTTGGACACGATCTCCTTGAATGTAACAGCCTTGGACATGTTGATATCACGACGAATCTCAGCTCTAAGGCCTCGAATGAAATGAGCGCCTTTATCCTTGTCATTGGAAGCAATGTAAGGAGCAAACAAGCAACCCTCCTCAAACTTGAGAATATACTGACCGACATCCAAGCTCCCCTGTCGAAGCTCCAAGAACTCCGTAACCTTCCTCGCTCGAAGTGCATCGGGAAAGTACTTGTCGTAGAACAAGTCTGTGAACTCTGACCACTTCAATGTCGCAACAGTCACACCAACCTTGGTTGCATTCCACCAAATGCGGGCAGCCTTAACCAACATGAAAACGGCACAACTGATCCTGTCTTTGTCCTCGTACTGGAGATGATCGAAGATCGCCTCTAAAGCCTTGACCCACTCGACAGCAACTAAAGGATCGGTGCTACCTGCGAATTCCGGTGGATCCATCCTCTTGAAAGCAGAAAAGACGGCATCAGTGCCAACAACCTGAGCAACTGGAACTCTACCTTGGCCTCTACCCTGTCCAGTACCTTGCATACGAATGAGCTGCTGAATCTGCTCGCTATGCACCTTAGCCTGCTCCTTAAGCAACTTGCCGAACTCGTCGACAACTCTAGAGGAAGAACTATCCTCCCCCTCTACTGCTTTCCTCTTAGGTGGCATACTCTACAATTGCTCACAAGACACCAATCAATATATAACAATGAATAAATAGATGCAAAGAAAACATACCCGGACAGTTGAAAGTAGACGAAGTCATATGCATTGGTCCGAAGAACACCGCTCTGATACCACTAAATGTGACACCCTGACCCATAACATTAAAAATACACAGCGGAAATAATATTTTCTTTAAAATATGGAAGGAGTTTCAAAATACATTTCATAAAAATGTTTACAAAATAAATACATGATCATTCAAATGATATGCAAAATACAAAATAATCATTCTTATGATCATGTCCCAAAATGATACAAAATAATCTTCCTTCCAACGGTGTATGCATATGACCCCCATCCACGATCACTGTCCTGGTCGGTCACTCTTATCTGCATCACATGAAAATAACTGAAATGAGAATAAATCTCAGCAAGTGGAACTCTAACATAGCAATGATACAATATACTCTGTAAAACATGACTTTGAAATCATAAATACCATCAACTCTGAAACATGAATAATATAGCAATAACTGTAGCAATAGCAATAGCAATAGATAGCAATATGATTGTATTTCTCTTTTTTCTGGTTGGATTGATATCAATAGTATCTCTGACTGTGGTTGCAAATATCCCATCGATATAAATCGATAACTGTGAGGGATAAAAGCCTATGGTTGTTGATCAACTAATTGCATGCAATGCTCTGACTATGATTCAATCAATCCAATAAAACATTTGAACTCTGAATAGCATTTAAAGCCGTCGTTTCACAATCTCTTATTTTCTCTTGTATTCCCTTTTAACAATAGTGAGACATCAATGCTTCCAATAGATAATCAATGGGATCAATACATAACAATGAATCAATTGAAGGGAATATCACTTTAAAATCTTTAAAACACAATACATATAACATCATGTGAGCAAAGGGATGAAATTCCACTTACAAACCAATAGAACACCTCCAAACTATACTCTTGGTACACCACCTACAACAATAATCCAGTAAACCAACCAATACATCAACCTATAGCATCTCATTACCAAAAACCATGATAGAACTCAACCAAAAACTTACCTAAGCTTCCTTATACCACGGAGAACCTCGATCTCAAGTCGAAAATCCAAACAAATTCAAGAATCAAAGGTAGGAAGTGAATGAAATGGTAGAAAACCCTTGGAAAAAGAGAGAAAAACGAGAATGGAGGAAGAAGATAAGGTAAGGTATGGCCAACAACTCCCAAAAAGTCACTTAAAATCTCGCCCATACCTCGACCGCGGGTGCGACAACACAAGGGCCGCGGGTGCGCTGAGCTCACGGCAATCCAAACAATTCCTGAACCACTAACACCGCGGGTGCGGCGCTGCAAGCAACGCGGGTGCGGTGCACACCGCGGGTGCGGTCCTTGCACTACCACGGGTGCAGTGATGCTACGGCCTCCCAAATCCAAAATCATGAACAGTACACCACGGGGGCACTCCTCTAAGAGCGCGGGTGCACTCTTGCTACGACAATGAACAAAACCAACGCAACTAAAATCGATCCGAAACTCTGAAACAAACAACCAACAACAACTAACACCTCAAGAACAATAATAACCAATAATACTATGGCCCAAAACACAACTCTAAACATCTAATCACATAGCCCAAACAACAAACGAAACTTAAATCGTACCGTACACCGGGCTCGGCGATTACACTCAAGTTCAACAACTACTATCAAGTGTTTAAATCCTAGCTCTAGTCCAAGTCCGGTATCACCACTCTAATCTCGGTCTGTCTTCACCTCTGTGACCCTGTACCTGTCCCACCTGTTGTCATGCACACATACAAACAAGACAACAGCCGGATAACTCCGGTGAGATATAAATATCCCAGTATAAACAATGTATTAAATGCAATCATATAAAACATATATAAAAGCATAAACAAACATCAAAACATGTATCTAATCTGATTACATTAATTAATGACTCGTGAACTATTCTTATCTTATCTCAAATCTAGGGATCCCAATCTAATTTAGACTTTGGTATGCTGTATCGAGTGTCTGAGATAGACGTCGATCTACATCTAAGGCTCTTCGATACACCGTAAGTCTAGAGTCTTATCGGTTCTGAGAAAGACTCGGCGGTTCTGCCCTAGCTAGGCTGATCTGCCCTAGACTCGGACTCTGACTCTGTTGTAAGTCAATACATTAACATATCAATCTGATAATATGCAAATATCAATGCAATAAAGTAAAGTATATGATTTAGGGAAACTCAAGTCAAACCTAACTCGAGTTGTGCAATCCCGAATCAACATTTATTTATACCTTTCTTGCTGTCGATCTGATACAATCAAAGTCTTGATTCAACGTCTGTCACTGTTCAATCTGGCAATGACAATACCAATATTCTGTATCAATATTCTAATCAAATCACAATGTCTCTGTTTTATCAAATTCTGACAGTATAACAGTACAATCTTACGATACTGATAATACTATATCAGTCTATATCAATTCCAAACAGTTACAATCAACTACCATACAAATCTGATATCAATTCTAGTCAATTTCCTTCTGAAATTCATAACAATTCCATATTCAGTCTGTTTCTTAATCTGACTTCGATTCTACGCTGTCTAACAAGTCAAGAACAGCATATATGACGTGTATTCAATTCTAACAACATCATAATTCCAAAACATGTCAAAACGTAATAAAACTTACGTCCCGTAGTAGCCTGCGTTGATTAGGAAAACAGTACTGAAGTCGGATATAAAATCTAACGGACGGATTGATCACAAATCGAATTGAACGTAATTTCCCCGGAAGCTCTCGTTATTTCCTCTGAAATTCTGAGGGAATACGTTTCTTACAGTGCATGGTTTCCAAATGTGGCATGATTCTTTCCGCAACACGTCTCGCGCTCGGGCGGACATAAAGTTCCGCCCGGGCGCGAGGTGCTCGACTTTCTTGTTCACTCATTGGCGCTCGGGCGGACAAAGACTTCCGCCCGGGCGCAACACTTTCGGCCCACATCTTGGCTTTTCATATTTCTTTGTCAAATATAATCTCGGACTGGCCCGGCTATAACCACATTAAGTCATAATCAATAATCTCATATTAATCTAATTAAAATCTCGGGCATTACATGTTTCTTATGGATTATAAGTTAATCTTGAAAATTATGAATGTTTTTGAGACTTGTAGAATTTCTAAAAATTATTGATGGTTCGTGGTTGCTAGTCGATTAAATTTTTGAGGATTTCATATAAGCAATAGCGATTCGAAGACTACGACAATATTTAGGATTATAAATGTACAATTTGAGGATTTTAAGTATCAATGGAAATGTAAGATTAATTATGAGAATTTATTTAGGATGCATGCTCTACATAGTTAAATTTAAGGATTGAATTGCAGGAATTGAGAATTTTAGGGACATAATTGTAATAACTAATAATTTGATGACCCAAGTGCAAAACAAAGATTCTAAGGGACTATTTTTTAATTTACCAAATTTATGGGATATTTGTTCATACGGAAATTTTGAGTGAAATAAAAACAAAAGGGAATTAGTTGTGTTCAATATAAGTTATCAATTGATGAATATTAAGAATTTTTTTATCAAGTAAGGAATCTAAAAGCTTGATATGAGATTCTAGAATTCTATGGGTTATAAGTGAAATTTGTTTATTAAAGTTGGTCTAATGCTACCATGGGCTAACTTATTAAGTTTATATGCTAGAATTAAGTAAGTGTAACACCAAGACATTTGTATGCATATGATGTAAGGTAATGATTATGATTAAGTATGTTATTTATTACTTTTATGGTTTGTTATGTTGATCGTTTGGGATATGTAGTGTAATGGTGATGGTTTATGGCTTCAAGATATGATATGAATGGTATTGAATGATATAGAATGAAACAAAGAATGGATGGGTAGAATAGAAAGTTGATCCTTAGCCAAATAGGTATTGGAAGTGCTGAAACGTTATGAAACTGTTGCAGTAGTTGTGGTTTTTAGCATAATGTTTTGTATATTAATCCAAATTAGGTGAGGCCACTTCAAGATAAGATATAAAGCTATAAATTTCTTATTTTGAGTTTTGTTCAAATCATTGTGAAAGGTAAGCCAAAAGTGCCCCGAAGTGTGTCGTGTGTTTCGTCGTTCCTCCAGTGACACATGTTGGGAGATTTAGCATGACTTTTTACTTAGACCTCCAAATGACATGAAACCAATTGGAGATGCAAGCCAAGACATAGAGCTACAACTTTCCAGTTTACCACTTTTCCAAATTATGAAGGGAAGATGCGTTTCGGAAGCGATCTTTGAAGGGGTTGTGCGCAGAGCGCGCGCCCGGGCGGGAAAAGATGTGCGTCCGGGCGGGCCTTGTTCGAGAAAAATGTATTTTGGCCGAGAGTGTTAGAGTAGGTGTCCGTCGAGCCAAGCGTTGGCCGATTGTTCACAATGAAACTCTATGTATAAACAGTCTCTATTTTAATAATATGTGAAATTATTATTTTGGCACATCTTTATCTGTATACCCATGCTAGTTGCATAGATAAATCCCTTGAATATACAATTAGTAAAGAGAATATGAGATGCTCATATGATGAGTATCATGAAACTCATATTTGGAATACTGTATATTCTAAACAGTTCCTAGTCGATTCAGCCGCCGCTAAGAAGGATATAGGCTGCTCGAGTTTGAGACTAGTATGTGCGATGTTAGTACCATGTTTCATTTGTAGGGGACATTGTGATATCCGAACATGCAGATAGGTGCTCCTTGTAGAGTGCCCTGAACAACCCTCCATAAAGGACTTTCCAAGTGGTTCTCACTTATCGAGTGGAAACGTCCTAGTTTATGGTTGTACACCATTAGTCCTTATGACTCGGGACAACATTGAGACTCTATATGTTAGCATTGCACTTTGACTTGTTTATCGACTCTCAAGAGGTCATCAGGTGGCAAGGTTGGGTGTTTTATTGAAACATATAGGAGTCCATGCATTGTAGTCGGGGATTCACCGCTTACCTTCGGGTATGGATATCCTATGTGTATGTAGATTAAATCTCTGATCAGAGTATGGTGGTAATTATGAAAGGGGTTACATAGATTACACCATCGATGCAACTACAACATGACACATAGTATCGATTCATTGACAACTCTCGATATACCAATGGTTGTCGAATCGGTCGGGATATATGAGTTGAAGGGACCATATTGTACGCTAACCATAATTGAATGGTTCTTGCAGGCACTATCATTTGATACCTAGGGAATCATGTAAGCGATGTTGCTAGGCGTTAATATGATTGGTTGGGTACTATCAGACTTGAGTTCTGACGTTCTTGTTATCAAGGAGTTGATAATTAAGAATGGAGCAATTGGGGTATGCTCGTATAAGGACATGTTTAGTCTGAATCACATGGAGATGTGAACCCACGGCTAGCTGTATCAATGAACCATTGAGGGTCACACAAGTGCTAACTTTTTAGATCCCGTTGAGAAGTAAAATAGTTCAATGTGTTGAACGGCTTAAAAAAGAGTTTATAAGCGTAAATAAAATAGAAGTATGACTTTTATAAGGAGAATATAACTTTTAATTTGAGGAAGTGTTCCTAAATTAAAAGTTGGCCAAACGAGTAATGTATTTGAAAATTGTGATTTTCATATACATTATTATGGACTAAATTAAATTAATTCAAGTGTTGAATTAATTAAACACTAATGGACCTAGTAGAGTCCAAATAATTAAATTAATTCAAGTGTTGGATTAATTAGAAATAATTATTAAACTAGTGGACTTGAGTAAAATCAAGTAAACTTTAAATGGACTCAAATGTGTTTGAGACATTTAAATAAAAGTCCATGGGCCTTGTAATTGTTACAAGCTCAAATAGAAATGCATGCATGGGAGGTGAAAGGTTGGGAGGCATATTTTTGTATAACCAAGGCTTGGCATGCACCTTTTTTGACTCAACTTTTTCCACAACAAAGAAGAGTCTCCCCCCTTCTCTCCTACACTAAAATGGCCGAAATTTTCAAGGAAAAAACTCTCCCAATTTTGCTTCTTCAATTGTTGAAGATTGCACAAACTTCTACATGAAAAATGCCCTAATTTTTCTAGTGCTAACTTAGAGTGGATCTACCTTGTTAGTGGTGGACTTAATTTGAAGAAAGGAGTATAAAAGAAAGGTGAAGCTTGTAGATTGTCTACCTTCAAAAGCTAAGTTGTTTACAACTTAGTTGGAGCCATTACATCAATCTTTGAGATTGATAGGTAACGATTTCTCAACACCCTATGAATGTCACAAAGGTGTTTTTGTATATGATATATCCTAGTACCTGTGGTGTTCAATTTTTCTTATAAAATTTTCGGTTTTCTTGCTTGAAAACTTTTTTGTTGTTTCTGTTGCGCATTTGAACACCCTAAAATCGATCCTTTCAAGTGGTATCAAGAGCTAAGGGCACTAGTTTTTGTAGTACATACATGATATTATATTGAGGTCGATTTCTAACCGCATGAGATAGAATTTTTGCAACAAAATCAAGGCCAGATTTTGGGGATTTTGGGGCAGAAAGTTGCTGCCCATTTCGGGCAGCTTGGGCTGCTCGAGGGGCTGCCTGATGCGAATCCTCGTACGAATGAGAAGCAAACACGATTATCGAAATCGCACCCTCAACTCAATAACAAACAAGGATCGATTTGTTGACCCGATCTTTTGAAACAAGTAACGGTTTGTGATATTCACCTCTAAGTTATTAAAACTTAGCAACAAATATCAAAGATAAAACAATTGAATTTCAAACGAACCTTCAAAGATCTTGTTTTGACAATCCGAGCGAAAAACAATCGACAAACGCCACAAAGATGAAAATATTTGATAAGTTTGATTTGATTTTCTTCTTGTGAAGAACAAAGCTAAAAAGCCTTGGATATTTGAGAGAAATCTCTAGAATTTGTTTTCATCTGAATTGGTCTCATTCATGTCTATTACAATACATTATATAAGCAATAAAATACAAGAAAAGTAGTGTAGAAACATTAAATAAAGTTGTCTAGCAAGTTTGACATGGCAGGACGTGCGGTGGTGCGACTTCTCGCGCGATGGCGCGCGAGTTACTGCACTTCTGCAGCACCTGGCGCGCGGTGGCGCCACTTCTGACGCGGCCGCTCGCGCTGTTTCTGGCGCGGGCGCGTGCACAGTTCTGCTCCTCTGCGCTTGCGCATGCTGCTGCTTCTGCACATCTGCACTAGCGCGTGCTGCTGCACTACTTCTCTCGGGCAATTTATCACTCATATGCTTGGTTGTTCGGGACTCCTTCAATATATTCTTTTTTGAACTCCACCACTTGCTTGGATATGATTGATTCATCATTATTGAACTTGAAGGTCCGAAACAACGATGCTCTTTAAATCTCCTTCCAATCATTTGCACAAGGTGCCCAGCCTGATTCATATCACTGCCCGAAATGGGCAGCAAGGGCAGCCCGAACGGCCCCATCTTTTAAAAAAAAATTATTTGCATGTTGGCCGAAATCCGACGACGGAGCTCCGGCGACGGCGATGACGACTAGGGTATCCAAAAGATGTTTTGAAATATCAATGTGTCATGGGCCTTGAGTTGTTGGGCTATTGGATGGCTAACATATTTGTGAAATTTAAATGGGCCAAAATGTTTTTTGGTGAAAAATGATTTTTTGGGCCCTTAAGTTTAAATTTACAAAAGTTGCAAATACTTTCTCATGAAATAAATAATTGAAGTTGGACTTTAATTATTTATAGTAAATTGTGATTTACAAGAAATTCGGTTATAAATAAATTAATTAGAAAGTAGACAAAGGTGTTTGTATACTTTGTTAATTTAGTCTATAATCGTGGCGGTTAGTGATTGGATCAAGATGTATAATATTGGATCAATTAATTATTGTGATAATTAATTGATGGTGTATGATATGTGATATTATCCATGAAGGATGATCAAAAGCCCAAGCCCAAGCCCAATTTGCTAGGTGTATGGTAGGATATTTTGTGTTGAATGATTGTAATAATTATCAAATTTAAAATAGACTTGGTTTATGGCCCGTTCCCACTCCTATGAGATGTATGGATATTTATTTGTAAATATTAGTATAGTGGAATATCAAGATTGGAAGATGGTGGCCTTGATGGTTATGAAGATAGAAGACATGTAAATATTGGAAGCTTATGTAATAGTTGCATTTGCATCCCATGCATTTCTCTAGGATTGGACTTAGGACCGTGTTTAGCTCACACAGACCATTAGTATTGGGGCGATTGATCATCCTTTTTTTGTTTACTGTTTATAATATATGCATGATATGTTATAAATAATGAGTATTTGCGTTATTATTATGATAATAACAAATTTGCATGAATCCAGCAAACATACGATCAAACATGACGAGATTTTAAATGAAATTAATGATGAGACCTTTCAAAATTAAAAACCCTCATTTTGAATAAGATTCAAAATTAATATCAAGCCCGAAAAGGGGAATTATAAATTTGTTTATAATTTCCATGTCTTCCATCGACAATGGGTGCATGATGAACGCTACCCGTGCTCGGGACTCAGCTCATATTATTGGGGGGGGGGGGGGGGGGGCCTGGGTGCCGGAAAGCTGTGACATCCATTGACATGGTGATGTGAACTACGTGGAACTCCCATGATTTCGACTAATAATATTGAGGAAAACTCATGGCGACCGTCCATTAAGGTTCAATATCGATTGGTAAGGCTTGACACGTGAAGATGAACGACGTCATATTATTGGGTCCTAATCAAACATGAGAAAAAAGTTTACGTAGAGGGTTGCATGGAGATGCATTTGGAAACTACCTTTTAGGAATTGTGATTGGCTGATATGATCATGATTCGCTAATTGGACCTTACGTACCTACTGAGGAAAGGAGTTTCCCGTTTTCACTAGAGGGTAGTGAAAGATGTCAAAACAGTGGAAGTAAAAATTTATAAAGTAAAAGTCCATACTTTATATCTTATTAAATATTTTAAAATAGTCATTAACATTTATCTGTTTTACTTTTCAATACTTTTTGACAATGTCTTCGATTCTCAATTCGCTATATGTAATACTCGACAAAAACTTATTAACCAGACCTAATTACCTCAATTGGCTAAGAAATGTGGAAATCGTCTTGAATGCAGAAAGGATAGCATATACACGTACTAAGTCGCCTCCTGTTGAGGCTCTGACTGACTGCACTCTTGAGAAATTGCAGACTTACAAGGAATGGTGTGACCATGACTTGAAAGCCAAGTGTTATATGCAGGCTTCTATGAAAGATGAGAAGTCGGTTATTTATGAGGGCTCTTCATCTGGTACGAAGACTGGCCCACGAGGGAAAGGAAAGAAGCGTTCTTTCCAACGTCCCAAGATGAAGGTGCCCTTGAAGAGGCTAGCTCCGAGTCCCGTTGTGGCAGCCACGCCAATCAAGGCTTACAAGACTGTTGATATTTGTCATCACTGTAAGAAGCCTGGACATTGGAGGCGTAACTGCAGAGAATATCTTGCCCAAAAGGTTATGTAAATGGTATGTTATACATTGAAGTAAACATTTTAAATAATTCTACTTCTTGGGTATTTGATACCGGCTGTGGCTCACATCTCTGTAATGAGTTACAAGTGATGGGAAGAAGTAGAAGGCTTAAGAAAGGTGAGACCTTCTTGAGGATGGGCAATGGAGCAAGAGTTGCTGCCAAGGCCAAAGGAGATGTTTACTTGCTGTTGAACAATGATTTTAAGTTAATTTTATGAGATGTTTTTTTTGTACCAGATTTGGTGAAAAACATTGTTTCCATTTCTATGCTAGATAAAATGGATATTCTTGTTTATTTAGCAAAGGTATTTGCAACATTTACAAGAATGAATGTTTAATTGGTGCTGGAGAACTTGAAACGATCTCTATAACTTAAAATTGAAAGATATTCCACTAAACAATGTCCAAGCTATAACAACAACAAACAAGCGAAAACAAGATACTCTAAATTCGGCACAATTGTGGCATGCTCGATTAGGACATATTTCCCTAAGAGGGATGAATAATTTAGTGGGAGTGGGCATGTTTGATATTTCTGATATTAATGCTCTCACGACTTGTGAATCCTGTCTGAAAGGAAAGATGACCAAAATTCCCTTTAAGGGCCATGTGGAGCGAGCCAAAGGGTTATTGCATTTGATCCATACCGATGTGTGCGGTCCGCTTAGAAACACCTACTGAGCATGGACATGCCTACTTCATCACCTTTACCGATGACTTTTCGAGGTATGGGTATGTGTATTTGATGAAATACAAGTCTGAAACCTTTGAAAGGTTCAAAGAATTCAGAAGTGAAATAGAGAAACAGTTGGGACGAAGCATCAAGACATTTCGATCGGATCGAGGTGGTGAGTACTTGAATGCCGAGTTCCAAGAGTATCTTAGTGAGAATGTGATTCTCTCGCAGTGGGCTCCGCCCGCTACACCGCAATTGAATGGTGTTTCAGAGCATCGTAACCGGACTTTGATGGACATGGTTCGGTCTATGATGGGGTTCACTGAGTTGACGCCATCCTTTTGGGGATATGCGCTTGAGACAGCGGCACTGTTATTGAACAATGTCCATTCAAAGGCAGTTGACAAGACACCATATGAGATATGGATGTGTAAGCCACCCAAATATTCTTATCTTAGAATATGGGGGTGCCCTGCTTATGTGAAGCAGGTAGTGGGAGATAAATTGGATACTCGATCCATTTTATGTTACTTTGTGGGATATCCAAGGAATTCAGTTGGATATTACTTCTATCATCCCCAAGAAACAAAAGTGTTTGTTTCGAGGAATGCGACCTTTTTTGGAAAAGGAATTTCTATTGGATAGAAAAGGGGAGATGATAGAACTCGAAGAGGTTCGAGAGTCACCCACAATTATAGAACCCACACCCGAAGAGCCAAGAGAGGAGATACAAGCTCCTATAAGATCCGAGAGAGTCTCAAGACCACCTATGAGGTATGGTTTGATCTTTAAGAGGGTCATGATGAGCCTGACCATGGATGTGATCCACGGACCTTCAAGGAAGCGTCTGATGCCGATTCATCCAAGTGGCTTGAAGCGATGGAATCTGAGATGAATTCCATGCATTCGAACCAAGTGTGGAATCTCGTGGATCCACCTGAGGGAATTGTTCCCATAGGGTGTAAATGGGTTTACAAGAGGAAACTTGGGGCGGATGAGAAGGTATTGACCTTCAAGGCGCGATTGGTGGCAAAAGGATATACTCAAATACAAGGAGTTGACTTTGAGGAAACATTTTCTCCAGTTACAATGTTCAAGTTCATAAGGATATTGCTAACCATAGCTGCATGGTATGACTATGAGATATGGCAGATGTATGTGAAGACAGCCTTTCTTAATGGGGATATTAAGGAAGAGATTTACATGTCTCAACCTGAAGGGTTTACATCAATCGGAAGTGAGCATATGGTATGCAAACTTCAAAGATCTGTTTATGGTCTAAAGCAAGCATCTAGGAGTTGGAACCTCAGATTCGACAGTACAATCAAAGAGTTTGGTTTTACTAAGAATCATGAGGAACCCTATGTGTATAAGAAGGTCAGTGGGAGTGCTGTGACATTCCTGGTGCTGTATGTTGATGACATTCTACTCATTGGGATGATGTAGGAATGTTGCAATCAACTAAGATATGGTTAGAGAGTAAGTTCTCGATGCAGGACTTGGGTGAAGCATCTTTTGTATTGGGAATACAGATCTATAGTGATAGATAAAAAAGATTGCTTGGTCTCACCCAGTCCACATACATTGATACCATCGTGAAGCGGTTCTCGATGGATGAGTCCAAGAGAGGACATCTACAAATGTGTCATGGCGTGTGGGGACCCGGACGCTAATCATGTTCTTAATCGTCATTGGGACTAAATCAATTATAATAAACAGGGTCTAAATTTTTTTTTTTTTTCAAATGCGGAAGGTAATGGAATCAACTACTATACATATCAGTATAAACGTATCACTCTGATAGAATATACAATCATACATGCTCAGGTTCAACAACTACAATCAAGTGTTTAAACCCTAGCTCTAGTCCAAGTCCGGTATCACCACTCTAATCTCAGTCTGTCTTCATCTCTGTGACCCTGTACCTGTCCCACCTGTTGTCATGCACACATACAAACAAGACAACAGCCGGATAACTCCGGTGAGATATAAATATCCCAGTATAAACAATGTATTACATGCAATCATATAAAACATATATAAAAGCATCAACAAACATCAAAACATGTATCTAGTCTGACTACATGAATCAATGACTCGTGATCTAATCTTATCTTATCTCATCTCTAGGGATCCCAATCTAATTTAGACTTTGGTATGTTGTATCGAGTGTGTCTGAGATAGACGTCGATCTACATCTGAAGCTCGTCGATACACTGTAAGTCTAGAGTCTTATCGGTTCTGAGAAAGACTCGGCGGTTCTGCCCTAGCTAGGCTGTCTGCCCTAGACTCGGACTCTGACTTTGTTCTAAGTCAATAGATTAACATATCAATCTGATAATCTGCAAATATCAATGCAATAAAATAAAGTATGTGATTTAGGGAAACTCAAGTCAAACCCAAATCGAGTTGTGCAATCCCGAATCAACATTTATTTATACCTTTCTTGCTGTCGATCTGATACAATTGAAGTCTCGATTCAAAGTCTGTCACTGTTCAATCTGGCAATGACAATATCAATATATTCTGTATCAATAATCTAATCAAATCACAACATTTCTGTTTTATCAAATTCTGGCGGTACAACAGCCCAATCTTGCGATACTGATAATAGTATATCAGTCTATATCGATTCCAATCATTTACAATCAACCACCATATAAATCTGATATCAATTCTAGTCAATTTCCTTCTGAAATTCATAACAATTCCATATTCAGTCTGTTTCTTAATCTGACTTCGATTCTACGCTGTCTAACATGTCAAGAATAACATATATGACGTGTATTCAATTCTAACAACATCATAATTTCAAAACATGTCAAAACGTAGTAAAAATTACGTCCAGTTGAAGCCTGCGTTGCTAGGAACACAACACCGAAGTCGGATTTAAAATCTAACGGACGGATTGAAATATAAAGGCGTAAGGATTTTCACTCTTTTTCCCAAACCCTTTTCTCGGTTATATTCTGAAGCTTCTGAAGAATTTCGTTCGTATATATGTATATATATATACATTGCATGATTTCAAAACGTGGCCTCTTCCTTTGCAAAGCACGTCTCTCGCTCGGGCGGACATAAATTTCCGCCCGGGCGAGCAACTCTCGGCCCTTCTGCGCGATTCTGTAATAGCCGAGCCCGATGTACGGTACGGTTTAAGCTTTACTTGTTATTTGGGTTTTATGATTAGATGTTTAGAGTTGTGTTTTGGGCCATAGTATTATTGGTTATTGTTTTATTGAGGTATTAGTTGGTGTTGATTGTTCGTTTCAGCGTTTCGGATCTATTTTTGTGGCCTTATTACTGTTCATTGCCGTAGCAAGAGTGCACCCGCGCTCTTAGAGGAGTGCCCTCGCGGTGTACTATTCATCATTTTTGGTTTTGGAAGGCCGTGGCATGACCGCACCCGCGGCAGTGCAAGGACCGCCCCCGCGGTGTGCACCGCACCCGCGGTAATTGTAGCACCGCACCCGCGGTGTTCGTGCATGGAATTTTGTTGGATTGCCGTGAGCTTAGCGCACCCGCGGTGCTTGTGTGACCGCACCCGCGGTGTAAGTATGGGCGAGATATTTAGTTGCTTTTTGGGAGTTGTTGGCCATTCCATACCTTATCTTATCTTCTTTTTCGAGATTTCCTCTCTAGTTCCAAGGGTTTTCCCCATTTTCAATTGCTTCCTACCTTTGATTCTTGGCTTTGTTTGGATTTTCGACTAGAGATCGACGTTCTACGTGGTATAAGGAAGCTTAGGTAAGTTTTTGGTGCGATTCTATTAAGGTTTTGAGTTAAGGGTTGACTTGGGCTTGTTGTTTGAGTTGATTAATGGATTATTTGACTTGTACTTGTGGATATAGAGTTGATATTGGTGTTGTTTATTGATTATTGTTGTAGGTGGTGTACCAAGAGTTAGTTTGGAGGTGTTCTATTGGTTTGTAAGTGGAATTTCATCCTTTTTGCTCACATGATGATATATGTATTGTGTTTTAAAGGTTTCAAAGTCTTATTCCCTTCCATTGATCCATTGTTATGTATTGATTATCTATTGGAGGCATTGTATGTCTCACTATTGTTAAAAAGGGAATACAAGAGATATTATGAGATTGTGAAACGACGGCTTTAAATGATATTCAGAGTTCAAATGGTTTATTGGATTGATTGAATCATAGTCAGAGCATTGCATGCAATTAGTTGATCAACGCCTATAGGCTTATATCCCTCACAGTTATCGATTTATATCGATGGGATATTTGCACCCACAGTCATAGATACTATTGATATCAATCCAACCAGAGAAAAGAGAAATACCATCGTATTGTTATCCTATTGATATGCTATTGCTACAGTTATTGCTACAGTATTCATGTTTCAGAGTTGATGGTATTTATGATTTCAAAGTCATGTTTTACAGAGTATACTATGTATCATTGCTATGTTAGAGTTCCACTTGCTGAGATTTATTCTCATTCCAGTTTATTCATGTGATGCAGATCAGAGTGGTGACCCTGGACGTTGACTGTGGATAGGGGTCATATGCATGCACCGTTGGAAGGAAGATTATTTTGTATCATTTTGGGACATGATCATAAGAATGATTCTTTTGTATTTTGTATATCATTTGAATGATCATGTATTTGTTTTGTAAACATTTTTATGAAATGTATTTTGAAACTCCTTCCATATTTTAAAGAAAATTTTGAATTTCGCTGTATTTTTAATTGTAACGGTTCAGGGTGTCACATTTAGTGGTATCAGAGCGGTGTTCTTCAGACCAATGCATATGACTTCGTCTACTTTCAACTGTCCGGGTATGTTTTCTTGCATCTATCCATTGTTATATATATTGATTGGTGTCTTGTGAGCAATTGTAGAGTATGCCTCCTAAGCGTAAGGCGGCAGAGGGTGAGGATAGTTCTTCCTCGAGAGTTGTCAACGAGTTCGGCAAGTTGCTTAAGGAGCAGGCTAAGGTGCATAGCGAGCAAATTCAGCAGCTCATTCGTATGCAAGGAACTGGACAGGGTAGTGGCCAAGTGAGAGGTCAGGTTGCTCAGGCTGTTGGCACTGATGCCGTCTTTTCTGCTTTCAAGAGGATGGATCCACCGGAATTCGCAGGTAGCACCGATCCTCTAGTTGCTGTCGAGTGGGTCAAGGCGCTTGAAGCTATCTTCGATCATCTCCAGTATGAGGACAAAGACAGGATTAGTTGTGCCATTTTCTTGTTGGTTAAGGCTGCCCGCATTTGGTGGAATGCGACGAAGGTTGGTGTGACTGTTGCGACGCTTAAGTGGTCAGAGTTCACGGACTTGTTCTACGACAAGTATTTCCCCGATGCACTTCGAGCGAGGAAGGTTACGGAGTTCTTGGAGCTTCGACAGGGGAGCTTGGATGTTGGTCAGTATATCCTGAAGTTTGAGGAGGGTTGCTTGTTTGCTCCGTATATTGCTTCGAACGACAAGGACAGAGGCGCTCATTTCATTCGAGGCCTTAGAGCGGAGATTAGCCGTGATATCAATATGTCCAAGGCCGTGACTTTCAAGGAGATCGTGTCCAAAGCGTTTTTGGCTGAGCAGGATGAGAAGGATATCGCCAGGGAGAGGCAGGAGAGGCATCAAGCTGTTGCTCAGAGAGGTCAGGGTTCTAATCAGAGGGGCAGGGATCGTTTAAAGGGAAAGGCAAGATGGAGCCGAGTCCTAGACCATCGCCAGTTCCAGTTGTTCCATTTGATCCCGAGAAGCCTTTGTGTCAGAAGTGTGGCAAGCATCACCGTGGAGAGTGCAGATTTGGCACTCAGTCTTGCTATCGTTGTGGCACGGCAGGCCACGTTGCCAGAAATTGTCCTAAGGGAGCTAGCCAAGGGAGAGTGCAGGGTCGTATCTTTTCGATGACCAAGGAAGGTATTAATCATGATTCTTCATTGATCTCTAGTACTATTTAAATTTCAGGCAGAGTAGCTACTACTTTGATTGATACTGGTGCTACTCATTCTTTTATGTCTGATTTGTTTTTGAGATCTTTGGGTATAGTTCCTTCTATTCTTCCCATTCAGCTTAGTGTTGTTTTGCCTTCGGGAGATGTCTTGTGCCCGACATCGATTGTCTTTGCGTGTCCTGTTCGTATTGAGGAGCGAGTTGTCTTCGCTGATTTGATTGTTATCCCTATGGTTGCCTTCGATGTTATTCTTGGCATGGATTGGCTTTCGACTTACCGTGCAGTTATCGATTGTGTTGCTAAGAAGTTGACTTTTGCAGATGATGGCCAGGGAGGAGTTCTCGCCAGCTCAGGTACTTCGCTGGTCCTTCCTTTTATTTCTTGTCTTGAGGCTGAGAGATTGCTGTGTAGAGGTTGCGATGGGTTTCTTGCTTCTATTGTGGATGTTGATAGACTGGTTAAGTTGAATATTGATGATATCGATGTTGTGAGGGAGTTTGCTGATGTGTTTGAGGATGATGTTCCGGGTTTGCCACCGGACAGAGATGTTGAATTCGTGATCGATTTAGCTCCAGGTACGGTTCCTATCTCTAAGGCTCCGTACCGAATGGCCCCTACTGAGATGAAGGAGTTGAAGGCACAGTTGCAGGATCTTCTAGATAAGGGTTTCATTCGTCCGAGTTCTTCGCCTTGGGGAGCTCCGGTTCTTTTTGTTAAGAAGAAAGATGGTTCCTTGCGGCTGTGTATCGACTACAGGGAGCTCAACAAAGTGACTGTCAAGAACAAGTATCCGTTGCCACGGATAGATGATTTGTTTGATCAGCTCCATGGTGCCACTGTGTTTTCGAAGATTGATCTTCGGTCTGGCTACTATCAGTTGAATGTTAGGGAGTCTGATGTCCCTAAGACGGCTTTCAGGACCAGGTATGGTCATTTTGAGTTTCTTGTGATGTCGTTTGGTTTGACCAATGCCCCTTCGGTCTTTATGGATCTGATGAACCGTGTGTTCAAGCCGTTCTTGGATAGCTTCGTCATTGTTTTCACCGACGATATTCTTATCTATTCCAAGACCAGAGAGCTTCATGCAGAGCATCTCAGAGTGGTGCTTCAGTTGTTGCGAGAGAAGAGGTTGTTTGCCAAGCTGAAGAAGTGTGAGTTTTGGCTGGATCAGATTTCTTTTCTAGGCCATGTCGTTTCGAGAGATGGCATTGCTGTTGATCCATTGAAGATTGAGGCGATTCAGAATTGGCCTATTCCTACTTCTGTTTCTGAGGTACGCAGTTTCCTTGGTTTGGCGGGTTATTATCGTCGTTTCATTTCAGATTTTTCCAAGATTGCCCTGCCATTGTCCAATCTGACGAGGAAGACTGTGAAGTTTGAGTGGTCTATTGATTGCCAGAGTGCATTCCAAGAGCTGAAGGATAGATTGACGACAGCTCCTGTTCTTTCATTGCCTAGTGGTTCTGAGGATTTCGTTGTCTATACCGATGCGTCGAAGAGAGGCCTTGGTGCAGTTCTGATGCAGCGAGGTAAGGTTATTGCCTATGCTTCTCGCCAGTTGAAGGATTACGAGAAGAATTATCCGACGCATGATTTGGAGCTAGCAGCTGTGGTTTTCGCCCTGAAGATTTGGAGACATTATCTGTATGGCGAAAAGTGTGAGATCTTCACAGACCACAAGAGTTTGAAGTATCTGTTTTCTCAGAAAGAGCTCAACATGCGGCAGAGGAGGTGGTTAGAGCTTGTCAAGGATTATGATGTGACTATCAGTTACCACCCAGGGAAGGCGAACGTTGTGGCAGATGCGTTGAGTCGCAAGTCGAGTACTTCATTGAGTTCTTTGATTCAGAGGCCATTGTTGATGGATTTGCATCGAGAGGAGATAGATCTGGTGATTCCAGGTACCATTGCTCGTCTTTCAGCGTTAGTCATTCGATCTACTTTGACGGACAGGATCCGTAGAGAGCAGTCGACCGATGTTCAGTTGACAGAGTTGAGAGCTAGAGCAGAGGAGAGAGGGAACTCAGAGTTTGGTTCGAATGGTGATGGTTTGGTGACTTTCAGAGGCCGTATTTGTGTTCCTATTGGCGATGATATTCGTAGAGACGTCTTGACAGAGGCTCATACCGCGCCATATTCGATTCATCCAGGCAGTACGAAGATGTATCAGGATCTTCGTCGACTCTATTGGTGGCCAGGTATGAAGAAAGATATTGCTCTGTTCATTTCTCAGTGCCTTACTTGTCAGCAGGTGAAGATTGAGCATCAGAGACCTGCTGGGACATTGCTATCTTTGGCGATTCCTCAGTGGAAGTGGGAGCATATCACTATGGATTTCGTGACTGGTCTTCCCAGAGTTCAGAGAGGTTATAATTCCATTTGGGTCATCGTTGATCGATTGACCAAGTCAGCGCACTTTCTCCCAGTCAAGACGACGTACTCCATGAATCAGTACGCCGAGGACTACATTGCAGAGATTGTTAGACTTCATGGGGTTCCTGTGTCGATCGTGTCTGATCGTGACCCCAGGTTTACCTCCGAGTTTTGGAAGAGTCTGCACAGAGCTATGGGTTCGCGGTTAGCTTTCAGTACAGCTTATCATCCTCAGAGCGACGGTCAGTCAAAGAGAGTCATTCAGATTCTTCAGGATATGCTCAGAGCTTGTACTATTGACTATTCTGGTAGCTGGGATTCTAAATTGCCACTTGTGGAGTTCACGTACAACAATAGCTACCAGGCGTCAATTGGGATGGCACCGTATGAGGCACTTTATGGCAGGAAGTGCAGATCGCCTTTGTTTTGGGATGAGGTTGGTGAGAGGAAGATGTTCGGTCCCGAGTTGGTCCAGCAGATTGCCGATGTTGTTGCAGTGATCAGAGAGAGGATGAAGACTGCTCAGTCCAGACAGAAGAGCTATGCAGATGTTCGCCGCAGACCTTTGCAGTTCGAGGTTGGCGATCATGTATTTTTGAAGATAGCACCTTTCAAGGGTGTGATGCGATTTGGTAAGAAGGGTAAGCTGAGTCCGAGGTTTATTGGCCCTTTTGAGATCTTGGACAGATTTGGTGACCGAGCCTACAGATTAGCCCTACCGCCCGATCTTGACAGAGTCCATAATGTGTTTCACGTATCAATGCTCAGGAAGTATATTGCAGATCCTTCCCATGTTCTTCACCACGAGCCATTGGACTTGACGCCGAGTTTGACGTACCAAGAGATTCCGGTCCAGATTTTGGATCGCAGAGTTAGGGTTCTAAGGAACAAAGAGTTCGGCATCGTTAAAGTCCTTTGGAGGAACCATTTGATAGAGGAGGCTACGTGGGAACCAGAGGATGAGATGAGAGAGAAGTATCCTGAGTTGTTCGTGCAGTGTAGTGACCCGTTCCAGAATCACCTACTAATGAAGAACTAAGCATGCAATTAACTTAATTAATAATAATCAGAGATAACAGCGGAAATATGGCCGACGACAATAGTTATACAACCCAAACGAAAAATCCAGGACAACTCAAACTAAAATGAAATATACGGTACAACCATATCGAATCAAAAAGATATCGAAGAACTAAACCAACCATCTACTCAACGTCCTCCTCCTCCTCCTCCTCCTCCTGAGCTGTCCAACCTGAGGCCTGCCCCGTGGGAATGGGGTGTCCAAGATAAACAAAACCGAGGACGTGAGCGATAAGAACGCCCAGTACAAAAGCATGAGTATACAAACCTATATGAAATGCACATGCTATGATATGATACCAGGGTAGTCAAGAAACAGGAGTAACAAAGGATCTCAAAATGCTCAGTCTAGAGGCGCCAAGTGGATAGTGCCGTGCGGTACTCCTCTGGGTCACTGCATCCACTACAAGAACAGACGTGGACCTAAAATGTCCCGGATCACCGAAGCCCTCCGGACCCGTCGGCCACTGTGTACTCTCGGTGTCCATGCGTCCACAAGACAAGACAGGGCTGAGCGGCCCCACAAGATATAGCTTATCTCGAAAGAGATACAGCTCAACAGTAAAGGCTATCTCGAAGGAGATACGGCTCAACATGAAATGCAACATGCATCATAAAACGTGACATAATAGCATGCATCATATGACATATATCAATGCACCACATAATCATGCAACACATATAAGGATGTATACTCGACCAGGATATCTCGGATAGTACTTTCGTACCTCTATCACAGCAAGCCTAGCCTTACGCAACACCGCTAATCAGGTCTAGAACAAGCCTACGCATCAAAAGCATACCCAATGAACAATACTACCATGCTAGACTAGCAAAACCAGTACTACCAAAGGTTTAGGGTTTACCTTCGTCCGTCGACAGCCCTTTGATGTCGATTGCCTCGTAACTCAGGCGTCGCTACGCTACCAATCCTGGCAGCTCTTGGCTATCGCTCGACCGACAACTAACCCTAGAAACCTTCCAAACTTCTCAAATATGAGAGACAACTCAAGAATTTGCAATGCAAAATGAGGAAATCCGAGCACTATTTATAGGCTATGTTCGGATCCACCGAACCCACTTCGGAACGTCCGAACTCCTACGTGTCCATCGGCTCTTGACACCTCATGATCGGATCCACCGAACGTACACTTCGGATCATCCGAACTTGCATGTAAACTGACGTGTCGATCAACTCTTGACACCTCATGATCGGATCCACCGAACCCACTTCGGATCGTCCGAACTCTTCGGTGCTACCGAACCATCTTCGGTCCGTCCGATCATGACCACTGTCAAAATTACACATTAAACCTTCTTAATCACCATTAATCCGTTAATTACCCAATTTGGAATTCGGGCTACTACATGCAGTGACGTCAATTTCGCGGACGAAATTCCTCTAAGGAGGGGAGATTGTAATAGCCGAGCCCGATGTACGGTACGGTTTAAGCTTTACTTGTTATTTGGGTTTTATGATTAGATGTTTAGAGTTGTATTTTGGGCCATAGTATTATTGGTTATTGTTTTATTGAGGTATTAGTTGGTGTTGATTGTTCGTTTCAACGTTTCGGATCTATTTTTGTGGCCTTATTACTGTTCATTGCCGTAGCAAGAGTGCACCCGCGCTCTTAGAGGAGTGCCCCCGCGGTGTACTATTCATCATTTTTGGTTTTGGAAGGCCGTGGCATGACCGCACCCGCGGCAGTGCAAGGACCGCCCCCGCGGTGTGCACCGCACCCGCGGTAATTGTAGCACCGCACCCGCGGTGTTCATGCATGGAATTTTGTTGGATTGCCGTGAGCTTAGCGCACCCGCGGTGCTTGTGTGACCGCACCCGCGGTGTAAGTATGGGCGAGATATTTAGTTGCTTTTTGGGAGTTGTTGGCCATTCCATACCTTATCTTATCTTCTTTTTCGAGATTTCCTCTCTAGTTCCAAGGGTTTTCTCCATTTTCAATTGCTTCCTACCTTTGATTCTTGGCTTTGTTTGGATTTTCGACTAGAGATCGACGTTCTACGTGGTATAAGGAAGCTTAGGTAAGTTTTTGGTGCGATTCTATTAAGGTTTTGAGTTAAGGGTTGACTTGGGCTTGTTGTTTGAGTTGATTAATGGATTATTTGACTTGTACTTGTGGATATAGAGTTGATATTGGTGTTGTTTATGGATTATTGTTGTAGGTGGTGTACCAAGAGTTAGTTTGGAGGTGTTCTATTGGTTTGTAAGTAGAATTTCATCCTTTTTGCTCACATGATGATATATGTATTGTGTTTTAAAGGTTTCAAAGTGTTATTCCCTTCCATTGATCCATTGTTATGTATTGATTTCATTGATTATCTATTGGAGGCATTGTATGTCTCACTATTGTTAAAAAGGGAATACAAGAGATATTATGAGATTGTGAAACGACGGCTTTAAATGATATTCAGAGTTCAAATGGTTTATTGGATTGATTGAATCATAGTCAGAGCATTGCATGCAATTAGTTGATCAACGCCTATAGGCTTATATCCCTCACAGTTATCGATTTATATCGATGGGATATTTGCACCCACAGTCATAGAAACTATTGATATCAATCCAACCAGAGAAAAGAGAAATACCATCGTATTGTTATCCTATTGATATGCTATTGCTACAGTTATTGCTACAGTATTCATGTTTCAGAGTTGATGGTATTTATGATTTCAAAGTCATGTTTTACAGAGTATACTATGTATCATTGCTATGTTAGAGTTCCACTTGCTGAGATTTATTCTCATTCCAGTTTATTCATGTGATGCAGATCAGAGTGGTGACCCTGGATGTTGACTGTGGATAGGGGTCATATGCATGCACCGTTGGAAGGAAGATTATTTTGTATCATTTTGGGACATGATCATAAGAATGATTCTTTTGTATTTTGTATATCATTTGAATGATCATGTATTTGTTTTGTAAACATTTTTATGAAATGTATTTTGAAACTCCTTCCATATTTTAAAGAAAATTTTAAATTCCGCTGTATTTTTAATTGTAACGGGTCAGGGTGTCACAGATTCAGTCTCGCTCGGGCGAGCACAAACTTCCGCCCGGGCGAGTAACTCTCGGCCCTCTTGCATAATTCTGTCTCGCTCGAGCGGACAAAAACTTCCGCCCGGGCGAGACACTTTCGGCCCACATCTTGGCTCTTCCTATTTCTTGGTCCAACAAAATCTTGGACTGGCCCGGCTATAACCACATTAAGTCATAATCCATAATCTCATATTAATCTAATTAAAATCTCGGGCATTACATTTCTCCCCTCCTAAGATACGATTTCGCCCTCGAAATCACAGGTATTTTATTCGTATCACTAAGGAGTATATATACAAAACTGTATGCAAATTTACATCATCGAAATAACTCTGGGAATTCTTGTCTCATATCTGATTCAGTTTCCCAGGTTGCTTCTTCAACACCATGACGAGTCCATTGAACTTTTACAAGTGGAATAGCCTTCGTTCTGAGCTGTTTTTCTTTGCGATCAATAATCTGAATCGGTTTTTCAATATAGCTCAACGTCTCATCCAGTTCGGTCTCGTCTGGTGGAATATCATGTGAAGCATCAAGAAGATACTTCCTTAGTAACGATACATGAAAAACATCATGTATTCCGGATAATGAAGGCGGTAAGGCGAGTCGATAGGCACGATCTCCTATTTTCTCGAGAATCTCATAAGGCCCAATATATCGTGGAGACAATTTCCCTTTCTTGCCAAATCTGACAACTCCTCTGAAAGGTGAAATTTTCAAAAATACTCGGTCTCCTACGTCAAATACCAATGGTCTACGTCGAACATTGGCATATTTGGCCTGTCTTGTGCTGCCTTCATTTTCTTTCGAATTAGCTTCACTTTTTCTGTCATATCTCTGATCATATCTGGTCCAATTTCAGGCACTTCAGAGATATCATCCCAATAGAGAGGGGATCTACACTTCTTTCCGTACAACGCTTCGAATGGTGCCATCTCAATACTCGTCTGATAGCTGTTGTTGTACGAAAACTCACAAAGAGGCAATGCATTTTGCCAATTAGTGCTAAAATCTAGCACTACTGCTCTCAGCATATCCTCCAGTGTCTGGATAGTCCGCTCTGACTGTCCGTCGGTCTGTGGATGATATGCGGTACTCAGATGTAACTTCGTACCGAGAGCCTGCTGCAAACTCTGCCAGAAGTGCGAAGTAAATCGAGGATCACGATCTGATACAATCGACTTCGGCACTCCATGCAATCTGACCACTTCTCTGACATAGATCTCTGCCATCTGGTCAACTCTGTACGTCATCTTGTACGGAATAAAACATGCGGATTTGGTCAATCTGTCAATTACGACCCAAATCGCATCACAACCTCGGGAGGAACGCGGCAACTGCGTCACAAAGTCCATGGAAATGTGATCCCATTTCCATTCAGGAATGGACAAGCTCTGTAATAAATCTCCTGGTTTCTTTCTTTCTGCTTTCACCTGTTGGCAATTCAGACACCAGAACTGTCTTTTCAAATCGTTATACATCTTTCTGCCACCAGGATGAATACTGAACCGACTGTTGTGCGCTTCTGACAATATCTGTCGTCTCAAATCTGAAACATTCGGCACAACCAGACGATTATTCACATACAAAACGTTATCACGTACCTGATACTCTGATCGATGTCCTGCTCTAACCATCGATACTGATTTCTGTACATTCTGATCACTTCGCTGAGCTGCCTTAATTCTCATAATCAGCTCTGGTTCTACTTGCACCGTATAAAGTCTCAACGGTCTATAATCGGTTTCAAATTCTAATCCAGACAAACAACAGTCTTCTATCATATTTGAAACACCAATCGTCGACAAGGATAAAGAACATACCTTGCGACTTAGTGCATCCGCTGCTGCATTAGACTTCCCTGGATAGTATTTGATTTCACAATCAAAATCTTTAAGCAAATCAAGCCATCTTCGCTGTCTCATATTCAATTCAGATTGTGAAAACAGATATTTCAAACTCTTATGATCAGAATATATCTCAAACCTTTCCCCATAAAGGTAATGTCGCCATATCTTTAATGCAAAGACAATGGCTGCCAATTCTAGATCGTGAATTGGATAACGAGTCTCATGTGGTTTAAGCTGTCTTGAGGCATAAGCGATAACATGCCCTCGTTGCATCAGCACACATCTCAACCCTCTGTGAGAAGCGTCGCAATAAACCACAAAATCACCAGTACCGGATGGAATAGTCAACACCGGTGCACTGGTCAACCTCTTCTTCAACTCCAGAAAACTGGTCTCACATTCTTCAGATCAAACAAATGGAGCATTCTTTTGAGTCAGCTGAGTAATTGGTTTAGCTATACTCGAGAAATCTTTAATAAAACGACGGTAATATCCGGCTAAACCCATAAAACTGCGAATTTCAGGTACTGATGTCGGTCTTGGCCAAGAAATCACGGCTTCCACTTTACTGGGATCAACAGATATACCATCTCCAGATATAATATGACCCAGAAATACTACCTGTCTTAGCCAAAACTCACATTTCAACAGTTTAGCATATAATTTCTCAGCCCTTAGAATTCGCAACACAGTTTTTAAATGCTCAGCATGCTCACTCATATTCTTTGAATAAATCAAAATATCATCGATGAAAATAATCACAAAATCATCGAGATATTTCTGGAAGATACGGTTCATCAATCCCATGAATACAGCTGGAGCATTCGTCAGACCAAACGGCATGACAATAAATTCATAGTGTCCATATCAGGTTCTGAATGCCGTCTTTGAGATATCAGAATCTCTGACTCTCAGCTGATGATATCCCGATCTCAAATCAATCTTGGAATATACTGAAGAACCCTGCAACTGATCGAATAAATCATCTATAAGAGGCAAGGGATATTTATTCTTTATCGTTGCCTTGTTCAGTTGCCGATAGTCGATGCAGAGTCTCATCGAACCATCTTTCTTTCTTACAAACAGTACTGGAGCACCCCAAGGAGACACACTCGGTCTGATGTACCCCTTGGCCAGTAAATCTTCCAGCTGGTCTTTTAATTCTTTCAATTCAACTGGTGCCATTCTGTACGGAGCTCTCGAGATCGGCACGGTACCTGGCATCAGTTCAATGCTGAAGTCTATCTCTCTAACTGAAGGTAATCCCGGGATCTCATCTGGGAAGACGTCAGCAAACTCACGTACCACTGGCAGATCTGCCAATGCTGGACTCGACTTCAGTAAATCTACTGAATATACAAGGAATCCTTCTGCTCCTTTCTGTAACAATCGAGTCATAGATAATACGGATACTAAAGGAATTCTCGATCTAGAACCCTTACCGTAAAATTTCCACTCTTGAGCCATATCTGGTCTGAATCTCACTATCTTGTGGAAACAATCAAGTATCGCTCTGTACTTGGTTAGCATATCAACACCGATAATACAATCAAAATCTGACAACCCAAGTACGATGCAATCTAACTCAATCTCATGCCCGTCATACTGTAGTACACAATGGTTAACCGAATTCACGGATATCAAACCCATCCCCAACGGAGAAGAAACAGACACTACAGTAGCTAACGACTCTACAGGCAATGCATGACTCAATGCAAATCGTTCAGAAATAAATGTGTGTGAAGCACCGATATCAATTAATACGTAAGCAGAGTAACCACATAAAGAACAGTTACCTGCTACAACGTCATCTGGGGCTTCCTGGGCCTGCTCCTCTGCCAAAGCAAAGACTCTGGCCTGCTGTCTCGGAGGCTGGCCAACTGTCTGGCTTCCTCCTGGCCTCTGCTGTGACTGAGCTAGCGCTGGCTGGAATGTATGAACAGCAGCTGATCGTCTCTCAGTCTGTGCTGCTGATCCTGATGACTCGGCCCCCTGCGATCTTTGGGAACCTTTCTGGGGACACACTTTAGCAAAGTGCCCCGGCTGTTTACAGAAATTGCAACTACCAGTCACTCCCTGGCATTGCTCAGTAGCATGTCTTCCTCCGCAAGTCTTGCAATAAACTCCAGTGTAACTCTGGCTCAGTCTGGAACCACCGGAGCTGGAAGAACTACTGCCAGATTTCTTGAATTGCTTTCCCCTGGCTTTCAAAAATTCTTTCTTTCCTCCACTACTGCTGCCACTCTCAAATCTGGAAGGTGGTTGCTGTGGTCTCGGTGCTGGAGGCACAAATGAAGCTCCTTTCTGTCTCATCAGATCGGCTTCTGCTCCCTTGGCTCTGTTCAGGGCATCAGTAAAATTATCGGGTCGCCTTGTGTTCACCAATGTGAAAATGTCGGGGTTCAGGCCATTGATGAACTGGTCAGCAGTAGCTTCCTCGCTATTAGCCACATGTGGAGCAAATTTCAACAAGGAGGAGAACTTTGACACGTACTCCTCTATGTTCATCTGTCCCTGCTTGAGGTTAGCAAACTCCGCCCCCTTGTCCTTCCGGTACGAAACTGGAAAGAAACGTTGGTAGAATTCAGTTCTAAATATATTCCAGGTAATCATCGTACCTCTATGCTCCATGGCTCTCTTCCTCGTAATCCACCAGTCCTTGGCCACATCGTGCAGCTGGTGTCCAATTAATTTCACCCTCTTCTCATCGGTATACTCCAAGGATTCGAACAGCATCTCTATATCATCGAGCCAACTCTCACATTCCACAGCGTTCTCTGTGCATTTCAAGGTTGGCGGATGAAATGACTGAAATCGTTTCAATAACGTTTCCATTGGAGTCGGTGTGACATCCATTGGAGGATTGGATGTACTTCCCTGTTCTGGTACTCGTCTCGGAGGCATATCTAATAATCAAATAGATTAGTAACAGATACAACAATTCTGTTGCAACCTCCTCTGATTATCTTACTGCTGATCTAGAATCAGTACTGATCCAATTCTCAATAAAACATATTACTATATCAAATCAGATAAAGAAGTAACATGTAATAAAGCAGTAAGACATGCTAGCATTCAAAAGCAGGAAAGAAACCTCAATCTACCCCGCTCACTAGCCTCTTCTATCTCAATCTAAAGGAACTATCGCTCTGATACCACCTGTTGTGGGGACCCGGACGCTAATCATGTTCTTAATCGTCATTGGGACTAAATCAATTATAATAAACAGGGTCTAAATTTTTTATTTTTTTTTTCAAATGCGGAAGGTAATGGAATCAACTACTATACATATCAGTATAAACGTATCACTCTGATAGAATATACAATCATACATGCTCAGGTTCAACAACTACAATCAAGTGTTTAAACCCTAGCTCTAGTCCAAGTCCGGAATCACCACTCTAATCTCAGTCTGTCTTCATCTCTGTGACCCTGTACCTGTCCCACCTGTTGTCATGCACACATACAAACAAGACAACAGCAGGATAACTCCGGTGAGATATAAATATCCCAGTATAAACAATGTATTACATGCAATCATATAAAACATATATAAAAGCATCAACAAACATCAAAACATGTATCTAGTCTGACTACATGAATCAATGACTCGTGATCTAATCTTATCTTATCTCATCTCTAGGGATCCCAATCTAATTTAGACTTTGGTATGCTGTATCGAGTGTGTCTGAGATAGACGTCGATCTACATCTGAAGCTCGTCGATACACCGTAAGTCTAGAGTCTTATCGGTTCTGAGAAAGACTCGGCGGTTCTGCCCTAGCTAGGCTGTCTGCCCTAGACTCGGACTCTGACTTTGTTCTAAGTCAATAGATTAACATATAAATCTGATAATCTGCAAATATCAATGCAATAAAATAAAGTATGTGATTTAGGGAAACTCAAGTCAAACCCAACTCGAGTTGTGCAATCCCGAATCAACATTTATTTATACCTTTCTTGCTGTCGATCTGATACAATTGAAGTCTCGATTCAAAGTCTGTCACTGTTCAATCTGGCAATGACAATATCAATATATTCTGTATCAATAATCTAATCAAATCACAACATTTCTGTTTTATCAAATTCTGGCGGTACAACAGCCCAATCTTGCGATACTGATAATACTATATCAGTCTATATCGATTCCAATCATTTACAATCAACCACCATATAAATCTGATATCAATTCTAGTCAATTTCCTTCTGAAATTCATAACAATTCCATATTCAGTCCGTTTCTTAATCTGACTTCGATTCTACGCTGTCTAACATGTCAAGAATAACATATATGACGTGTATTCAATTCTAACAACATCATAATTTCAAAATATGTCAAAACGTAGTAAAACTTACGTCCAGTTGAAGCCTGCGTTGCTAGGAACACAACACCGAAGTCGGATTTAAAATCTAACGGACGGATTGAAATATAAAGGCGTAAGGATTTTCACTCTTTTTCCCAAACCCTTTTCTCGGTTATATTCTGAAGCTTCTGAAGAATTTCGTTCGTATATATGTATATATATATACGTTGCATGATTTCAAAACGTGGCCTCTTCCTTTGCAAAGCACGTCTCTCGCTCGGGCGGACATAAATTTCCGCCCGGGCGAGCAACTCTCGGCCCTTCTGCGCGATTCAGTCTCGCTCGGGCGAGCACAAACTTCCGCCCGGGCGAGTAACTCTCGGCCCTCTTGCATAATTCTGTCTCGCTCGAGCGGACAAAAACTTCCGCTCGGGCGAGACACTTTCGGCCCACATCTTGGCTCTTCCTATTTCTTGGTCCAACAAAATCTCGGACTGGCCCGGCTATAACCACATTAAGTCATAATCCATAATCTCATATTAATCTAATTAAAATCTCGGGCATTACATGGCGTGTCCCTATCCAAGTCTATGTCTCCCAAGACTGATGCAGAGATAGCGGCGATGACAAGCATTCCTTACGCATCTACGATTGGTAGCATCATGTATGGGATGATATCTACACGTCTTGACGTGGCTTTCGCACTAAGTGTAGTGAGTAGATATCAATCGAACCCTAGTCTTCCACATTGGAAAACTGTGAAAGACATCCTCAAGTATTAGAGAAGGACCAATAAGTTGTTCTTGGTCTATGGGGTGGAGAACTGAAATTGGAAGGCCATACCGACTCTAGCTTCCAAAGCGATATCGATGACTCGAAGTCAGCCTCTGGGTTCGTATTCATGCTCAATGGTGCTGTTGTCTCTTGGAAGAGTTCCAAGCAAGACAGTACTGCGGATTCCACCACTGAGGCCAAATACATTGCTGCATCAGATGCAGAAAAAGTAGGCTGTTTGGATAAAGAATTTCGTCCAAAAGTTGGGCGTCATTCTTAATAGAGTTGCTCCTGTCCTAGTGTTGTGTGACAACACGGGAGCCATTGCTCAAGCAAAGGAGCCGAGGTCTCATCAGAAGTATAAACATGTATTGAGAAAGTACCACATTCTCCGAGAGATTGTGGAAAGAGGAGATGTCTCGATTGACAAAGTCGGCTCCGCAGATTATGTTGCTGATCCACTAACTAAGCCTTTACCTGGACCATTATTTGAGATGCATCACGAATCAACGAGTTTGAAGCATATGGGTAGTTGGCTCTAGTGCAAGTGGGAGATTGTTAGAGTAGGTGCCCAACGAGCCAAGCGTTAGCCGAGTGTTCACAATGAAACTCTATGTATAAACAGTCTTTATTTTAATAATATTTGAAATTATTATTTTGGCACATTTTTATATGTATACCCGCTCGAGTTTGAGACTAGTATCTGCGATGTTAGTACCATGTTTCATTTTTATGGGACATTGTGATGTCCGAACATGCAGATAGGTGCTCCTTGTAGAGTGCACTGAACAACCCTCCATAAAGGACTTTCCAAGTGGTTCTCACTTATCGAGTGGAAACGTCCTAGTTTATGGTTGTACACCATTAGTCCTTATGACCCGGGACAACATTGAGACTCTATATGCTAGCATTGCACTTTGACTTGTTTACCGACTCTCAAGGGGTCATCAGGTAGAAAGGTTGGGTGTTTTGTCGAAACATATAGGAGTCGATGCATTGTAGTCGGGGATTCACCGCTTACCTTCGGATATGGATATCCTATGTGTATGTAGTATTAAATCTCTGATCAGAGTATGGTGGCAATTATGAAAGGGGTTTCATAGATTACACCATTGATGCAACTACAACATGACACATAGTATTGATTCATTGACAACTCTCGATATACCAATGGTTGTCGAATTGGTCGGGATATATGAGTTGAAGGGACTATACTGTACGCTAACCATAATTGAATGGTTCTTGTAGGCACTGTCATTTGATACCTAGGGAATCATGTAAGCGATGTTGCTAGGCGTTTAACATGATTGGTTGGGTACTATCAGACTTGAGTTCTGACGTTCTTGTTATCAAGGAGTTGATAATTAAGTAATGGAGCAATTTGGGTATGCTCGTATAAGGACATGTTTAGTCCGAATCACATGGAGATGTGAACCTACGGTTAGTTGTATCAATGAACCATTAAGGGTCACACAAGTGCTAACTTTTTAGATCCCGTTGAGAAGTAAAATAGTTCAATGTGTTTAACGGCTTATAAAGGAGTTTATAAGCGTAAATAAAATAGAAGTATGACTTTTATAAGGAGAATATAATTTGTAATTTGAGGGAGTGTTCCAAAATTAAAAGTTGGCCAAACGAGTAATGTATTTGAAAATTGTGATTTTCATATACATTATTATGGACTAAATTAAATTAATTCAAGTGTTGAATTAATTAAACACTAATGGACCTAGTAGAGTCCAAATAATTAAATTAATTCAAGTGTTGGATTAATTAAACAACATTGGGCCTTGTAGAGCCCAATTAGAAATAATTATTTGTTAGAGTAGGTGCCCGTCGAGCCAAGTGTTGGCCGAGTGTTCACAATGAAACTCTATGTATAAGCAATCTTTATTTTAATAATATTTAAAATTATTGTTTTGGCAAATCTTTATCTGTATACCCATGCTAGTTGCATAGATAAAGACCTTGAATATACAAATAGTAGAAAGAATATGAGATGCTCATATGATGAGTATCATGAAACTCATATTTGTAATACTGTATATTCTAAACAGTTCCTAGTCGATTCAGCCGCCACTAAGAAGGATATAGGCCGCTCGAGTTAGAGACTAGTATCTGCGATGTGAGTACAATGTTTCATTGGTAGGGGACATTGTGATGTCCTGAGCATGCAGATAGGTGCTCCTTGTAGAGTGCACTGAACAACCCTCCATAAAAGGACTTTCCAAGTGGTTCTTACTTATCGAGTGGAAATGTCCTGGTTTATGGTTGTACAGAATTAGTCCTTATGACCCGGGACAACATTGAGACTCTATGTGCTAGAATTACACTTTGACTTGTTTACCGACTCTCATGGGGTCATCAGGTGGCAAGGTTGGGTGTTCTGTCGAAACATATAGGAGTCGATGCATTGTAGTCGGGGATTCACCGCTTACCTTCGGGTATGGATATCCTATGTGTTATCATGTGTATGTAGGTTGAAATCTCTGATCAGATACGGTGGTAATTATGAAAGGGGTTTCATAGATTACACCATCGATGCAACTACGACATGACACATAGTATCGATTCATTGACAACATCTCGATAAACCAATGGTTGTCGAATCGGTCGGGATATATGAGTTGAAGGGACCGTACTGTACGCTAACCATAATTGAATGGTTCTTGCAGGCACTATCATTTGATACCTAGGGAATCATGTAAGCTGTGACACCCTGACCCGTTACAATTAAAATACAGCGGAATTTAAAATTTTCTTTCAAACGGAAGGAGTTTCAAAATACAGTTTATAAAAGTGTTTACAAAATAACAACATGATCATTCCAATGACATAACAAAATACAAAATATCATTAGTGTGATCATGTTACAAAATGGTACAAAATAATCATCCTTCCAATCTTCGTATGCATATGACCCCCATCCACAGTCAACGTCCCGGTCCGTCGCTCTTATCTGCATCACATGAAATAACTGAAATGAGAATAAATCTCAGAAAGTGGAACTCTTACATAGCAATGATACATAGTATACTCTGTAAAACATGGCTTTTAAATCATAAATACCATCGACTCTGAAACATGAATAACGTAGCAATAACTGTAGCAATAGCAATAGCAATAGATAGCAATACGATGGTATTCTCTTTTCTATGGTTGGATTGATATCAATAGTATCTGTGACTGTGGTTGCCAATATCCCATCGATATAAATCGATAACTGTGAGGGGATAAAAGCCTATGGTCGATGATCATCTAATTGCATGCAATGCTATGGCTATGATTAATCAATCCAATAAAACATTTGAATTCTCAATAGCATTTAAGGCCGTCGTTTCGCAATCTCATAATATCTCTTGTATTCCCTTTTTAACAATAGTGAGACATCAATGCCTCCAATAGATAATCAATGAAATCAATACATAACAATGGATCAATGGAAGGGAATAACACTTTGAAACCTTTAAAACACAATACATATAATATCATGTGAGCACAAGGGAGGAAATTCCACTTACAAACCAATAGAACACCTCCAACTATACTCTTGGTACACCACCTACAACAATAATCCATAAATAACACCAATATCAAGACTAAATCCAAGAGTCCATGCTAAATAATCCATAGAACCATCAAAACATCAAATCCAAAATAACCCTTAACTCGAAACCTCATTAGAATCGCACCAAAAACTTACCTAAGTTTCCTTATACCACGGAGAACGATGATCTCAAGTCGGAAATCCAAATAACTCCAAGAAACAAAGATAGGAAGCAAAAGAAATGGAGAAAACCCTTGCCAAAAGGAGAGAAAATCTCGAAAAGAAGATAAGATAAGGTATGGAATGAAGTCAACTCAATCAAAAAGGTACTAAATATCTCGCCCATACTTACACCGCGGGTGCGGTCACACAAGCACCGCGGGTGCGCTAAGCTCACGGCAACCAAAATAAATCCCATGCACGATCACCGCGGGTGCGGTGCTACAAATACCGCGGGTGCGGTCTCACCGCGGGTGCGGTCCTTGCACTGCCGCGGGTGCGGTGATGCCACGGCCCTCCAAATCCAAAATCATGAATAGTACACCGCGGGGGCACTCATCTAAGAGCGCGGGTGCACTCTACTCACGGCAATGAACAGTAACAAAACAACTAAAATCGATTCGAAACGCTGAAACGAACAATCAACACCAACTAACACCTCAAATAAATAATAACCAATAATACTATAGCCCAAAACACAACTATAATCATCTAATCACATAACCCAATTAACACAATAAAGCTTAAACCGTACCGTACACCGGGCTCGGCTATTACAATCTCCCCTCCTAAGAGGAATTTCGTCCTCGAAATTGACGTCACGGCACGAACAACTCAGGATACCTCTCTCTCATCTCAGTCTCTGGTTCCCACGTAGCCTCCTCAATCAAATGGTTCCTCCAAAGGACTTTAACGATGCCGATCTCTTTGTTCCTCAGAACTCTAACTGTGCGATCCAGAATCTGAATCGGAATCTCATGGTAAGTCAGACTCGGCGTCAAGTCCAATGGCTCATGGCGAAGAACATGGGAAGGATCTGCAATATACTTCCTGAGCATCGATACGTGAAACACATTATGGACTCTGTCAAGATCGGGCGGTAGGGCTAATCTGTAGGCTCGGTCACCCACTCTGTCCAATATCTCGAATGGACCAATGAATCTAGGGCTCAACTTGCCCTTCTTGCCAAATCGCATCACACCCTTGAGAGGTGCTATCTTCAGAAAAACATGATCGCCAACCTCGAACTGCAAAGGTCTACGACGAACGTCTGCATAGCTCTTCTGTCTGGACTGAGCAGTCTTCATCCTCTCTCTGATAACTGCAACAACATCGGCAGTCTGTTGGACCAACTCGGGACCCAACATCTTCCTCTCTCCAACCTCATCCCAAAACAAAGGAGATCTGCACTTCCTGCCATAAAGTGCCTCATACGGTGCCATGCCAATCGTCGCCTGGTAGCTATTGTTGTACGTGAACTCCACAAGAGGCAACTTGGAATCCCAGCTACCAGAATAATCAATAGTACAAGCTCTGAGCATATCCTCCAGAATCTGAATGACTCTCTCTGACTGACCGTCGCTCTGAGGATGATAAGCTGTACTGAAAGCTAATCGAGAACCCATAGCTCTGTGCAAACTCTTCCAGAACTCTGAGGTAAATCTAGGGTCACGATCAGACACGATCGACACCGGAACCCCATGAAGTCTAACAATCTCTGCAATGTAATCCTCGGCATACTGAGACATCGAATACGTCGTCTTGACTGGGAGAAAGTGCGCTGACTTGGTCAATCTATCAACAATAACCCAAATGGAATTGAAACCCTTCTGCGTCCTGGGTAAACCAGTCACGAAATCCATAGTGATATGCTCCCACTTCCACTGAGGAATCGGCAAAGAAAGCAATGTCCCAGCAGGTCTCTGGTGCTCAATCTTTACCTGCTGACAAGTAAGGCACTGAGAAATGAACAAAGCAATATCTCTCTTCATACCTGGCCACCAGTAGAGTCGACGAAGATCCTGATACATCTTCGTACTGCCTGGATGAATCGAATAAGGTGCGGTATGAGCCTCTGTCAAGACATCTCTACGAATATCGTCGCCAGAAGGAACACAAATGCGGCCTCTGAAAGTTACCAAATCATCACCATTCAGACTAAACTCTGAATTCCCTCTAGCCTCGGCTCTAGCTCTCAACTCTGCCAACTGAACATCAGTCGACTGCTCTCTACGGATCCTGTCCGTCAATGTAGATCGAATGACCAACGCTGAAAAGCGAGCAATGGTCCCTGGAATCACCAGATCAATCTCCTCTCTCTGCAAATCCATCAACAATGGTCTCTGAATCAAAGAACTCAATGAAGCACTCGACTTGCGGCTCAAAGCATCAGCCACAACATTCGCCTTCCCTGGGTGATAACTGATCGTCACATCGTAATCCTTGACAAGCTCTAACCACCTCCTCTGTCGCATATTGAGCTCTTTCTGCGAGAACAGATACTTCAAACTCTTGTGGTCTGTGAAGATCTCACACTTTTCGCCATACAGATAATGTCTCCAAATCTTAAGGGCGAAAACCACAGCTGCAAGCTCCAAATCGTGCGTCGGATAATTCTTCTCATAATCCTTCAACTGGCGAGAAGCATAGGCAATAACCTTACCTCGCTGCATCAACACTGCACCAAGGCCTCTCTTCGACGCATCGGTATAGACCACAAAATCCTCTGAACCACTGGGCAAAGAAAGAACAGGAGCTGTCGTCAATCTGTCCTTCAACTCCTGAAATGCACTCTGGCAATCGATAGACCACTCGAACTTCACAGTCTTCCTCGTCAGATTGGACAATGGCAGGGCAATCTTGGAGAAACCTGAAATGAAACGACGATAGTAACCCGCCAAACCGAGGAAACTGCGTACCTCAGAAACGGTGGTAGGAATAGGCCAACTCCGAATCGCCTCTATCTTCAACGGATCAACAGCAATGCCATCTCTCGAAACCACATGGCCTAGAAAAGAAATCTGATCCAGCCAAAACTCACACTTCTTCAACTTGGCAAACAACCTCTTCTCTCGCAACAACTGAAGCACCACTCTGAGATGCTCTGCATGAAGCTCTCTGGATTTGGAATAGATCAAGATATCGTCGATGAAAACAATAACGAAGCTATCCAGATAAGGCTTGAACACACGGTTCATCAGATCCATGAAGACTGAAGGGGCATTGGTCAACCCAAAAGACATGACAAGAAACTCATAGTGACCGTACCTGGTCCGGAAAGCTGTCTTAGGGATATCAGACTCCCTAACCTTCAACTGATAGTAGCCAGACCGAAGATCAATCTTCGAGAACATAGTAGCACCATGGAGCTGATCAAACAAATCATCTATCCGAGGCAACGGATACTTGTTCTTGACAGTTACTTTGTTAAGCTCCCTGTAGTCGATACACAGTCGCAGAGAACCATCCTTCTTCTTGACAAATAGAACCGGAGCTCCCCAAGGCGAAGAACTCGGACGAATAAAGCCCTTGTCTAAAAGATCCTGCAACTGAGTCTTCAACTCCTTCATCTCGGTAGGGGCCATCCGGTACGGAGCCTTAGAAATAGGAACCGTACCTGGAGCTAAATCAATCACAAACTCAACATCTCTATCCGGCGGCAAACCCGGAACATCATCCTCAAACACATCAGCAAACTCCCTCACCACATCAATATCATCTACATTCAACTTAATCAATCTATCAACATCCACAATAGAAGCAAGAAACCCATCGCAACCTCTACACAACAATCTCTCAGCCTCAAAGCAAGAAATAAAAGGAAGGACCAGCGAAGTACCTGTGCTGGCGAGCGCTCCTCCCTGGCCATCATCTGCAAAAGTCACCTTCTTAGCAACACAATCGATAACTGCACGGTAAGTCGAAAGCTAATCCATGCCAAGAATAACATCGAAGGCAACCATAGGGATAACAATCAAATCAGCGAATACAACTCGCTCCTCAATACGAACAGGGCACGCAAAGACAATTGATGTCGGGCACAAGACATCCCCCGAAGGTAAAACAACATTAAGCTGGAGGGGAAGAACAGAAGGAACTATACCCAAAGATCTCAAAAATAATTCAGACATAAAAGAATGAGTAGCACCATGTATCAATCAAAGTAGTAGCTACTCTGCCTGAAATCAAAATAGTACTAGAGATCAATGAAGAATCACGATTAATACCTTCCTTGGTCATCGCAAAGATACGACCCTGCACCTTCCCTTGGCTATCTCCCCTCGGGCAATTCCTAGCAACGTGGCCCGCCGCGCCACAAAGAAAACAAGTATGAGTGCCCAATCTGCACTCTCCTCGATGATGCTTACCACACTTTGGACACAGTGGCTTCTCGGGATCAAATGGAACTGGCGGTGGTCTAGAACTCGGCTCCATCTTGCCCTTGCCCTTGAAACGATCCCTGCCCCTCTGATTCGAACCCTGGCCTCTCTGAGCAATGGCCTGGTGTCTCTCCTGCCTCTCCCTGGCGATGTCCTTCTCATCTTGCTCGGCCAACAATGCTTTGGACACAATCTCCTTGAAAGTAACAGCTTTAGACATGTTGATATCACGACGAATCTCCGCTCTAAGGCCTCGAATGAAATGAGCGCCCTTGTCCTTGTCGTTCGAAGCAATATACGGAGCAAATAGGCAACCCTCCTCAAACTTGAGAATATACTCACCAACATCCAAGCTCCCCTGTCGAAGTTCCAAGAACTCCGTAACCTTCCTCGCTCGAAGTGCGTCGGGGAAATACTTGTCGTAGAACAAGTCAGTGAACTCTGACCACTTCAGTGTCGCAACATCAACTCCAACTTTCGTAGCATTCCACCAAATGCGGGCAGCCTTAACCAGCAAAAACACTGCACAGCTAATCCTGTCTTTGTCCTCATACTGGAGATGATCGAAGATAGCTTCAAGCGCCTTGACCCACTCGACAGCAACTAGAGGATCGGTGCTACCTGCGAATTCCGGTGGATCCATTCTCTTAAAAGAAGAAAAGACGGCATCAGTGCCAACAGCCTGAGCAACTGGACCTCTCACTTGGCCTCGACCCTGTCCTGCTCCTTGCAATCGGAGCAACTGTTGAATCTGATCGCTATGCACCTTAGCCTGCTCCTTAAGCAACTTGCCGAACTCGTCGACAACTCTCGAGGAAGAACTATCCTCACCCTCTGCTGCCTTACGCTTAGGAGGCATACTCTACAATTGCTCACAAGACACCAATCAATATATATAACAATGGATAGATGCAAGAAAACATACCCGGACAGTTGAAAGTAGACGAAGTCATATGCATTGGTCCGAAGAACCGGTGCTCTGATACCACTAAATGTGACACCCTGACCCGTTACAATTAAAATACAGCGGAATTTAAAATTTTCTTTCAAACGGAAGGAGTTTCAAAATACATTTTATAAAAGTGTTTACAAAATAACAACATGATCATTCCAATGACATAACAAAATACAAAATATCATTAGTGTGATCATGTTACAAAATGGTACAAAATAATCATCCTTCCAATCTTCGTATGCATATGACCCCCATCCACAGTCAACGTCCCGGTCCGTCGCTCTTATCTGCATCACATGAAATAACTGAAATGAGAATAAATCTCAGCAAGTGGAACTCTTACATAGCAATGATACATAGTATACTCTGTAAAACATGGCTTTTAAATCATAAATACCATCGACTCTGAAACATGAATAACGTAGCAATAACTGTAGCAATAGCAATAGCAATAGATAGCAATACGATGGTATTCTCTTTTCTATGGTTGGATTGATATCAATAGTATCTGTGACTGTGGTTGCCAATATCCCATCGATATAAATCGATAACTGTGAGGGGATAAAAGCCTATGGTCGATGATCATCTAATTGCATGCAATGCTATGGCTATGATTAATCAATCCAATAAAACATTTGAATTCTCAATAGCATTTAAGGCCGTCGTTTCGCAATCTCATAATATCTCTTGTATTCCCTTTTTAACAATAGTGAGACATCAATGCCTCCAATAGATAATCAATGAAATCAATACATAACAATGGATCAATGGAAGGGAATAACACTTTGAAACCTTTAAAACACAATACATATAATATCATGTGAGCACAAGGGAGGAAATTCCACTTACAAACCAATAGAACACCTCCAACTATACTCTTGGTACACCACCTACAACAATAATCCATAAATAACACCAATATCAAGACTAAATCCAAGAGTCCATGCTAAATAATCCATAGAACCATCAAAACATCAAATCCAAAATAACCCTTAACTCGAAACCTCATTAGAATCGCACCAAAAACTTACCTAAGCTTCCTTATACCACGGAGAACGATGATCTCAAGTCGGAAATCCAAATAACTCCAAGAAACAAAGATAGGAAGCAAAAGAAATGGAGAAAACCCTTGCCAAAAGGAGAGAAAATCTCGAAAAGAAGATAAGATAAGGTATGGAATGAAGTCAACTCAATCAAAAAGGTACTAAATATCTCGCCCATACTTACACCGCGGGTGCGGTCACACAAGCACCGCGGGTGCGCTAAGCTCACGGCAACCAAAATAAATCCCATGCACGATCACCTGCGGGTGCGGTGCTACAAATACCGCGGGTGCGGTCTCACCGCGGGTGCGGTCCTTGCACTGCCGCGGGTGCGGTGATGCCACGGCCCTCCAAATCCAAAATCATGAATAGTACACCGCGGGGGCACTCATCTAAGAGCGCGGGTGCACTCTACTCACGGCAATGAACAGTAACAAAACAACTAAAATCGATTCGAAACGCTGAAACGAACAATCAACACCAACTAACACCTCAAATAAATAATAACCAATAATACTATAGCCCAAAACACAACTATAATCATCTAATCACATAACCCAATTAACACAATAAAGCTTAAACCGTACCGTACACCGGGCTCGGCTATTACATAAGCGATGCTGCTAGGCGTTTAACATGATTGGTTGGGTACTATCAGACTTGAGTTCTGACGTTCTTGTTATCAAGGTGTTGATAAAGAAGAATGGAGCAATTGGTGTATTTTCATATAAGGACATGTTTAGTCCGGATCACATGGAGATGTGAACCCACGGCTAGTTGTATCAATGAACCATTGAGGGCCACACAAGTACTAGCTTTCTAGATCCCGTTGAGAAGAGAAATAGTTCAATGTGTTGAACGACTTATAAAGGAGTTTATAAGCGTAAAGAAAAATTAGAATTATAACTTCTATAAAGGAGAAATTAGTTCAATGTGTTGAACGGCTTATAAATGAGTTTATAAGCATAAAGGAAAAATAGAAGTATGACTTCTATGAGAGAAATGTAAATTTTAATTTATGGAAGTGTGCCTAAATTAAAAGTTGGCCAAACAAATAATGTATTTGAAAATTGTGATTTTCATAAATATTATTATGGACTAAATTAAATTAATTCAAGTGTCAATGACTCTCCTATCTCAATGCTTGAATATAAATCTATAGACAAAGCATGATTATATCAAGAGATTTGAATATAAATCTATAAACAAATCGAAATCATATCAAAGATATAAATAGTAACAAATCTAGTATATGATTTTGTTGGGAAACTCCAATCGAATCTGATTTGAGTCGTATCTTCCCCACAATCACATGAATTGTACCTTTCTTGCACGCATATCTTCGCGCATGTGCGCCATACCTTCGGCCCTTCTCAATTATTCTGAATATTTTCTCATCTTTTCCCATGTCTTTCCTACTCCATCTCACATAGTGTTTCTCATGCAATATGATGCATTCTCATATCTTTGAATCTCACGTCAATGAAGACTAATAATTTTGAGCCTTACATTTCTCCCCCTCTAAGAAATGATTTCGTCCTCGAAATTCCAGGCACTCTATCATATCATACATGAAAAGTAATATAATCAAAACTGAAGAATCACTTACATCATGTAAATAACTCGTGATGTTTCTATCTCATATCTACTTTTGTCTCCCAAGTCGCCTCTTCGATGCCATGACGACTCCACTGGACTTTCACTAGTGGAATAGTCTTCGTTCTGAGCTTCTTTTCTTTCCGATCAAGAATCTGTTACGGTTGTTCAACATAACTCAATGTCTGGTCAAGCTCGGCTTCGTCAGGGTGAATGACATGAGAAGCATCAGGCATATATTTACGCAGCATCGATACATGAAAAACATCATGTATCCCGGATAGAGAAGGAGGAAGAGCAAGTCGATATGCTCGATCACCAATCTTCTCCAGAATCTCGTAAGGACCGATGTATCTCAGAGACAACTTTCCACGCTTGCAAAATCTGACAACGCCTCTGAAAGGAGAAATCTTCAGGAATACTCTGTCTCCTGCTTCAAATACCAACGGTCTACGTCTGATATTAGCATATTTCGCTTTTCTATCCTGTGCCGTCTTCATTCTCTTCTGAATTACCTTCACCTTCTCAGTCATTTCTCGAATCATATCAGGCCCAAGTTCTGGTACCTCAGATATATCATCCCAGTACAACGGAGATCTGCACTTCTTGCCATACAAAGCTTCAAACGGTGCCATCTCGATACTCGTCTGATAGCTGTTGTTGTACGAGAATTCACACAACGGTAGTGAATCTTGCCAACTAGTGCCAAAATCTAGCACTACAGCTCTCAACATGTCCTCTAAAGTCTGGATAGTCCGCTCTGACTGTCCATCTGTCTGAGGATGCTAAGCAGTACTCAGGTGTAATGTCGTACCTAAGGCCTGCTGCAAACTGTGCCAAAAGTGCGAAGTGAATCGTGGATCACGATCTGATACGATAGACTTCGGCACACCATGCAATCTGACAATCTCTCTGACATACAAATCTGCCATCTGATCGTGTCGATATTTCATTTGGTATGGAATAAAACAAGCTGATTTTGTGAATCTGTCAATAATGACCCAAATCACATCACAGCCCCGGGATAATCGAGGTAACTTCGTCACGAAATCCATGGAAATGTGATCCCATTTCCATTCTGGAATAGACAAACTCTGAAGTAAACCTCCGGGCTTCTTTCTTTCAGTTTTCACCTGTTGGCAATTTAAGCACTTAGACACAAATTCTGCAATATCTGTCTTCATTTGTTTCCACAAGAATTGTGTCTTCAAATCGTTGTACATTTTACGGCCTCCAGGATGAATGCTAAACCGACTACAGTGTGCTTCTGACAATATCTGTTGTTTCAAATCTGAAACATTTGGCACTACAAGACGGTTATTCACGTACAACACATGATCACGCACCTGATATTCTGACAGATGCCCTGATCTGACCATCTGAATTGATCTATGAATATTCTGATCCGTTCTTTGTGCTTCTTTAATTCGCATAATCAAATCTGGCTCAACTTGAATCGAAGCAAGTAGCAATGGTCTACTACCTTTATCAAATGCTAATCCAGACAAACAGCAATCTTCAACTAAATTCGAAACCCATATCTTCGACAAGGATAAAGCACAAACATTTCGACTCAAGGCATCTGCTGCTGCATTTGACTTCCCTGGATAGTATTTGATTTCGCAATCAAAATCTTTTAATAAATCAAGCCATCTGCGCTGTCTCATGTTCAATTCTGACTGAGAAAATAAATACTTCAGGCTTTTATGATCAGAGTAAATCTCAAACTTCTCGCCATAGAGATAGTGACGCCAAATCTTCAATGCAAATACGGTAGCCGCCAATTCAAGATCATGAATTGGGTATCGAGTCTCGTGTGGCTTTAATTGTCTCGAGGCATATGCGATCACATGACCTCGCTTCATAAGAACACACCCCAGCCCTCTGTGAGATGCATCACAATATACACGAAATCGCCAATACTTGAAGGAATCATCAAAACAGGTGCACTGGTCAGCCTCTTCTTCAACTCTAGAAAGCTAGACTCGCAATCTTCAGACCACACAAATGGCGCATTCTTCTGTGTCAACTGGGTAATCGGTTTCGCTATGCTGGAGAAATCTTTGATGAATCTTCTATAGTACCCTGCTAAACCCATGAAACTCCGTATCTCTGGCACAGAAGTCGGTCTCGGCCAACTGATAACAGCTTCAACTTTACTCGGATCCACAAAAATACCGTCTCCAGATATGATATGACCCAAGAAGACAACCTGTCTCAGCCAAAACTCACATTTTGACAGTTTAGCATATAATCTTTCATTTCTCAGTGTTTGCAACACAATTCTCAAATGATTGGCATGCTCATTCAAATTCTTTGAATATACCAAAATATCATCAATAAAAACAATCACAAACTCAACCAAGTACCTTTGAAAGATGCGATTTATCAAACTCATAAACACCGATGGAGCATTCGTTTAACCAAAAAGCATGACAACAAACTCGTAGTGTCCCTACCTGGTCCGGAATCCTGTCTTTGGTATATCAACATCTCGAACTCTGAGTTGGTGATATCCCGATCGCAAATCAATATTGGAATAGATAGAAGATCCCTGCAACTGATCAAATAAGTCGTCGATTCTAGGCAAAGGATATTTGTTCTTTATCGTTGCCTTGTTCAATTGCCGGTAATCTATACACAATCTCATAGAACCGTCTTTCTTTCGCACAAATAGCACTGGAGCGCCCCAAGGAGATACACTAGGTCTGATATATCCCTTGGCTAGAAGATCTTCTAACTGTGCTTTCAGTTCTTTCAGCTCTATCGGTGCCATCCTATACGGAGCTCTCGAAATAGGAGCGGTACCTGGAATAAGATCAATACTAAAATCTACCTCTCGGGCTGGTGGTAATCCTGGAATCTCGTCATGAAATACATCAGCAAACTCCCGTACTACTGGCAAATCTGCCAATGCCGGGCTCGATTACTGTAGATCTACAGAATAAACAAGGAACCCTTCTGCTCCTTTCTGCAACAATCTACTCATAGTCAGAGCAGATACTAAGGGAATCTGATATCTGGAACCCTTACCGAAGAATTTCCATTCTTCTGTCATTTCAGGTCTGAATCTGACAATCTTGTGAAAACAATCTACGGTAGCTCTGTACTTAGTCAACATGTCAATCCTGACAACTCAATCAAAATCAGATAGACCAAGTACAACACAATCTAAATCAAGCTCATGTCCTTCAAACAGTAGCATACAGTGTCCAACTGAAGTCACAGATATAAGACCACTTCCCAACGGAGAAAAAAATAGATACTACAGTAGACATTGACTCAACAGGCAAGGAGTACAACAATGCAAAACGTTCTGATATATATGCATGTGATGCACCTGTATCTATCAACACATATGCAGGATAACCGCAAAGAAAACAGTTACCTGCAATCACGTCGTCTGGCGCATCCTGTGCCTGCTCCTCTTTCAATGCAAACACCTGAGCCTATTGTCTGGGAGGTTGGCTCACTGTCTGGCCACCTCTGGCTCTAGGTTGGGACTGTGTAGGCGTGGGCTGGAAGGAATGGACAGACGAAGTTTGCCTCTCGGGCTGAGCTACTGAAGCTGATGACCCTGCACTCTGAAATCTCTGGGCACTTTTTTGGGGACAAACTCTGGCGAAGTGTCCCGGCTGTCTGCAATAGTTACATCTGCCCATCACTCCCTGACACTGCTCAGTGGCATGCCTACCACCACAGGAACTGCAATGAACACCTGTATAATCAGTACTCTGGCCAGGACCTCTCTGTCTTGACCCACTAGAGCTCGACGAACTGCTCCCTGCTCTCTTAAACTGCTTACCCTTAGCTTTCAAAAACTCTTTCTTGCCACTACTGCTTCGACTATCAAAATCGAGGAGGAGGTGGTGGAAACTTGTAATGCCCGAGAATTATAGAATTGTTAAACTAAGATTATTAATCTTCATTAACGGGAGACTCGGAAGATATGAGGATGCATGACATGCAATGAGGGAAGGAAAGACTTGAGAAACCAGGTGTGGCATGATCAGAAAACTAGAATTTAGAAGTTTGCACAACCGCACCCGCGGTGCTAGCACGACCGCCCCCGCGGTGCGTGTGCAGAAAATGTAGTGCAAAGCCGTAGCCACACCGCACCTGCGGTATTAGATGGAACGCACCCGCGCTGATAACATCGCACCCGCGATCTTGTAGGCAGCGCACCCGCGGTCTTTGCTTCGAACATTTTGGATATAGATCACCGCTTGAGCGCACTCGCGCTGCTACTCTCACCGCACCCGCGGTCATGCGTGTTGCATGAAGAAATAAGCCACGTTTCCCAGCTTTTGCATGCAGTATATATAGACGAAGGACGCGTTGTTTACCTCAGAAAATTCAGAAAAAGGGGCGAGGCTTTGGAGAGAAATATCCTTACGCCTTTTGTGAGAAATCCGTGTATTAGAATTCGAAGCTGAACGCAGCAGCGTGTTCCTCTCGACTAGAGCTACACAAGGACGTAAGTTTTATTACGTTTTGCAGTGTTTTGAAAATATGATGTTGCTAGAATTGCATGGGATTCAGATATGGTGTTTCTACTACCGTAGACAATGTAGAATTGAAGACAGATTAAAGAACAGACTGTTTCGGTAATTGTTATGAATTTCAGAAGATATTGATTTAGATTAAACACTAGATTTGTATTGTTGTACCGTTGAAACATCAGCTGATTCAGATTTATTAGATTCAGAAATGATTTCGATTATATCGTGATATTGTTGATATGAATCAGATTGTATTTTGTTCAGATATTGATCGGATTTTGTACTGAGTTGAGTATTGATCAGAACAGGTTGTGTTATGAGTTACACATTGATACAGTGTATTTATATTGTCATGTCAGATCGGATATGGACAGACTGAACTTCGAGACTTCGTCTTCCTCAGACGGGGACGACAAAGGTATAATTCATGTGATATTCGGGAAGAAACAACTCAATTGAGATCACATTTGAGTTGCCCAATAAAATCACATACTTGTTCATTGTTTTATTTTGAGATGATTATGATATATCTTGACATGATTAGATTTGTTTATAGATCTTGTCTGCAAATTATGTTAAGATGATTATGCTTTGTTTACAGATCATGTTACATCGCATTAAGATGATTATGCTTGTTTACAGATTGTGTATTCATGCATTAAGATAGGAAAGTCTGCGAGATCATCCAGACTTCTAGACGTTCGGCGATATCACAGCTTAGGGGAAGATCACCGCCCCTATTGTAGATGCGGATACAGATCAGGCCGAAGTCTAGGAATAAGACGTACCGTCACCCCGATTGGAGAGTAGGTGATAGATCGTCTTATTCACCCCGGGATCCCTAGAGTTATAGATCGAGTCAAGTCTAGACATGATTTGATTAGGACTTCATGCTTATATGGATGTGGCTCCTAGATCATAGGACCCATCGTTATTGCTTTCAGTTGTGCTAGCATGTTTTATGATTTAGATTGTTTATATGCATGTTTATCTGATTTGAGCTGCATGCTTAATTTCATAGATTATGAAATATATTGTGTTTATACATGATCGCATGTTTTATGATTTAGTTTGTGTATATACATGCTTACCATGTTTTATACTGGGATTTATTCTCACCGGAGTTATCCGGCTGTTGTCGTGTTTTGTATGTGTGCATGACAACAGGTGGGGCTGGATCAGGGTCGAGAAGATGACGAGAGAAGACGAGTTTAGCGCGGTGATTCCGGACTTACAGTAGATTGGATTCTACTACTAGAACTTTAGTAGTGAACCTTAGACTAGAATGTTGTACATTATTGTATTTTTAATACTGAAATGTAGTTTTATACAGATATGTATATCATGTAGATGCCATTACCTTCCGCACTTTATTTTAAAAAGAAAAATTTTTAGACCCTGTTTATCAGAACTGATAATTAAATCCCAACGATGATTAAGAAGATGATTAGCGTCCGGGTCCCCACAACAGGTTGTATCAGGGAGGATAGTTCCTTTAGACTTAGATTATCAGAGCGATAGATCCTTTAGATTGAGATAGTCAGAGTTGATAGATCTTTTAGACTGAGATAGTAGAGAATGAGGGGGTAGATTAAACTTTCTTCCTTGCATGTGATTGCTAGCATGAGATTTATTATAATGTTGAATTACATTATGGGTGCTAGCATGATTTACTGTTTTCCCTATTACATGTTGTTTGTATCTGAGTTGATTGCAGCATGTAATTGTTAAGCCTGAATCAGAACCGAGTCTGAATCAGAGGTATATGATCAGAGGAGGGCTGAGACAGATTGTATAGATTGTGTACTAATCTGTTTGATATTCAGATATACCGCCTCGAAGAATTTCAGAAAAGGACAGTACTTCGTCTGAATAGAGAGATGTATCAGAAACTCAGTTAGAAGAAAAGATGAAAGAATTTGAGTTATTACAGCCGCCGACTCTGAGTGGTTCCGAGACATCCGAGGATTGTCAGAACTGGTTTGATGATATAGAAATCTTGTTTGATTTACTTGATTGTACAGATGACCAGAGGGTTAAAATGGTGCCTTACCAGCTACGAGAAGCCGCCAGGAGTTGGTGGATTACCAGTAAAAGAATGTGGGCACAGAGAGGTACAGTGATTTCGTGGGAAATATTCAGAACTGAATTCTATCGAAGATTTTTCTCAGCTTCGTACCGAGAGGACAAGAAATTAGAGTTTGAGAATTTGAGCCAAGGGCAGCTAAATATTGACGAATATATTGCTAAATTCTCGACTCTAATGCGTTTTGCTCCTCATTTAGCTGGAAATGATGAAGCTATAGTAAATCAATTTATCAGAGGATTGAATTCAGAGGTAGTTGCATTCATGAATTTGCAACGACCTTACCATTTTGCTGACATCCTGATTAGAGCGAAGAGAGCGGAGGCGAGTCTGATTAGACAATTGACAAGGTTGTGTGTGAAGCCACCCCAGACACAGCAATCCCCTCTTCGATATGAGCGTGGCAGTACGAGTGGGAAACAAGAGTTGCTGAAAACTCGTAAGAAGCCATTCAAGAAGTTGGGAAGTGGCTCCTCTAGCTCAAGTGGTTCGAGTCCAAGCCATACTGATGTCTATTGTAGGACTTGCGGAGGGAGACATTCCTTAGAGCAATGCCAAGGAGTGCTTGGTAGATGCAATATCTGTAAACAGCTGGGGCATTTTGCTAAAGTTTGTCCCCAGAGATGGTCTCGAAGATCTTAGGGAACATCGTTCAATTGAGAAACAGACCCAGAATCCATAACAGGTACTATTCTTTATGATTAGATTGCATATGTATTGATATATACTAATGCATTCCCTACGATTGTCTTTGACTGAGTTGCGTTGATATATGATGTAGCTGTTGGGTCTGTATTTACTGTAGTATCGATGCCTTTATCTTTTGGGAAAGAAAAATGTATATCAGAGATTTCTGTGACATCTTGTATATGACAGTAAGATGAGAATAAGATCGAGTAGATTATGATGTACTTGTGTTTTCTGATTTGAACGCATTATTGATATGTATATGCTGAACAAGTACAGAACTATGATAGATTCCAGTCAGGGAAGTATAAGATTCAGACCAGATATGGCTGATAAGTAGAGATTTCCCAGTAAGGATTCTAGATTTCGAATTCCTTTGATATCTGTGTTGTCTATGATTCGATTGATACAGAAAGGAACAGATGGTATCCTTATGTATTCAGTAGATTTACTGAAATCGAGTATAGCATTGACAGATTTGTCAATAATGTACGAGTGGGCTAATGTTTGCCTAGATAAGATTTTAGATATGTTTATATCAGAAAGATAGATTTCAGAATTGAATTCAGATCAGATATTGAATGCTGTTTTAGAGTCCAGCACAGAATAATATTAAATGTACAGAATGATACAGAAAGAATTGAAAGATCAGTAGAAGAGTACCGACCAGGAGTATATCTGATCTAGTGATACTCTTTGGCATGTTTCAGTATATTCAGAGATGTTCTGATGATTTTATGCTCATTATATCTGTGAGATTTTGATATATTTGCAGCATCTGATTGATTGAATAGAATATTTGAAGACTTTATTGAATATTCTAAGAACTGTAATGATTGTATACAGAAATTATTCAGATAAGAATCTTGCTTGAAAATAGATTGTATGCAGAGTATGCGTTATCTGAAGTTAGTATACAGATTGAATTTGACACAGTTAAGATGGTGATCAGGGGTTGATAATGATATCGATATTAGAATTGTCAGTGATATATTTTGTCTGATTTGGCAGATTATTTTATTCGACTGTTGCCTGGCTAAGTATTGTTATTGTTTTACATCAGTAATTGTGATATCTGATAGTGTTGGGAGCATATGTTATTTGCAGATGAGATAGAGCAGTTGATCTGGGCAGTATGAGGAGTGGTCAGATAGCCAGAATTTACAGTTGCTTGATTTTGTTATTTTATGAGTTTTCTTAGACTCACTAGATCTGTATAGGTTTTTTTTCTACTCTGAATCTGATGTAATATTACTGTTATTGTGAATCAGTGTTGGTACAGTTTATTGTAACCAGTTGAGTGTACATCAGTTCAAGAATCAGAGGGTTTAGAATTGTATTTTGCTAATCAGAACAGAACATCAATCAGAATTAACAGATCTGTGATTTTGTGTTGAATGGGACTGATTATTTTATGATATCAACATGTTTCAGAATTGTTTACAAATTTTGATATGGATAGTCAGAGCTGAATACCAGGTAGGTATTTCTTACTTAATTTATGTTATTCACTGATTTGTTTATACAGGATAGTTCGAATCTGAACTCACAGATAGTGTCAGAACCGCATAGTAGTGGATTCAGATTTCATTCAGACAGTTGAGAATGTATGATATTCGAACAGACAGTCGTGATATAAACAGATTAGATCGGTTATAACAGATGTGTACAGAAATGTTGGCAGAAATTGTACTGACAAGTCCGAATTGCTAACAGAAGAAGACAAAAAGATAGAAATCAGAAGATTATTACAGATTTTGTATAGTTCTGAATAGAAATGGGAGTACATTTCTATGGCTTTCGTAATGAAATTACCGCCATTTTCTTTAGATTATGATATGATATGATTATGATTGACAGATTACTCAATCTATATTTATCAGTTTGTACCAGATTACGTACAAACAGAACCAGATGGAATAGATGAATGTCAAAGAAATAATCAGATTGACGAAAATGCAAGAATTAGATGATATCAAGTTGTGCTTTTGATGGAGTTGTACTTGTGATAGAATATATCATAAGCTCTCTTGTGCAGACTTATTATAAATTGACAGATAGTCAGAGTATATCACCAGATATTGGGAGATATTGGTAGAATTTTAGTACGGGATGTTAGTACTAGTTGATATAGATTATTGTCATTGTGTGACTTACTGTATGACAATAGATAGTTCAGAATGAACTGATTGAAGAAACCAACGTCGGATGATGACGATTGGTATATGAAGCTGAAGATGGTATATGTCCTTGATTGGGAAGAAACAGATTTAATAACAGCAGATGATACTGATGGGTTGTTATGAACGGTGATTGGTTTATACGGATGTTATATGACCAACATGGCAAGATTGATTTTGTCAGAGTTAATTTAAGAAATATTATGATAGGATACTTCATGAATTTTTGGTCCAGACTGGAATCAGAGAGTTGAGTTCGAGTTTAACTCTAGTATACATTTCTTCTCGTACAACTGAATTGATTACTTAAGAGTTCGAGGACGAACTCAGATCTAAGAGGGGGATAAATGTAATGCCCGAGAATTATAGAATTGTTAAACTAAGATTATTAATCTTCATTAACGGGAGACTCGGAGGATATGAGGATGCATGACATGCAATGAGGGAAGGAAAGACTTGAGAAACCAGGTGTGGCATGATCAGAAAACTAGAATTTAGAAGTTTGCACAACCGCACCCGCGGTGCTAGCACGACCGCCCCCGCGGTGCGTGTGGAGAAAATGTAGTGCAAAGCCGTAGCCACACCGCACCTGCGGTATTAGATGGAACGCACCCGCGCTGATAACATTGCACTCGCGGTCTTGTAGGCAGCGTACCCGCGGTCTTTGCTTCGAACATTTTGGATATAGATCACCGCTTGAGCGCACCCGCGCTGCTACTCTCACCGCACCCGCGGTCATGCGTATTGCATGAAGAAATAAGCCACGTTTCCCAGCTTTTGCATGCAGTATATATAGACCAAGGACGCGTTGTTTACCTCAGAAAATTCAGAAAAAGGGGCGAGGCTTTGGAGAGAAATATCCTTACGCCTTTTGTGAGAAATCCGTGTATTAGAATTCGAAGCTGAACGCAGCAGCGTGTTCCTCTCGACTAGAGCTACACAAGGACGTAAGTTTTATTACGTTTTGCAGTGTTTTGAAAATATGATGTTGCTAGAATTGCATGGGATTCAGATATGGTGTTTCTACTACCGTAGACAATGTAGAATTGAAGACAGATTAAAGAACAGACTGTTTCGGTAATTGTTATGAATTTCAGAAGATATTGATTTAGATTAAACACTAGATTTGTATTGTTGTACCGTTGAAACATCAGCTGATTCAGATTTATTAGATTCAGAAATGATTTCGATTATATCGTGATATTGTTGATATGAATCAGATTGTATTTTGTTCAGATATTGATCGGATTTTGTACTGAGTTGAGTATTGATCAGAACAGGTTGTGTTATGAGTTACACATTGATACAGTGTATTTATATTGTCATGTCAGATCGGATATGGACAGACTGAACTTCGAGACTTCGTCTTCCTCAGACGGGGACGACAAAGGTATAATTCATGTGATATTCGGGAAGAAACAACTCAATTGAGATCACATTTGAGTTGCCCAATAAAATCACATACTTGTTCATTGTTTTATTTTGAGATGATTATGATATATCTTGACATGATTAGATTTGTTTATAGATCTTGTCTGCAAATTATGTTAAGATGATTATGCTTTGTTTACAAATCATGTTACATCGCATTAAGATGATTATGCTTGTTTACAGATTGTGTATTCATGCATTAAGATAGGAAAGTCTGCGAGATCATCCAGGCTTCTAGACGTTCGGCGATATTACAACTTAGGGGAAGATCACCACCCCTATTGTAGATGCGGATACAGATCAGGCCGAAGTCTAGGAATAAGACGTACCGTCACCCCGATTGGAGAGTAGGTGATAGATCGTCTTATTCACCCCGGGATCCCTAGAGTTATAGATCGAGTCAAGTCTAGACATGATTTGATTAGGACTTCATGCTTATATGGATGTGGCTCCTAGATCATGGGACCCATCGTTATTGCTTTCAGTTGTGCTAGCATGTTTTATGATTTAGATTGTTTATATGCATGTTTATCTGATTTGAGCTGCATGCTTAATTTCATAGATTATGAAATATATTGTGTTTATACATGATCGCATGTTTTATGATTTAGTTTGTGTATATACATGCTTACCATGTTTTATACTGGGATTTATTCTCACCGGAGTTATCCGGCTGTTGTCGTGTTTTGTATGTGTGCATGACAACAGGTGGGGCTCAATCAGGGTCGAGAAGATGACGACAGAAGACGAGTTTAGCGTGGTGATTCCGGACTTACAGTAGATTGGATTCTACTACTAGAACTTTAGTAGTGAACCTTAGACTAGAATGTTGTACATTATTGTATTATTAATACTGAAATGTAGTTTTATACAGATATGTATATCATGTAGATGCCATTACCTTCCGCACTTTATTTTAAAAAGAAAAATTTTTAGACCCTGTTTATCAGAACTGATAATTAAATCCCAACGATGATTAAGAAGATGATTAGCGTCCGGGTCCCCACAAAACTGTTCGACGGGCAGTGGCGGTCTCTGACCCTGAACACTATAGGAAGCTCCCCGCTGCCTAATCAAGCCAGCCTCTGCTCCCTTCGCTCGGTTCAGCGCCTTATAAAAAGTGTTGGGTCGCCCCGTGTTCACCAAGGTGAAGATATCCGGATTCAAACCGTTTATGAATTGATCGGCGACCGCCTCGTCATTCCCTACTACATGTGGTGCAAATCGAAGCAAGGAAGAAAACTGTGCAACATACTCTTCTATGTTCCATTGCCCCTGTCTCAAGTTGGCGAACTCTGCCCCTTTGTCTTTTTGGTATGATACTGGAAAGAAACGTTGATAAAATTCATCTTTAAAGACTTTCCAAGTAATATCAATACCTCGATGTTCTATGGCTCGTTTTGCCGTTAGCCACCAACTCTTGGCCACTTCTTGCAATTGATGCCCAATCAGCTTTACTCTACGTTCATCTGAATAGGTAAGTGATTCAAATAACATTTCTATATCATCCAGCCAGCTTTCGCAATCCGCTGCATTCTCAGTGCCTTTCAAAGTCGGGGGTCGGAACGACTGAAACTGCTTCAACAGAGTCTCCATCGGGGTAGCGGTTACGTCCATCTGAGTACCTGACGTACTCCCATGTTCTGGCACTTGTCCTGTAGCTAGTTGCGGTATCGTTCTAGGCGGCATATCTGGTTATCAAACAGGTTAGTACACAGTCTATACAAGCTATCTCAGCCCTCCTCTGATCATATACCTCTGATCCAGAATCGGTTCTGATTCAATCTTGGAAATTATATGCTGTAAATCAACTCAGATACAATACAACATATAATAAGGAAATAAATAAATCAAGCTAGCACATAAAAAGCTAGGAAGATGACTCAATCTACCCCGCTCATTCTATTCTATCTCAGTCTACAGAACGTACTGCTCTGATACCACCTCTTGTGGGGACCCGGGCTCTAAATCGATTCGATCTGGGATTAATTGGATCTGTGAGAAAATGTGGGTCAAATTTTCGCTTTTTAACATTAATTCTAATCTTTATAAATCAAGCACAAGAGAGTTCTATGTTTTATTTCACAACATAAATATATGTCTTATTCTAATACATCAATCCAACTAGTGTTTAATACAAACCATAAACTACAAATAATACAAGTCTAGTAAGAGCCACTAGTCATCTTCTGCGCCCGTAGCCACCACGCTATCTCGGCCTCATCTCTGTCGTGACCCAGATCCTGCCCCACCTGTTGTTATGCACACATACAGACATAACTAAAGTCGGAAACTCCGGTGAGAACAAATCCCAGTATAAAACATGTATACACGCTAACAAAAAATCATGAATCATGCATAAAAGCAGTAATAATGGGTTCCATAGTCAAGGAAACCAATCCATATTAGCATGCAATGCAAATCAAATCATGTCTTGACTCAACTCGACTCTACTCTATGGATCCCGGGGTGAATAAGACGTCACTGTCTGTTACCTACCCTCCCAATCGGGGTAACTGTACTTCTTACTCCTAGACTTTGGTCGTGTCTGTATCGAATGTCTACAATCGGAGGAAGTCTGCTCCTATGCGTCGATACACCAAACGTCTAGTTTGACAAATCTATCAATGACTCTCCTATCTCAATGCTTGAATATAAATCTATAGACAAGGCATGATCATATCAAGAGATGTGAATATAAATCTATAAACAAATCCAAATCATATTAAAGAAATAAACAATAAATCTAGTATGTGATTTTGTTGGGAAACTCAAATAGAATCTCATTTGAGTTGTGTCTTCCCCAAGCAAAACATGAATTATACCTTTCGTCGTACAATTTGTCGTAGTCGAAATCTCGATATCAAAGTCGCAAATACAAATCTGAAATGACATCATCAATGTACATCTATCAAACTCTAACTCAATTCAACACATTATACTCAACAATCAATGTCAGTACAATTCAACGGCATATTGGCGTAGTTTCTCGATACCGGTCAATCCAACTTTCAACACATATCACCAATCCATAATTCTCAACCCATAAACATCATCATAAGCATATGATAATACTTGAAATATGCATATTCTCCATCAAGATATGCTAAAATTCATAACAAATGCATACGATACTCTTTCTTTGATCCGGTTGCGAATATACTATGCTCTTCATATCAAGAACACATAATATGAATCATATTACAATTTCTCCAGTATATATATTTCGAACCATGCTGAAAATGAATCATACTTACATCCTTTCGAAGCCGGTGATGAAAGGAATCAAAATCCTAACTCGGAATAAGAATCGGATGGCTTAATCTTGCACAATCACTATTGCAAGCTTGAAGGAACTTGCTGAATCTTCTTGGAGTTCTCTCGGTTCTTAGCTGGTGTAAGGCAAGGAAATGAAGACACACCATATATATCTCTTGCATGAAATAAACACATGGTTTATTCTTTAGATTACACGTCTCGCGCATATGCGCGAGACCTACGGGTCTCGGCAATACAACCCCTCGCGCATATGCGCGCTTCATCTCGCGCATATGTGCCGAGGCTTCTGGAGGTGTCGCGCATATGCGCGCCTTCTCTCGCGCATGTGCGCCAATGTCTCTAGACGTGTCGCGCATATGCGCGCCTTATCTCGCGCATGTTCTCCAATGCTACTGTAATTCTCGTGCATATGCGCGCATATCTTCGCGCATGTGCGCCATACCTTCGGCCCTTCTCAATTATTCTGAATATTTTCTCATCTTTTCCCATGTCTTTCCTACTCCATCTCACTTAGTGTTTCTTATGAAATATCATGCATTCTCATATCTTTGAATCTCACGTCAATGAAGACTAATAATCTCGAGCCTTACATCTTTGGCTTTCACCCTCTATTGGTCAAACCTGCAAATAGCCATAATGAGACGAAATAAGCGCGAAACTTGGAATAAAAATGCCAGATAAGCACGAATACGACAAAATAAAGTCCCTAAAATGCTATATAATTTGTGCTTATCATTGTTGCTCACGGTCTCTGAAATTTGTGCAAAGGGTTGCTGTTATATTGATGCTAAGGGACAGCTTAGAGCTGGTGTCAAGAGGCTGGTGTAAGATTCTAGAGGGTGCAGCGATGGGCCAAAGGATGTAGAGGAGTGGAGTTCACGGTGCCTTGTTTCAGAGCGAGGGATAGGCTCGGGTTGGTTGTGCAGTGGTGATTCTAGATCATGGATAGACCCTGGTGGGTCTGAACCATGGTCTGGAAAAGTAAGGGCGCCGCTGGTCTTGTCCTAGAAGCCGTGAGGGGAGTCCTGAGTGAATTGGTTTCGGTAAGGGGTTTGGAGAGATGTCACGGTTTTTGGGAGTTAGATGCGTGCATGGGGTTGAGAGCTTGTTTCGGTTAGGTGGTTTGGGGTCTAATCTAAGTCCTAGGTGGGCTGGGTTTTGGCTGAAACGAAGGGGTAGCTTGTGGTGTGAGTTTTAAAGAGATAGGTGCACATGAGGTGGCAAGTGA